>NW_026042329.1:317500-635000 GCF_023856365.1 Brienomyrus brachyistius | reverse complement strand
ACAAAGTGGACAAAAACGAATACATGTCCAACAAACAGACCGATCTCTCATCTTATGGAAACGGAAGGTTCTGTGATGAGGTGGTAAATGATATTAGCAGTGTGACCGCGAACTTGGGCCGACCGTCTTTGAGGAGACAACCAACTCCTGGAGCTCGAGGCATTCAGAAGCGGCTGGCTTCAGTGGAAGGCATGAGAGATGTGTCCGCAATAGACGACCAAGATAATATGGTTGGAACATGTACTTACTTGGAGGAAACTGGCAGTTATGAAGTCACAGAAAAGTACCACATGGTGAGGGAATGTAGCAGCTGGCCCATCTCCAAACCTAGAAAAAATGGGTCTATGGACGTGAACAACAATAGCCCAGGAACCAATGAAAAGTCCTCTAGTGTGGCTGAAGTTCTCCAGATACATAACAGTGGAGAGGAGATAACAGAGACGATGCTGAAATTATATGAACAACCGAGCTACTGTGAGAGCTTCTTTGAGAACATGCCATGGAGTCAGTCCATGTGTGGGTCATTGTGCAGACAACAGTCCTTTGCAGAAACAGCAACTTGTTCCTCAAGCAATGACTATGAGATGGAACTGCAGAGGCCTTACACACACTCAGAAGCCATGATTGGGAAGAAGAAAGACAAATTTCCCCTGTTGTCAGATCTCACCTCTCCGATTCTCACACAACGTCATGGCTTATCCTCCATTAGCAAATGTAAATCGGATAAGCTGCATACGAATTCTTCAGGAATGTTAATCAATGACAATAAGTACCACTCAGGAAAAGCTAAAGATGACTCAACGTTACTTTATCGAAGAATAAAGAATAAATCAGTGAGAGCAAAAGCAAGTAATGTCCCTCAGAGCACGGGTTCGGATAAAAAGCAAAAGGAGAGTGTGGATGTAAAGAAGAATAAGATGGTGAAAGTTGGTCCTGTGGCTCAATCACCTTCGGGAAAATGGGCGGAACAGTTAAGCAGAAAAAATGGCCACCGACCAATTAAAAAACAGAAGGTAGCAAAGTTGCATGCTAATCTGAAAGGTACAACTCATAGATTTTTGTCTGAGAACATCTGTGAAGTTAATATTGAGAGTTCTCTATACTCAGAGAAGGAGCTTAACATGCATGCAGAAAAAACTGCCCATGGAGGACCGTCTAGTTTAAATAAGCGGGAAAATGTATCGAATGTCTTGTCCTCACTTGATTCAGGGCACAGCAGAATGATACTGACGAAAGAAAAATCAAAGCAGGAGGAGAGGAGAGATGTGGATGAAGCTGGCGAATTAAATGGACGTATCTCAGTGTTGTCTCTCCGCAGATCCCACTCAGCTGTCAGAAAAGATGTGGCCGACTGTGTAGGGAACAGCCAGCCAGACGCAAACCCACATGTGGCTATGGCAAGCAATGTTCAGGTAAATAAAAGACCTAAGGTTGTTTTCCAGGTAGAAAGTGAAGATGAAATTTCTCCAGAGATGTCAGAAGTAAACGACAAGGTCATCAAACCTGTCATTGCAGACGTGCTATCTTCTGAAGGAAACTCTGCTAAAGAGTCTTCATCACACATCCCAGTATCTGAGAGCTTTGCGGAGCTGTCAGGCGGCCATGGCCACAAGGTGGACTACTTGTGTGCCATCAATCAAAGCGGGGGCATCAAACCCAGCGAGGGTGCAGCCAGAATGAGATGTCATAGCACGACCATCAGGATACCAGCTAAGGATGAGGACACCTTTCTGTCCAGGATGACAGGGCCATCAGATGTGAGGAATATCTTACAGCAGCTGTATCAGTCACTTCGAGCGATTAGGCAAAGCTTGACCCAAAAGCAGCCATCCTGTTTAGAAAAGTCACAAAGTTTGCCAGACTTTTCTTCTCATGTGACATCTACTATTGACTCTTCGTCCAAGATACTCCTGGCATTTTTGTCTATTATGGCTGCCAAAGAAGGTGTTTCTGACTTTGTCACTGATGAGACCGTTGCAAGAAATGCAAGCTGTACTGAAGCTCTGAAAGCGATGGAAGCTTTGAAGAAAATAGCCAGCTCTGAACATGCAGAAGAGCTGAAGGCCGGTCTATCAGAACTACAAAAGTCCACATCTTTGCAACTGGTGCAGAGTTGGAGAGCTTTTCAGGAATTCAGTGACAAGGTAGAAAATCTCATGGATGATTCTGATCTTAAATGTTTATTTATTCCATGTCCGGAAGGCCATGATTACCAGGTAGGACAAACTTTAGATAATCACGAGTTAGTAGCACTGGTCAAGATATCGGAAAAATATCAAGATACATTGTCTGCCTTTGCTAATGCGGTGGCTGCCTGTGAAAATCTTGATGAAGAGTCGGCAGAATATACTGTCCCATTTATCGATGATATAGTAAATCACACTTCTGAACCAGCCACAGAAGAAGACAGCATCAGTTCTACAGAATTCACCCTTAAAGATGACTTGCTAAAAGGCCTTTATGGCCACAAAACCTCTGGTCTTGGTGTTCAGATGATTTCCAAGAAAGATACTTCTGTGGTTTCAGAACTGAAAAACCACAGTAACACACACACAAGACACAATAAGACAGTGGATCAGAAGATAAGACACAGAAAGGAACCACTTGATACCAAAGAACTGGCTTCCTGTCTACAGGAGGAGGCAGTTTGTCCTGAAGCACAGGACAGCTATGCAGAAGATGACGTTCACATTGAGGAACGGACATGCGATTTCAACAAGGAAGCAAAAAGTCCAGAGGAAAAATATAGCTCCAGCAAAGAGGAAGCTCTTTGCAGAGAAGAACATGATAGATGTTTGGAAATCCAGTCAACTTCTGTAGAAGAGCAAGATGGATTTGATGAGGGAGAATCTAACTGCTTGGGGCAAGAAGAAGAACAGAACAATATTTCTGCAGAAAATGAAGTTGGTTCTGCAGAATGGCAGGATGGTCGGGGAGAAAAGCAAGTCAGCTGGCTGGAGGATGAGGAGGGCGATGGGGAGGAGGACAGCTCTTTTGGACAGAAGAGTGTGGAAAAGCAGGCAAGTTTTGAAGGAGAGAAGATTAGCTATGGACAGCAAACCGGAGCTGGAGAAGTGCAGACAGACTCTGAAGATAAGCAGGCTGGTCCTGGGGGAGAGAGGGACAGTGATGTAGAAATAAAGGACAAGTGTGACAAAGAGCCTTGCGATGCAGAGAAATTCACAAGTTCGATCAGTCGCACAGAAGAGGAGGCTACCTGTACAGAAGGAACCTTGGTATCAACTGAAGATGCTACATATGAGAATGAGCAGATGAACAGTGAGGAACATAAAGCTTACAGAGAACTGAGGAGAAAAACGCAGAAGTCAAACACTGTAAGATACCGTGAGACATCAACTAGTTCTGAGCAAGAGCTTGATAACTTTGCAGAGCAGACTAACAGTGTTTGTTTTAAAAAACCTTCACATGTCGGTAATGCATTAGACCAGATTATCATGGTAAAAAATCAGGATAGTAACATAAGAGAGGCAACACACCATGGCAAGTTTTGGCGGAGCCATGAAAAAAGTCAGATTAGCTGTAGCGAAAAGCAGATTATGTATGTGAAAATACCGATAAACGAACAGAGCTCTACTGAACACAGCAATAGCGTTCATCACTCTGTCCAGAGAGATGTGCCTAAAACGTCAATAGCTGATCATCTATCTAATGTTTCTAACATTTCCACTGATCAAGCTAAGATCAAGGAGTTCATGAGAGAAACCACTGAGGTTTACCTGAAGTGTGTCGATAAGAGTGTGAATGAGATCCATTGTGTCATGAAGAATAGTGAAGAGGAGAAACCCAATCAGAAGCCCGGGAGCGTCAGGGTATCTCAGTCTGTGAAGACACTCCAGTCCTTGTCAGACACAAGCTCACTATCATCCTCCTTAGCTTTTAGCTACGACTCCAAAGGTACCTTAAGGAAGGATCACGAAGGAGCCAGAGTCAAGTCAATAAAAGAAATGTTTTTAGCTAAAAGCAACACTAAAATCCACTATGATCACAACCAGCTTCCAAGTCCTAACACATCAGATTCATCCGACGTTGTGCCAGAGACGTCAGACAGCGGGGGAAGCAACACACAGACATCCACTAATGTGTCCGCGGAAAGTGGCGAGGATGACTGTGGTAGGAGGTCTATCGCGAAAGGCTATGTGAGAAGGACAATCGAGAGACTCTACGGGAAGAGCGAAGCTCGTGTCGAAGAAGCTGTTGGGAAGAAAGGCAAACGTAGAGAGAGCCCAGGAAATAACATCGTGGGCAGTGAAATGTCTGCATCCCATGAAACAAAGACTAAAATAACGACTGACCTGTCCTACTTCAATGCAACCAACAGCTCTGATGTTTCTAACGATAACCCACAATGCATTGCCCTAAATGGGCAGGTGGAAAGGAGTGCTGATGTCCTCAATGAATGGGGCCTTCTGGGTAATCAGCTCAGCAGAAAAACCGCCACAGAGATGCTGGGGACAGAGAGAAGTAAGGAAGCGAGAGCCAATGAAAGCAGGCTGCAGAATGGGGATGACAAGGTACCGTATTCCCATTTCGGAAACCAGCAATCAGCCTTGGCTGTCATATCGTCCTCAGACATTGAGGAGCTTATAGAGCCAGAGATTGCAAAGTGCACCTATTTCAACCTACCGCACGGCAGAGACTCTGACCCCTTTCAGGACGACCTGAGCGGCAAGAGCCAAAATGGGGGGAGAACTGATGACACGGCACCAAAGAGGCAGGATCCCAAGCCGGCAGATGGGGAGCCAAAAATGTGGGGGGGGCGAAATGGCTTCCTCCCCCAGCCCCCGGCAGTGTTCAGAATGCCAGACAACAAAGTGCGTCCTGCACCCGCGTTAACGGTGGCCCAAGCTGTCGTCTTACAGACACCCAGGAGTGACTTAAACAGGCCGATTCGCGAGCAGGACACCTTGGAGATGCTACACTTCACATGTGGACAGCACTGCCCGATTCTGTAATCTGATTGTGCAACGGTGGCAGCTACTCGTTCAGAAAGAGCCTGACAGCTAAGACTGAGAGTGAGTCACCTGTTTGCTGAATGCTAAATGGAGCGAATCCATGTCACTGAGCACTAAGAAGTCCTGCGGATATTTGGTGCCTGACCAGTAAACTTCATTTGTGCATGAATTCACTGGAAATAGAAACCTGAAATTGTTAAATATCTAGAAATATGTGCTTTTTATATGAATTGATTTGCTTTACTTATTTATTTATTTGTTTATTTATGCAGGCTTTGCCAGATCTGAAAATATTTGCATAGCATTTTATGTAAGGGTTTATATAAATGTGAGCAATAAAAACAATTGTTTATCGGTTTTCCATTTTCACTCAGAAACCAGCTTTCCCTTTGACAAAATGTATATTTTGTTCAGGAAAAACTAAGTATGTTTTTGTTGTTGGTGGTTTGAGAATTTTGAAACATACTGTACATTAATATGATGCTAACTTACCTAGTTCTTGTATGGTCAGTTTTGGTGAATTTTAAAGTAATTATCATTTATTCATTATTGGATTTTTGGATTTGGGTGTGATTTTTCATATATAAACATACCTCTTTCTTGGAAATTTGAAAACAAACCATTATCAGATATATTCTGTTATATGGGCTGGCGTGTAGCTCCTGTGTCTGGAAGGTTGTGGGTTCACATCCCATAGTTGGCAGAGTTTAAACCTATTGGCTGACCCTGCTCTCAGACCCTAAGCTTTTCTCAGGCTTTTGGACATTAATGTCTTCTAAATATGTGTAAGGTGATATTCGCCACAGCAGAACATCACCACATACATCAGGCTTGGTTCTCTGCAGAAAGATCACTGTAGCACTGGATTTGATGATACTGTGTTACATTGACATGCATAGACTTTTGCCAGCTAGAATTCACCACCATTTTTTAAATTTTACTTTACTGTTGGATAAATTGTAATATTAAGCCAAGTCTTTGGTTTTTTGTAGATAAATGAATTTTATATGTTGTTTCTGTTATTGTTGCATGTGAAAGGGCACCTTGCAAAGGTCATATTCCCCACAGACCACACAACAGCCACAGTGTATGTGTTGAACCTCAGAGGCACCTTGTCAGGGGTCATGAGATGTCGCGTTCCACACCGACCGGCTCCAGTATGAAGAGCAAGGAGACCCTCTGTGTTTCTGAACCTGGGAAGCAGAGGGTTAAAGCAGGGGGCACCATGGGTTTGACACACCCACATACATTGGGGAATGGGGTGTGGCTTGGTGGGTTAGGAGTGTGCGCTTGGCATCAGAAGATTGCTGGTTCAAATCCCAGAGTCAAAAGAATAGATAAAAATGCAGATTGGTGTGGAAGACTTAGCTTCAGTTACTGCTCCCTCCTTCCATGAGATGAGGTTAAGTCTGATAGAGAAAACTAGAGAAGTTTTAATAACACATCAGCTCCTGAAGACTATTGCGCAAAAAAACTGCTAAATTTGTCTTAAATGTGGTATAAAAGTACAATGTTCAGCTGTAGAACACATTCGTCTGTTGTGAGGTGGCACCTGGTCCTCACTGATGGAGACATTGACATGAATCTGGGCGCTGAAGAAGCAGTGGAAGCCTCTGAGTGGGAGGACGCTGCGGATGAGGCCGCCGTCATCGTCACGGAGTATCAGCAGGGTGAAAGTCGACTGATTCTGAGGCCTGAAAATACACACAGAAACCTGCTGTAACCTGTAGCTTAAGGTGCCCTGACAGTACAACATTAGCAGCTTGTTCAGCTAATCTATGCACACCAGGAAATGTATTAAAAAGAGCTAAATTGGGTGATTGACTAAGACGACCATGAATCATTCTTTTTATCCAAAGAAATGTGCCCTTTGGAGAGTGGGGTCAGGCATTCCCAGGGGGCTTAAGGGCCTTTCCTGAAAGAACCAAGAGTGAAGTCACGCTACTGACTCTGGGATTTGAACCAGCAACCTGCTGACTGAGGGCACGGAATCCTAACAACTCTAAGTCAGGACGCCTCCAGCACCATGTTTTTGCACAGATACCCCATAGCTGGGAAGAGGATCCATAGATACAGGCTTTTGAGTAAAATTTACTCTATCATTACTCTATTATTAATTATTGACAGAGTAGAACTTAAAAGGTAAACGTTAAGGTCACTTCAGATTTAGTGCAACATTAACTCCCTAATAAAGCGGATAACATTTGGCGAAAGGCGAATCACTCTCTGTGATGGTGAACTCCCAGAGGAACTAGACGGATGCCCAGATACAGCTGGAAAAATGAGCTAAGGAGATATAGTGAGGAGTGTGACGGCCTCTAGAGGGAGCTCTTCGATCATAATTACTGCCGACCCGGCTTTGTACGCATGACTCGTTTGGTTAGGCACGTCCTATTCTGTGCCTTCAAAAAGCACTGGCGTCCATCCCCAGACCTGTTTTGTTTTCCTTTCATCCCAGACACACACAACAGAAGCCTGGTTTGTTTGTCCACTTGTCTGGCCGCCTCTGTTATTGTTGTGTTTTCGTTTGCGTCGTCCTGTTCCCACCCTGTCCTTGTCCGTCCCCGAAAAGGGATAAAAAAGCCCCCAAATAACCTTTCGTTTGTTGTTTGTGCAAAACACATCAGTTTGGATTATTTTGAGGGGGGGGAGAGGGATTCGACACACTCTCCGCCCAGAAGTACAAACTGGCCGCTTATTTTAGCAGACCTCATTTTATTTTTTTGTTTAATATATACACAGACAGTACTCCATCAGCAACAAGCACAAAGCAACAGCAAACAATAGTTATATTGCTAAAAATAAACAAGTACCATCCACAACAGAAATCCTCTCCTTTGCCATTATTGAAAGGTTGAAGGTCGTCTTAACTTAGGAATCAAAAATTATTTCTAATCTGCTGCATAAAGGATTGAATAAGATAAATATCAGATTCAGCAGCATGCCTATTTTAATGTATTTACTGCTAGTTTACTCCTGCTGTGGTGGCATGGTTGGGCCTGGGTAGTCCTGGTCCCACCCAGATGGAACAGATGGTCCCACCCCCAGCCCAGCAATTCGGTGTCACAGTAAGAGATACAGTAAGATAGACGATTGTGTCTGACAGGTATGTGTGTGTGTGTGTGTGTGTGTGTGTGTGTGTGTGGTTAGATCAATCTGAGAAAAACTGCAGTTGAAAGTCAAAAGTGTTTTTTTTTCTTTGTCTTTGTTCATTTGGTCTTAGTAATGCCAATGTTAATTTAAAAAGTGATACAAAGATATGTATTTGAATTTGTAGTATGATTTTATTACCAGGTGAATTATGGGACTGGCCAACCTGATTTTCTGCCAGCCCACCCAGGGTAAGATTTCTGACTTCGCTGTGGTTTATATCGGCACAAGTTCATGAGATCAGCCTGGGAATCTGGATGCTTTGTTCCTGTGATAAACGGTGGCCAATTTTGCTCCGGCTGCCCAGGTGATTGTAAAATGTCTTCCAGAGGACAAACTGTGCCAAATGTCCCAGGCTTAGAAATCTGCTATCCATATAAAGGTGTCTCCTCCAAGCAATGCTCCGATCTGGCCACATGGTGGAGCTGGTCCCCCTCTGATGCACCCATGGATGCCTGTCTGCAAAAGGCAGATGCGAAATATTAATCTGGTGTCTTTATTTTCTGGGTGATTTCTTTACAAAGGAACTATTGTTTATTGCGCCCCGAGTGAAAAATCTTTAATTATGTTGAGAAAGGAGATCCAGTTCAGTGACACTTCATAATTCTTGTTTGATTCTGTCTCTCTCTGAGGTCATTAAATAGCATGAAACTAGTAGTATTTTAACATTAATTTCTACATAAGTTTTACTGAACACAGTCTAAATAATCAAATCACTGGTTTTCATAAAGGGATTTTAGTGTGACTTTTTAAAAGATAAATTAAAAAGACAGAACTCAGGACCTGTTTTGGTTTTTCTTGTTTTGCTAAATAGCAGTAAAAACTGAAAAACGGTTTGATATTAAAGGTCGAAATTTGTCGTCTAGGAGACAGAACATGAATCTCTAGTGAATGGAAGAAATAAAACAAGTGACATGTTCAAGTGGTGAGGTGAGGACTTTCCTTACTCTCCTCTGCGTAATACCCATTGGGGGGGGGGGGGGGGGGGGGGGGGGAGGGGCGTTCTGTGTAGGTGTATGCTCTGTCCTGACGGATATTCAGCTTTGTGGTGAAACACGCCAGGTTTAGCGTGTTAGCACATTAGTGTGTTAGCATATTAGAGTGTTAGCAAATCGACAGCCCGCCTCATTGCTCCCACTGTCCAATCAGTGCAGAGATGGGCGGGCCACTATAATTGACAGGAAAATGACAGGGGGGCAGGCTTGAACACGCAGGGCCTCTGCATAAATGGCTTACCCTACTTAATCCTCTGTCATGTGGAGAATCCACTTACTATGTATGCTGACAACTCACAAGATAGTTCAAATCCTATCTATGTCACGGACCGCTCCGAGGAAGCGCTGTTGACATCACGTGGGGATTCCCTTTCGCACCCTCGGGGTTTTATGAGGACAGTGTCACAGTGACCAAACTGCTCACTCCCCGCCAGCTCCGGGAACCGGGAGAACCGATTACAAAACGCCGCCCTCCGACAGCTGAAGTTGTTTGGGGTTAATGGATAATCTTTCTCATTTGCTTCTGGTGCACCAGCCAGACGCGAGATTTTCCGCTTTATTTGCAAGTTTCAGCAGTTCTGTTCCGTATCCCCTGCACCTGTCTAGACCTCTGCCTGCCTGCTTGTACCCTGACTCTGATCTGTTTTCCCAGATTCCAGCGTGCATCTCTAAGTGCCGATGCCGATCGCCAGATTACCCGGCTGTCCCTGAGCCTGCTCTGTCCCCTGGATTCCTATGAAGATCGCACCGACCAGCGCCTGTCTATCGACCACGAGCCTGGAATCACCTTTCTGTTTTTTCCCTTGGATTACTCTCTGTTTAATAAAAACCTCCTGCACCTGACTGAAACGCTGCAGCGGCCTCCCTCTTCACATGACCCTGATCACTGACAATCTATGGAACATGACTTTAAAAATGGTCTGTGCATGATTCAGTAAATCAGATCTATGTGTCGTAGTGTTGCCTAGGCGTTGACTATTATTCTGCTTCATTATTGTTATGCTAACACAGAGATTTTATCCAAAGCAATGCATGTTTTTGAGAGAGAGAGAGAGAGAGAGAGAGAGAGAGAGAGAGAGAGAGAGAGAGGTCAGCCTGTCCCTGGAACAATTGGGAGTTAAGGGTCTTGCTCATGGATCCAATACAGAAATCATACCAAGGATGAACTGATGACCTTCTGGCGAAAGATACAGCATCCTAACCTGTTGATTGTGCACTAGCCGCAACATAATTTCACCTATGACTTCAGGCTTATGTATGGACACAACTCCATCATCAAGTTTGCAGATGACACCACAGTGATCGGTCTCATCATGGACAGCCATGAGTCTGACTACAGGGAAGACCATGGGATCTCACAGAAAGCCCTCCTTTCAAAGAAAATATCTGTGATGTTGTAGTTTCAGTTTGTCTCTTGTGCAGGTAGCTCACATGTCCTTCCTGTCTTTGTGTGTACTGGGTACTGCGGTTTCTTCACACATGGGTTGTTTATTCTTGCAGATCAAATAAAAGTGTTACAATGGGGAGCTTCTATTTTATAATATAATGTTTGGGGTTGATTGTATGTGGACCGAATATAGGGGAACACAAGATGGAGTTAAGTGATGTAGATTAAGGATGTTTGCGCAAGGTTAAAACATTCTAATCTGTTTATGAAGATCTACCACAGATCTGGGGTCTTGGGCTGCTGGTATCTTTGTGGAAAAATCCTAAGACCCTCCTGCTTTAACAGCCACCTACACTGCTGCATAGCTGAGGAAGACCCACACTGGATAGTGGTGCTGCCCAGTGAAGAACTAGCTTTCCATGGTCTGGACAGCTACTTCATTTCTGATGCCAGACTCACCATTATTCTCCAACACTGCATATAAATATTCTTTGAATATTTCAGCTTAAACCTTGTCTAAATGTAGCAATTATAAATGTTGCATATTGCATGTATAAAGGTTTTGCTTTGTCATTTTCAGAGCATCTATTTGATGGTGAGATCCTCCTTTCTCTGTGTGAGAGAAATATTTGACATTGAAATTATTTCCCATCATCAAGACACAACTGAAATTCATCAAATGACTTACTAATTTAAACAGAAAACACTTCCCTAGATTCACTGGAAGGTACATTTTTCATTATAATCACATTAGCATGTTTTAGGGCACTTTCAGGTGCGATGTGATTTCTGCCCTCTGTCCCCCACCCTCCTGCCCTACCTCTCATGTGAAAGGCAAACAGACTGTCTGGAGTCACGGAATCGACATGTCATGTGGTAAGGTAACCATGGGAACAGGACAGTAATCAAACCATGTCTGATAAACCTCTCTCTGATTTGATACGCTTTACTTTTTATTAGTTATGTATTAAATGTGAGAGGAAAGAGCACTTACCTTCTGAATTATGTCTCTGTAAATTTTAATATGTATGTTATACAGCCCTGGATAGTACACCACCAACAAAATTATTCTTTTCTATCTTGTTACCTAGAAGCTGCTGTGTGATCTCATTGGATAAACAAGATGTCTTAAAATATGTTGATTAGTCAATTCCATAAAAAAAATCCTGTGGCACCACGTCAAAAATGTCTCTGGACTGTGCCCATCCTCCATACCTGTCAGGATTGGTTCTTGTCCTATATCGGTTCCCTGTTTGGCCAGCAGGAGTCGCTGGCCACCCAGTGTCCATAGTGTCCTTGTGTGTTTGCTCCTGTTTAGATATATGATATGTGTTCCTGTGCTGCTGCGTATGTCCCTGTCTTGCTCCCTGCTTTAGTTCTTGTTTTCTACCTGTCCATGTTTTGACCCCTTGTCGTCTTTTTTTTTCTTGTTTGTTTCAGTCTTACTAATCAAACCCCTGTTCTGCCAAGTTGCAATGTGGATCATCTGGCTTTCCAGCATGCCCCACCATATCAGTACTAGCAGCCAGAAATTTCTATTTCATTTCACAGAAATTTAATGCATCTAGACGTGAAGTCAGATTTTCACAGACAAATAAGGTTAATCATACATACCCCTGGAGTGTATTACTCCTTTGGTGAGGTTATTTCATATAAGGGAATACAGAAATGCACCAGTCCCACTCTCATCATGCCTAGTGGGAATTGTGGGATTTTATTATGCTTATAACAGTTTTGCAAATAAATTATTCCTCATTTTCTTTTGTTGCATATAATAGGGCAAATAATATAACTTATGATCAGCTAACTTCAAAAGCAGACGTGCATCACAAAATCAGTGCTTGAACACTTAAATGATTTTTGCTCTTACAATAGTTTGGAGGGTTTACATTTTCATATATAAGAAGGGATTCCTTAAGCCGACAGAATGAGAACATGCACTGGGGAGGGGGGCTGTGCAGTTCATGCACAGTGGTGCTTGACACTGCATCAGAGCCCCATCCTGGCTCTGATTGGTTGTTTTCATTCTGTCACAGTGGATTCTGTCAAATAGCATTAGGAGCCTTAAGAGGAGCCAGAGGAACCTTTTCCTGTCCTCCTGTCAGGACACAGTGACAGATTCAGCAAATGTGACAAAGTTACTTTTATAAAGTTACTGCCTGAACCTTTAACTGCAAAATAATATCAAAATAATGTCATTGTTTAGATGCAATAGAATCAGCATTATTCTGCCATTACAGACAGTAAATATAATGGAGAGTGATTGGACACCACATTGTAAATGTCATATATTAATGTCAGACACTGTATTTGCTGTGAGCTTCTCAAAGGTGATGAAGGCTCCTACACCTGTGCTGCTGGTGCGTGGGAACCCCTTCAGTGCTGAATGTGAACTTTCTCTTTGTATGGATGGAGTTACCATTGTGAAGCCTGATGACATCTCAGTGGGAGTCGGTGCCCTGCTGGGGATCTATTTTATCTTTGGAGTTAGATATACAGAGAATGTAAAGAAGACTCGGTAACACTTTAATTAACCTTCCTATGGTGTTAGGGTCTGCACTGACCCGTTTACAATGCATAAAGGCACCACATAAATTTGTGTACTGCATCAGGAACCTCTATTTAAACAAAATAAATACAGAATTATTTCCATTAGGTAAGGCATGCCCAGACTTGAATGGCAATATAAGACAGATTCAGTTTATTTATATAATTCTCTTGAGGTTTATTTTACCATTATTTTTTACTGAAAATGAGAGGTAAACTGTCAAAAGAAAGGTCCAGAAAGCTACACCAAAAATAGTAAAACCAATCTTTTCATGGATAAGGAAGCCTAACAAGGTAACCAAGAGGTAAGGAACAAATTGGATGATAAATTATTGTTTTGCAGGTATTTTACGGCTGATTTAATACACAGGCCGACACCAACCCGTCCAACATAAGCGATATGGACAAAAAAGTAACACAGGACAAAGGCAGTCATTATACTGCATTGTAGATACCTTCATAATGCATTATAATGCATTCATAAAGTATTATAAGCACAGCTATCACAATTTATTAAAAGGCATAAGACATTACAGCCATGTTTATTATGCATCATGAATGCTCTATGAAGCTCTCATCTACTGTATAATGCGCTAAAAATAGCTTCATAATGCAGTACAAAGCATCCTTAATTCTTGTACTGACCATTATAATACATAATGCAAACCTTGGACTGTGGGGGAGAAACAAGAGTATTTGGAGGAAACCCCACGACAACCCCACACACACACAGTCCAGGGGCGGAGACTTAAACCCCAGTCCCTGAAGTGTGAAGCAAAAGTACTAACCACTGCAGCAAGACGCCTCCTCCTCATTCCGCTTTATGATATTAGATTGTAGTATTATTGCTGGTTTGGGGAAAAAACATTATCAATAACTTTTATACTCATTAAAGCTAAATAAATGTTTGCTGTGGGTACAGTTTGTATAATGTACTGTTTTGTTCATAAACTGCAGATCCAGTATTTGCTCAGTCTGCTCTTCTCAGTCTGGCCTCAGTCCAAAACCACACCTACTGCAGCCTGAGAAGCAGCAAGTTCCTCCCACTTTCACGAAGGAGAACTGTGACCAAAACGAAAATGAATCAACTCAATGTCTTTGGAAAAGTTATAACAGGAATAAATGGCAGCACAGCGCCCTCTGCAGCCTGCCGAAGAGCAAGTCAGCATGAACCCCATGAAGTCCAGCAGCCATGCAAGTCAGCATGAAGTCCAGGCTTCTCTCCCCGTGAACTTCTGCATGCTCTACCCAAGTGCTACCCCTCGTCTAAACCAGCCAGAGTATTTATAGTAGGTGTGAATGTGCCTAATATGAACAACATCCAGTTGTATGTTACATTGTGAAAGGGAAACTCTGCAAACTGTCTGATCCTGATTCTACTGATAATGTCCGGAGTTCATGTGTGTAAACGGCCACCCCCCCCCCCCCCCCCCCCCCCCGCTTTCCTTGGCAAGCAAGTGGTGGTCTGACCCCTTTGCCTGTGTATACACATTCATTATCTAACCCTCTCTCCTCTGTATGTATAACTTAGGGACTCTTTCTGCCCCCCCTGTCAGTGCTGTTTTTTGCTGTGTCCCTGATTCACTTTCCCCTCGAGGCTGATGCCAGGAGGCTCGGCACGGTTGAAGCGCTTCGCCATGAGGAGCTCCAGCTCCCTCTTCCTGCATCCCTCCATCGCTGTGCTCTTCATGGCCTGTGGATAAAGTCTAAACGGCCCCATTTAGATTCTCCCATCCCTCTGTGGGGCCCCCCAGTCTGCCGCTGCCTGAGGAGCTGGGGGGTCGTCGCCCCGCCCTGCAACCTGCTGTCCATGATGCCAATCTTATCCTGCATCCTCGATTCTCCACCTTGCGATGCTCTGGGAGAATCATCAGCTTCCCCTGTTTTCCCTCCTTCTTCTGAGCCAAAATATCTCCTAAATTTATATAATTCTCTCTATAATTCTTGCTCTGCTCAAAGTGCTCCATGCGTATTGGACTCTTATCCAAACAAGACTGTGGCCATTTTGAACACACTTCCGCCAAATGAGATTCGTAGTAAACTACTGTGTTTTATTATTCCAAGCAAAGTTAATTATTGAAACAACTGTGCAAGTTCAATTGACCTTGAAATAAAACATTACAAAAACAGTCACGAAATCACGAAGTGGCCTAAAAATTGTCTGACCACACACACCCATTCCGACATTTACCCCCCCAAAGTGAAATCTGCCCCTCCACTCTGACTAGACACAGCCCCTCCCTAAGCTTAAAGACAAGATTAAACATATTCATAATTCAACATTCCTATCAAAATGAATGAAGCCTATATTAACAAATCCTTTGAAATAAATCTTTGGATGCCATTTACATGTTTACTTATTATTTATTTACATGTGTACATATGCGTTTGTTTGAGAATGACTAGAAAAATCCCTAAAGGGTGAGTGAAAAGTTTGCCAGTGACGTAACTGATATCATTTTGCAAGAGACCGATAGGTGTGTGAGTGAGGTATGTGTGAACACCACTGTCAAACAGTGACAGTCCTGTGACTGTCAAAGGACAATAGGATTAATATCACTCTGCATGAGGATGGAAGTTGTGTGTGTCCATGAAGGAATAGTAATATCTGTATATTACTGAAGGAACAGAAATGTCTGTGTTTATGTCTTCCTCTGAGAAAATAAATATGCGTGTCACAATGACAGAATTCCACAGTTGTGTGCTTTTGAAAAAAGATATGTCTGTGTTTGTGTTACTTGAGGGATAAAATTTTCTGTTTCCAAGCGTGTCACTGTTTGTACCAAACACGCCACCAGCAGAGGCAGCAGCACAGAATGTGGAGCTTGTCACTAGAGGAAGGAGAAGGACGTCAGAGTAAGAATCCACCTTTCCTCTGTGTTCAGGGGTATATCTGTATTACTGCAGTGCCACTGTGAGTGTTTGTGGGACACATTGCATCTGATAATCTTATTCCTAAATTGTGTGGATTAAAAAGAAGATACTTAGACTAAATATAAAGTAAATCAGGATTCCTAATAAGAGATTTTATGCTATTTTTTTTGGTTATTTGGAATCATACAGTGATCATTGATTAAGCATGTAGTGAAATCAGAATGCTGTTCACATTGGTCTTAGGAAAAAATAGAAAGGCTGCAATCAGAATAACAAATCAACTTATTAACCGTCCATTCCCGATGTTCCCATATATGCATGTTTTTACCAAATGTTAGTATTATGTTGCTCCCTTTTTGGTGTCAATATGCACACTTGCATTACACACACAGAGCTACACAGAGGACGGTTGGAGCCAACTTTTTACACGCTTCATCCAGCGCTTCTTTATTCAAAAAAATAATACGCTACAACTTACACACGCATACTACCTGGCGCCCTCTATTGGTAGAACCCCTTTAGAACATATATTCAGTTTCATACATAACAGTTAGGACTTATTTTAGAATATATATGTTTTTTATCAGGTTAATGTTTTATTGTACGTTAAATAATGAGTGTACCCGTTAACCATATCTGATGTGTTGTGGTGGGGACGTTAATTGAGGTAACTAAGGGTCTCACATGCCGCGACCGACAGGAAACCCGCAGTTATCTCAGGATAGCAGGTCCTGTTAAACCCTGTTTTTTTGTGATACGTACAAATGTGTTGCGCTTTATTTTTCATTACTTGTGTAATTATTTATTTGGCTAGTAAGGACTTCGTTCGGCTTTTAATGATTCTTCTTTTAACTCTACGAATACAGACGGTCCTCTACTTACGAACGTTCAACTTACGAACTTTCAGACATACGAAAGAAGAGCACTGTAAGTCCAAATTGTGTTCACTAGGCTCCCGTTTCCTGTCCGCAACATCATTTTTTTCTGCGCGCTAATTCCGCCTAGTACGCGCAGTAGCGTAGCGTGCGTACTCCCTGCATCCTAGTTCTTTGTACATGCGTATGTTGAATAACGAGTCACGAACATTTCAGGTTACGAACGGTCGTTCGAAACGTATCTCATTCATAAGTAGAGGAGCATCTTTCTTTCTCAGTTATGTCTCCCATCTCCTTTTACATGGCTATTATATATGCTGATTTAATCTAATCGTGTTAACTATGTACATTTGTATTAAAGTGTATTAATTGTATTATATGATTTATGTTACTCAGTTATTATTTGAGCAGCGCCTGTACGTCTACAGGTAGCAAATACAATATATAGGCAGAAAAGTATAAAACGTACATATAAGGTGAGGGGGAAAGCCTCCCCAATCACCAGGATTACATTTTAATCAGAAATAAATACAGTTATTTTACATGTTTGTTCAACTTGCCGAACCCATGCAGTCATTTATTTTACATACGTCACACTTCAGAGTGAAAAGGCTTATTCTGGTTAAAAAGCAGAGATTTTACCTTTTTGGCACGGAGAAGCAGCGACATGTGACACTCTGATACGGTAAAAACGATTCCTCCAGCACACAGTGAGCTATCCCAGCATGCACAGCGACACGGAAGAGTCTGGATAAACCCGAAACCCTGAATAGAGGGGTTCAGTGAATGAAGAGGTGAAGCTGTACAGGAGGATCAGTCCATCAGAGGAGACTCTGTAGAAGGACAGAGTACCAGCCGACCGGTCCAGATACACTCCCAATCTGCGGAAGCCTGAGGGCTTTATGGGTATGACAGTCTGTTTATTATTGTGCCAGACAGAGTATCTGTCAGGAAGGCAGAACAGCATCCATGACTTGTCATTGGCTCCAAGCAAACAGTCAGCACTGCGTCCTTTCCTCCCGATTCCTATATAAGTCATTCCTATCCAGGCTCCATCTCCACTCCACTCAGCCTCACAGTAGCAGCGACCAGTCAGACTCTCTCTGCACAGAACTTGAGACCAGCCGTGAAATCTGTCTGGATGATCAGGATATTGCTGCTGCTCTGCCCCCCGTGTCACCTTCCTGTTCCCCTCTGACAGAGACAGGCGTCTGTTTGCTGTGTTGGGGTCCAGCGTCAGCTGGCAGGAGTCTGTAGGCAAAAGGATGAGCGATTAATCCCATGATGAAGCCCAGCATCTCCATCATTATCACTGTCACACCTCACACACTCACTAACACAGAACTCACTGCAATACACACATTTTCTGCCCAATATACTCATGTAGCCGCCCGAGTCTGCGGCGCTCCGGCTACCCCCTGTGCTGTGAGACACGCCGCGCTGAGAGACTCGTTGGGGATCGAACTGCACTTTAGCCTGCGTTCTATTATTCTGTATGATACATAAAATATAAAACAGCACAGCGTCCCCTAACGAAGCAGGAATTCAAGTATGTGAAATACCTCAGGAAATGTCGGACGCCCGCGCAACGCCGGCGGGAAGACAGGGTGAAATGCTGCGCGTGCTAAAACAACAGGCTTAATTACAGGTAAATAAAATTATAAACAGCATTCATCAGACATGTTAAATATGAAATTGTACCCCAAAGAGTACCAGTAAATGGTAATTTGTCTTTACTTCACAATAAGAAGTTCCTTCAAACCACTTTTGTCTCCATTTTTGCTGGGCTCCCTCCAGCAGAGTTTAGCGCTGACTAGTGATGTGTCGGTCGCGAACGAGCCGTTCAAAAGATCCGGCTTCTAGTGCTGTAGTTCTCGAGACCGGTCTTGGTCTCGAGACTAATTTTTTTGTAGTTTCGGTCTTTTCTTGGTCTCGACTCTATTTGGTCTCGGTCTGGTCATGGTCTCGGACATAGCGGTCTCAATGGGATGGGGAAAAAAAGAGAAAACGGAGTATCGTCACAGAACAGCTGTGCTACCTAGTATCATCATTTATTATGTGCCTCAATTCAAATGCAACCAGTCAGATGCATCTATTTTTTTAAAAAGTTGCATTGTATAGATTTTCTCAACGGACACTGCCAGCGCTTCACAGTCCACACACATCATGTACATCGCATCATATAGCAAAGTCGGCAAAGAAATGTCCGAAAATGTCCGCGAAGTCGGCAGTAATTAACTTTGGCTTTACAGAGCACAAAGAGTATATTTGCAAAACGTTCTAGAAAAAGAAACATTCTGCTGTATGCCGATTTTGTCGAACCACCTTGACGGAGACTGCTGTGTGGATACATTGTTTAACTATTACAGTGGTGTTATTTGACATAATAAATCATCATTGATTTTATATAGCATCTGTCTATGGGCATTGTGTTGAGCAAGCATTCGTTCTATGCTATATGGTAAGTAATTTTAGTGATGTTGATATCGAAATGTAAAGATTACAGTGGAACAATTCCAGTTTATCTATTAATGGATACAATATCTATAGAATAGTTATAATTCAAATAAATTAGGTATTTTACATTCATTGGAAAGCACGGTCTTGGAGGTGCAAGTCAATCTGTGCCCGTAGGTGTGTGAGTGTGCCCTGTGATGGGCTGGCCCCCTGTCCTGGGTTGTTCCCTGCCTCGTGCCCATTGCTTCCGGGATAGACTCCGGACCCCCTGTGACCCAGTAGGATGAGCAGTTTGGAAAATGGATGGATGGAAATCCAAACCAGCCCCCTTTTAAAACACACATCACAATAATTGTGTGAATAGTATCACAAAATAGTAATAATGCTATTAAGAATAAAAACAAACTTACATTTCTGGATCCCTGGTCTGGTCCTGCACTCTCCACTCTGGTCCACACTATAGCAGAAGCAGAATGACATAGTACTGCTGTATCCATTTATTTAATTGTTGTATTTTCTCCACATACACAAGTATATAGCAGGACAGACACACATTCTGTACTCACTTCAGTTTCTCCAGTTTACAGCTGGGATCCTCCAGTAGAGCAGAGAGCAGCTTCACTCCTGAGTCTTCTGGGTGATTGTAGCTCAGGTCCAGCTCTCTCAGGTGTGAGGGGTTTGACCTCAGAGCTGAAGCCAGGGAAGAACAGCCTTCTTCTGTAACTCTACAGCCTGACAGCCTGCAGAGAGACAGACAATATCTCTCCAATAAATAAAAACACCTCACCAGTATGAGTATTACTTTTCAGTAAATGTGATGACTCCAATAAAAATTTCATTAATTACAGATTACAGTGTGGAATACGCAGTAATACTGACCTCAGTATCTCCAGTTTACAGTGTGAATTCCCCAGTCCAGCAGAGAGCAGTTTCACCCCTGAATCCTGCAGTTCATTGTCACTCAGGTCCAGCTCTCTCAGCTGAGAGGAGTTTGATCTGAGAGCTGAAGCCAACACTTTACAGCATGTCTCTGTGAGTCTACAGCTGTTCAGGCTGGAAAAAGAAATGTGATAAGATATAAAAGCATATATTACACACAGGTATATCGAATAAAATATCAAAATAGACATTTTTATTTTTAAATACAATAAGTGAGGCAGCATATACTTCAAAAGGAACTAGACAATCCTCTGATGTTCCTCATGTTTCCCGGCATGAAAAATGTGGTGAATACTGTCTATTCAAAGCACAAATACCATGAAAAGTCTAGTGGATCAGGACTGGATCAATGTGCACAGATGAGGAGATTTTGCTACAATACAGATTCTCCTGTGAGTTTACTATCAGTTTGGCTATTTCTTTTTCATTTTCACAAGTCATACATTCCAAATCCCATTCTGTATTGTCCTACAGGAATAAGGACATGACAGTGAACATGCTCTAAAATCCATTCATTAACTGGGAAATTTAAATATATCAGTTAATTTGTTTCCCTGTCCTAGTGAGAAACACAAATAGGTTTTTCTTGAGACTCCCCAGCCGAGAAAAACCTGCTGTGTAATGACCTTACAGGGTGAGTTACCCTGAGACTCTGTAATATATGCATACATATTTTTATAAAGCTTTGAGCAGCGCTGGGGCTCAGTGATAAGCACTACAGCCGACCCAGGGGTTCTAGGGTTTTGGGTTCAGTTCCTGCCTGGGATATGTGTGTATGTGCGAGTTTATGTGGGATTTGAACGTCAAGAAGAGCTTAAGTTTTTTAAATTATTATTTTTTTATAGGGCTTTGAATTACTGACACCATGACTGAAATCCTTATTTTCCGTTTTGCTGTACCTGAGAACCTGTTAAATTTCCAAAACACTAATCAGACAATTATCAATCCTGTCAGATAGGGATGAAATAGTGATGCTTTATTCATCCTTCTGGTAAAATAGTGCTGTCGCCTCTCTGATCTTGCTCTCTCTGACACACACATACAGGTCAGAGCACAGGGTTGGCCAGCATCCAGCCCCCTGAAGCTGGTGGGTAAGGGCCTTGCTCAAGGGCCCAAAACCAGCATCACTCTGCCAGCCAGGTATTTAAACCAGTGACCTTCTGACCACAGGCACAGAGTCCAAATCCACTGAACCACACACCACACCAAGAATTAAAAAAATATTCATATCCTGCAGTATCCAAAATGAAAAAGAATTTCTGGGTGTCCATATAAATCTACACTCTAATTGTTGTAACTAAGATATAAAAGCAGTTTCATGAATAACATCTGTACTTCTTTAGCAACAAACGCATGTAAGATCACTTACAGAGCTGTCCTAGATTTCTTGATCACAGGCAGCAGCCTCTGAAGACCTTCATCTGATCTGATGTATTTTTTCAGATCAAACACATCCAGCTCCTTATCTGACATCAGTAACACAAAGGCCAGAGCTGACCACTGTGCAGGTGAAAGGTCTGCTGCTGAAAGGCTTCCTGAACTCAGGTATCTTTGTACTTCCTCTATTAGAGAATTGTCACCCAGTTCATTCAGACAGTGGAACAGGTTGATGGTCCTTTCTGGAGATAAATTCTCCTGAATTTTCTCCTTGATATATTGAGCTGTTTTCTTACTGTTATGTGAACTGTTTTTTGTCTGGCCCAGTAGCCTTTTTAACAGACTCTTACTGGAGTCTGTTGAGAGGCCAAGGAGGAAGCGGAGGTAGAGGTCCAAGTGTCCATTCTTGCTCCTTAATGCTTCATCCACTGCAGTCTTCAGCAGGTCAGCTGAAGAGTTTGACAGAAACACGTATAAAGCAGCGAGATACTCCTGGATGCTCAGATGCACAAAGCAGTACACCTTCTCCTGGTACAACCCATACTCCTCTTTAAAGACTTCTGTACACACTCCAGAGTAAACTGAAGCCTCTGTGACATCAATGCCATTCTCTGTAAGGTCTTGCTTATAAAATATGAGGTTGCCTTTCTCAAGGTTATGAAAAGCCAGTTTACCAAGTTTTAAAAGGAATTTCTTCCCAGATTTTGTGCATTCCTTAAGCTTGAGTTTATGTTTTTCCACATACTTGTCATTTTTTAAATTTGCCTGAAAGATCAGGAAGTGTGTGTACATTTCAGTCAGGGTCTTTGGAATTTCTCCACTGTCAGACTCACTAAAAAGACTCTCAAGAACAGTAGCTGAAATCCAGCAGAACACAGGTATGTGGCACATGATGAAGAGGCTCCTTGATGATTTCACATGTGTGATAATCCTGCTAGCCAGGCTCTGATCACTAAATCTCTTCCTGAAATACTCCTCCTTCTGGGCATCACTGAATCCTCGTATCTCTGTCACCTGGTGGACACACTGAGGAGGTATCTGATTGGCTGCTGCTGGCCGGGAGGTTATCCAGAGGAGAGCAGATGGAAGGAGATTCCCCTTAATGAGGTTAGTCAACAGCACATCCAGTGATGTTTTCTTTGTTACATCAAACCAGCTCTCATTGTTCTGAAAATCTAGAGGAAAGCGACACTCATCCAGACCATCAAAGATCAACAAGACTTTGTACCTATACAGCTCAGTGGATTCAAGCGATTTCAGTTCTGGGACAAAGTGGTGAAGCAGCTCAATCAGACTGTATTCATCCTTAATCAAATTCAGATCCCGGAAAGGAAGAGCACATATGAAGTGAATGTCCTGGTTTGCTTCTCCTTCTGTCCAGTCAATAATAACTTTCTGCACAGAGACTGTTTTCCCGATACCTGCGACCCCTTTAGTGAGTACAGTTCTGATAGGTGTCACACGCCCATGTAAGGGTTTAAATACATCATTGCACTTGACTGTAGTATCTTCTGTTACCCTTTTCTTGGATGATGTTTCAATCTGTCTCACTTCATGTTCATCATTGACTCCTCCAGCTCCCCCTTCAGTTATGTAGAGTTCTGTGTAAATCTCTTTGAGAAGTGTTGGCTGTCCTTCCTTAGCTTTCCCTTCAAATACACAGTCAAATTTTTGCTTCAGGTTACATTTGACTCTACGTTGACATTGCAACAAACGATGCCCTGAAATGAGAAAAAGATGATTTTTTAAAACTCTATCCATCCATTTTCTGAAACCGCTTAATCCCAACTAGGGTCATGGGGGGGGGGGGGGGGGGGAGTGGGGAGCAGAGCCCATCCTGGGAAACAACCCTTCATAGTCCCCAACACACCACAGGGTGCACACAACTACAGGGCTAATTTAGACACACAAATCAACCTATCCTGTATTCTTTTGGACTGTGGGAGGAAACTGGAGCCCCTGTCGAAAACCGATGTGAACAGCATGCAAACTCCACACAGAAAAGACCTGGGACTAAACCCAGGATTTTATGTGAAATAAAATTTTATTACATCAAATAATAAACTGAAATTTAATAAACTCTTTCTCTGTGGCAAATCAAACACATATTGAATGAGGTACAGCTCTTACTCTTCTCCAGCATGTCAGCGAGATCATTTTGCTCCATGGTCCTCAGGATGTACTGTGTGATCTTCAGAGCTCCCTCTCTACCACAGGTCTTCTGCATCTGACCATCACTGTCCAGGTCATTGTCCTCCTCCAGCTGAGGCTCAGAGCATTCTGGGTCATTCTGATCCAGGTACCTTTTCAACTTCATTAGCTCATCCTTCAGAAACATTTGAGCTTTTTTCTCCAGTAACTGAAATGAACAGTTACAGTTTAATTATTATCACTCCTGGCACCGTATCTTTTTATAACTTCATTAGTGAATTAGTTGTAATTATCAACCCTTTGACAAGATTAACTACTTATTGTACTTCTGTAGAAGATGTATGTCAATTTAGATGAAATTTTAGAAAATATACTTCAGTAATAAATGCACCTTGAAGATGGATGATAAGTCTCCTTTATGTGGGTGTGAATTACATATTTTCACTTGGTCCCTGTGAATAAAAGACAAATATCCATCCATTAAACCTTCCATCGTCCAGCCACTTACCCTGGTTTGGGGGTGGGTTAGGGTGAAGGGGGGTCAATTTCAGACAGCAGAAGGCCTAGGATACAGGTTGACCCTGGCCGGGGGGGCGGGGGGGGGGGGGCGGGGGATTCTAGACAGACAGGGGGCTCAGCCTCCAACACTGGGGGGGGTGAAGCCACAGCGCTGCCCTCTGTGCCGCAGCTAAAATAGGCATTTTATGAAAAGACAAAAGTCCTGCACTGACACTGACCACCACTGCTGCTGCTTGGGGGAATAATAACCTACATTTGCATTTATTTCATTAGGGCGGCTTCCTGACATCAGCTTGCTTATGACAGTATAAGAGAAGCAGTGACATCTAGTGGCAGCACAGAGAGACAGCAGGTAGCAGCCAGGAGAGACGGTTTGGCGTGTAGCTCCCAATTACTCAGTAACATTCACTGGTTACTTCTTGTAAAGTGATTAACATGATTTCACACATATATCGACTTAATTACTATAACTATTTAGAGACAGAATTTGGGGGCCCTCAGCTGATCTCGACTTTTTTTTTGTAACAAATCACGTGAATCAAATGTCTACTCCAAGCCATTTATATAAAAGTTTTAGATAAAATAGTATATTCTACAATAATACATCTTAAATTTGCCCAATCGACCCCCCACTCTGATTGGTAAGTTTTTTTGTTGGCTATGGGTGTAATGATACAGTCTATTCACGATTTGGTTCGATATTAGATTCAGGGCTCACGGCTGAATACGCTCCCAATATATTCAACGAATTATGAATGAAAACAGACTATTTGTCTGACTAGAATTGCCCGCATAGTGACCCCCTACCCATGTCAGCCTCGGGCCCCCAGAGAAATAATCGACTCTGCAGTAGCTACCTTGTAATTCAGCACATTTTATTTGCCATCCCCTGTTTAGTAAAAATAATAGTAATAATAAAATAAAAGGAAAAATGATTAAGTAGCCTGTGCATTCGTAACGGTCTGTTAGAAAAACTGAGTATTTAGTATTTATCAGATTTTTATACGGATTTTGAGAATGAGGTACACACTTGCCTTGGTTTCATGGGCAGCTATAATAGGTGTAAAATATAGAAAATATATCTTCTGATTGACTAACTTATATCCATATATATTGATATATACAGCTGAAACCAGATATTTACATACACTTCAGAAAAAAAATACACAAAAAAATTTTCTTTACTGTCAAACATTACATGAGTGTAAACTTTTTCTGTTTTAGATCAATAAATATTAACATATTTTTTGCATTTGTTAAATGTCAGAGTGAAGAGAGAGAGAATTTTATGGATTTATTATTATTATTGGTTTTCTGATTCTTTGCTTTGTCCCTGAACTTTTGCTTTGGTTTATTAGCTTTTTGGTTTCGATCTCTCGCCTGGTTCTTGGTTTATGTTTTTGTGCACCCTGCAGACTTTGCCGCTTTGCTGTGTGTACGTTCTGTGTGTACAGTATGTTAGGTGCGTAGGGATTGGTTGCCATTTTTGTTTGTGAATTTTTGTTGTTGTTTGGTTAGGAAGTTAGGCATAGAATTTGTCATTCTTGTTTTGTTTTGCACTTAGATAAGTTAAATTTGGTTTGCGTTCAGTATCTGGGGTTTTGTTTATTGTTTTCGCTATAATCACTCCTGAGTCCTTTGCACCGGGTTCATTTGTTCTGTGGTGTGTAAATAAAAAACAGAAAATATAAAAAATACCCCTTTGTCCACGTGTGTTCCCTTGTCCACCACACCCTGTTGATCCCTTACTCCACATCCCCTTACCCTTTCACTCTGCTACGCCCCAACCCTATACTGGGGCTCGTAACACATAACAGCCACCTCTGGCCACGTTGAATGTGTGTCCACAGCCACCAGTAGTTTGGTCCTACGAGATCCAAACAGATGCTTTGCCAGGGACGTGCCGGCCAATCCCAGGGGTGCAGTGAGGTCAGGCTCTTCTCAGCACACTGCAGCGTGTTGTCCTGTTAGCTGCTGGATAATTTTCAGAAAGACATCTGCTTGTCTATTCTTCCACGGAAGAGTCTGATCAGTGATAAGAATTCTGAATTTTGGAGTTTCAGTCCTGAACTTTATATTGTGGGTCCAGATGCTATGTGTTTATCAGCTGGCCAGTACAGGTCAGTCAGACAGTAGGGGAGGGGTATTGATAAAGGTGGGGCCGCCTTTATTCAGGCTGTGGGGAACCTACACTGGGCACCCAGGAGTAGCGTCCAGCACTACATGCAGTTTGTAGCCAGGGCTGCTGTCCCTGAATATAGATTGGAAAAGGATGTCAGGGGTTGACGGTCCATCAGGTCCATCATTTGGGTGAATCTTCATCCGGAAGGGTAAGTGTGAAACTTTTTAATTCTGAAAATGCCCAGGGTTTCTTTTTCAATTTCTCCATTCTTCAGCATTTTTTTGAAGCAAAATCTATTGATTTCTCTTCTCCTAATGGTGTGGGACATCATGGTTGCCAGTTCACTTGGGGAGTCATAGCAGGTGAGTTCGAGTAGCAAAGATGGGTCAAAATGTGCCAACACCTTCTTGCTCATTAGCACTATTTTAGCCCGCTTGGACACAGCCTCCCACTCTTCCAAGTCTCCAGTATCAGTCTCCAGGGCACTCAGGGTATCCAGTCTGCTGGATGAATAGTTCCGCATAAACCGGAGTGGGGATGCAGGCTGTCGCCCACTGTGACAGATAAGACTCCCTACTAGATGACAGGAATAAGACTCCTCTGGTTTGGCCATGAGTTCCACTCCACGAGCCCCAGTCCAGAATCCATGCCTCTCCTACCCTTGTGACAACCCACTGTGCCCCTTCAGGTCTTGGCCTGTCAGTGTACGGGCAAGGCGGGGCCTGCTTAGTTTATACCATTATTTATTGAGTGCACCTGTAGGGAGGCTGGCATTACAAAAGGGGGTCCCATCTCTCTCTCAGGAGACACTTTTCTTTATTCGCACATTTTTGACTTTCCTCCTTGCACTGGCATATTTCTTTTTCTCTCTTCCCTTATGTCTTTATCTTTTAAGAACATAAGAAATTTGCAAAAGAGAGGAGGCCATTCGGCCCATCAAGTTCATTTGGGGAGAACTTAACTAATAGCTCAGAGTTATTCAAATCTTATCTAGCTCTGGTGAGAGTGGGACATGGAAGCATCAACATACACATTGAGGTCTTTCTCATAATCAGCTACCTTTATTTCCGTGGAACCCATAAAATATCTGTACTTTATATTCCTGCTCCCTGCATGGATTACCTTACATTTATCTATGTTAAATTTCATGTGCCAGGTATCAGCCCAGTCACTAATTAAATCCAGATCCTGTTGTAGCCTCTCCGCTGCTAGATCAGTATCTGCTACACCATCCACCTTGGTCTCGTCTACAAATATAACCAGTTTACTGTACATATTAGTGTCAATATCATTAATGTAAATTAGGAATAATAGTGGTCCTACAATTGAACCCTGCGGTACCCCACTATGAACAAAGACCAACTGTGACATTGTGCCTCTAATAACTACTCACTGCTTCCTGTCTGTTAACCAGTTTTCGATTCAAGCTGCTACAGTTCCTAAAATCCCTACAGCCTTGAACTTAAGCAAGAACCGTTTGTGGAGGACAACATCAAAGGCCTTCTGCAAATCTAAGTAGATCACATCGTAGGCCTTTTTGAGAAATTTTTGTCTCTCTATCTCTATATCTAACATACTGACTCTTCCATTGCATCCACTAAATACATTTGCGTTCTCCTAGACATTATTGTTTATTGTTGGTCTAATTTCAATAAACTGCAGTTTTGCTTTAAAACTTGAACTTTAGTTGTCAAGTTATGTTATAGTGTGGAACGAGTCTGCCATAACACTCTAGGGTCTGGAGAGGCTACTGATACAGAGGGTCTCCACCTCCCAGAGATGGAAGTGGGGGGACACCACCGGGGGGGGGGGGGGGTCAGTCCCGAGTGCATCTTAGTTTCGGCCTCAGTCTTTGTTCCTGCCTGGCAGACTCCACTGGTTCCAGCCCTGCAGCCCTGGCGGCACCTCTCAGCCCCAGCATTACTGTCCCCTTGGTTCCACCTGGTCCTGCTGGCCTCCCAAAGCCCAGAGGACTTGTGTTCCGGGGTTGACACCCCACTTCTCGGGGTCCAGAGGACCTCCTGGCTCAGCCCTGTTCCCTCATTCCCCATCTCAGTTTTTGGGTCCCGCCCTTTCTACTCCCTGGTGTGTGGTTCTCTGGTTGCCTGGTCCTCACCCCGGTGACCCTTCACTTGTCCACCCTGTTCTGATCCATGTTGTGCTCCATGTTGCTGTGTTGCCCCTGTCTCATCTCATGTCTCTCTTGCTAGTCCCTGCTCATTTGTTGCCCCTGTTGGGGTATTCATTTGATGCTTCAGCCTGTTGTGTCTGGTCATCCAGTGTCATATTGGCCCTTGTCCAATCCGATGTCCCTTTTGTTCCTTGCCTTGCTGTTTGGGCCCTGTAGGGTAACTAATCTTACCTGTACTAATTCAACACGGCATTGGCTGCCATTTAATTCTTTTGCATTCACAGTAAGGTAAAATGAGAAAACGAACGGGAATGTAAACTTATTGACAGAAGTCATATATGTAACCAAGGTACAATTCAATAAAATACAAGAACATGTACTGTACGTATAAGGTACAGGTATTCAATCAATTAATTACGTAAAGACGTACAGAAATAATAAGGTGTAAAAATACTATGTGTAAGCTAACCACGAAAAAGAGAGAGAACAAAAATACATACACGCATTAAAAATATTTAATATAAAACAGTGGAATGAATTTTACACAGATCTGTGAATTCGCGAATCACGAAGCGTGAATGCATGAGGGCTGACTGTATATAAATATGATTCATATGAGGACAGCATCACGTTAAACCTTCAGCTGTTTAGCCTTCTGTTCTGCCTTCGTGTACTTTTATACCCCATGAAGCTCTTGATGCAAACAGGTTTGTTTCCAGTTAGTTTTAATGTGAAATAAATGGTCTCACTCAAAATTAAGATTCCAGTATTAAATGTTTAGTATCATTATTGCAACGTTACTGTTTGCACTCCATTCTTTTTGATCGTTTTTGATGTGAGAGATGATCTGTTGCTTTCCTCTATTATGAAAGAATTGGTTAATTGAGGCAGAAAAAGGAGAAGAAAGATGCCGAGGTATTTTTCATAAATGCACATTTACCTTTGATCTGATGGAATAGGTCCCTTTCTGAAGGTGATTGGTAGACCCATTGACCAGTCACTCTTCATTGAAACACAGCTGGGTGCAGGTGAGCCTGCTCTTTCCATCAGGACACTGTGGAATTATAATACTTATAATAATTATATTATAATATATTATATATTTATATTATATTACATTATATATTAATAAATACAGATCTCAAAATAATATGTAAAGCTTTAGCAAGAAGACTGTAAAAAAATTACCCCTTTTACAGTATAATACATCCAGATGAAACTGACTTCATCAACGGTAGACTTTCAGCCAACAATACATGCCGGGTAATTAACCTAATAGATTACTCTATCAATAAATTGGAAGGCAAAATGATCTCATTAGACACAGAAAAGGCATTCGACAGGGTGAATTGGAAATTTATTTTTGGAACATTAAGCAAATTTGGCTTTGGATCATCATTCATTAACTGGATCAAAATATTATACAGTTCTCCTATCGCATCGGTCAGGACAGATGATCACACTTCACCAAGCTTTCGTCTCCGGAGGGGCACCAGGCAAGACTGCCCACTTTCCCCCTCACTTTTTGGCATTTTCATTGAACCACTAGCAGCCACTATCAGACAAACCAATAATATTAAAGGTATTCAAATTGGTGAAATGTTTCACTAGATTTGTCTTTATGCAGATGATATTCTCCTTTTTCTTCAGAACTCCCAATCATCTCTATCTCACACAAACTCAGTCACAGAAGCATTCTCAGCGATTTCTGCACACCCAACTACTATAAGCATGCCACGTGGGAATGCACACCCGACTACTATAAGCATGCCACGTGGGAATGCACACCCGACGACTATAAGCATGCCATGTGGGAATGCACACCCGACGACTATAAGCATGCCATGTGGGAATGCCCACCCGACGACTATAAGCATGCCATGTGGGAATGCACACCCGACTACTATAAGCATGCCACGTGGGAATGCACACCCGACGACTATAAGCATGCCACGTGGGAATGCACACCCGACGACTATAAGCATGCCACGTGGGAATGCACACCCGACGACTGTAAGCCTGCCACGTGGGAATGCACACCCGACGACTGTAAGCATGCCACGTGGGAATGCACACCCGACTACTATAAGCATGCCACGTGGGAATGCACACCCGACTACTATAAGCATGCCACGTGGGAATGCACACCCGACGACTGAAAGCCTGCCACGTGGGAATGCACACCTGACGACTGTAAGCATGCCACGTGGGAATGCACACCCGACTACTATAAGCATGCCACGTGGGAATGCACACCCGACTACTATAAGCATGCCACGTGGGAATGCACACCCGACGACTGTAAGCATGCCACGTGGGAATGCACACCCGACGACTGTAAGCATGCCACGTGGGAATACATATATATAAAATATACCCAAAGAGACATGCATGCTAGTGGGCTGTAACAGTCATTTTACCTTAAATCACAATGTTCTTCACAACATGACCCTGACAGTGTTCCTGTCTTATTCGGCTGTTACTCCTATGATCACTGCTATTTATAATTGATTAGACTTAAATACTCAATGCCACATTTTTGAGAATATGGATTTTTGGCAAATACTTCAGCTGGGAAATGCAAACCTAGATGCTGTCGGAACGACAACAATGTATTAATTTATACAATAAATTTCACAAGGTTCCCCAAGTTTTGTGAAGCGACCACCAGACTCTTACAGGAAACCTTTGTGTAAAAATATAAACGCAGAGGACAATGTCCAGGGAATACAAATAATGCAGATTTTTAAAGGAAACTAAATTTAATGAATGATAATCATGAATCATCTACTCTACAGACCTGAATCAGGACTCTCAAGGAAATTTATTAAGTTACAACTGATTACTCTCTCTTTCAAAACTGCTGGGAAGATTTTTTTTATGTCAGTTTTAAAAGCAGTACAAACACACAGGTTCTGTCTTACCTCTCAGCTGTATTTGTTTTACACTCCACAGGGGGGGTCATTTCAGAAGCAGCTCCCTCCATTTTTGTGCTGATCCAGACCAGATGACTCCTGCTGGGGCTTCTGTGGAAATGAAATTGCTGCCCTGAAATTGCACCAAACTGTGAACCCAAAACTGAGGTTTGTACCGAACCATAAGTTCTGTGTACCGTTACGCGGCTGTTAAATATACAGTGGAAATACACTTAATCCTGTCTTAGACATATGATCACATAGCTTAGGCTAATGTAACCTGCATGGCCACATTACTGCTTTGCACTGGCTGGTCTAGAAAGGTCACACTGTAGATTATCAGCGGCATTATAGTTACATCTACATCACAATGACCAAGCAGTAGCAGCACTATGGTTTGTAATACTTGGTTTATGTTGGCCTCCGCTGGGGCCCTAAATAAGTTGCTTTGCCCTCGGCGCTGTTCCCCCCTCAGAGACGGGTCTGTTAGTGCTGAACACTTTACACTGAATTTCCACATGGGGTCTCCACTCTGTCACTCTGACATGTTTCATATGTAGTCTTACACTTACTAAAGTAATCGAGGGCTGAATTTCAGGGATTTTGTGACAGTGGTTGGATCACCACTATCTGATTGATTGAAATGATGTAGAAAAAGTGATATAGATAAACTGAGTGGAATGGATTTGTAAAGCAAATTTACTCAAGCTAATGCTAATTCTGCTAGCATTTGATGCTAATGTAACACAGTGATTCTCACAGGGCGCTTTCACACTGCAGGAAGCTTTTGTTGTGCTCAGACCACAGAAACCCCAGCAGAGTGTAATTTCTAGGAGTCAAGTATGGAACCTTTTAAGTCTCATTCTGGAGATCTGTGACCCTGAATGGGATGAACAGTTACAGATGATGGATGGATGGATTAATGGATGGTCGGGTGGATGGGTATTCTGGAGTAGGTACTCTTCATTGAAGCACTGGGGTTTGGCTCATACTGTAGCAATAACTTGCTGATTGTTTGCCCACAAGCCCTGGAACTGAATTGGAAGTTATGCAGAATTGCTGGGAAAAGAGATAAAAGCACTGGAGCAAAAACTGAGCAGATTGAATAGTTTGTGCCCAGGGCCTTTGATTTCTTAATTCGCTAATGTACTGGTTAAATTTCCAATACTGCTGACTGATATTTAAGCTTTATCAGTATTCAAAGTTAGCAGCACCAGAGCTAAAGAAACAACTACTAAAATAATGGAGATGATTGGATTGGATGATCAGTAATTTTCCATAGTAGGAGAAGAGGTACCAACCCATGACATATGTGTGTGTATATATATATATATATAATTCAGCAGTAAATCTGGCCTGTAGGTCGACCTTTCATGTTCCACACAATAATAAATGATATAACATCATTCCAATAATCTGTACAGACAAGTTAAGCAAGTTTCTCAGACAGCCGACATGCTGGACTTGCTGTAATGAACTTTCAACATGACATGAAAACTGATAACAAGTAAGAGCTACAAGAATTTCATTCAACCGAGAGTCAGAGATTCAGCTACAAGTAGGTAGCCAACAGGTACATGGGGGATGGGGGGTGTCCTGCCATTTAGCCTGAATGACTGAATTTAAAGTGCCTCCCTTCTGAGGTCCTGACTGCTCCTTTCCAATCACCCAATTAAAAATCACCCACACACTGAATTTTGTTGATTGCATGTAAAGTTAACATTTGATACTTTAACATCAAAACCATTATTTCACTTCAGATCCACTGTGAGTGTATTTTTAATGCTGCTTCTATTAATTTATATACAGGTTTAAAAATAAAGGTGTGAGACCTGATGTCACGCCCAGCTCGTCGGCTCCTCCTGTGTGCCACGCCCCCTGCTTACCCACGTGTGTTTCCCAAATCGTACCCAGCTGTTTCCGTTTATTTTCAATCAGTCCTGTGTATTTCAGTCAGTGTCTTACCCGAGTCCTGTGTCCGTCATTGATGTTTGTACGCGTGAGATCCCCGTCTTCTCTAATAAACCCCGTTCGTCCCGTATCCTGTCTGCCTGCTTCCTGCTTGCCGCACGATCGCCTGCGTACTGCACAGCGATCGTGACACCTGAAATTTCTACTGTATTTTCTGTCTTGATCATTTACTCTCACACATAAGCCCACACGTTATCAAAACCTGCCTTACAATAAATTTTATTTTTAGATTAGACAAAGACCTCTGCTGAACAAATCTGTTGTTTTAACTGTCTTGCTGAGAGAAAAAAAACACAAAATAATATTTTGGGCTTTGGGGTTGAGGTTCGCTGTTGTTATTGGCCTATCTGAATCATACTTTTTTTGTCCAAAATAAACAGGGGGTTGCATGAGCTACAAGTTAGAATTTATTTATATAATAATCCTACATAGCTGATAGTTATACATTCTATAGTCAGGCACGTAGCTGTAATACGGGCTTGAACACCCGTACCTGCTGAGGAATTTGTTTGAGAAATATGCCGATCAGACACCAGTTCTGTCAAATCTCACGAGACAAACAAGGAACTTCACCCCTGAAAATAAGCCCAAAATATGCAAACTGTCAAAGTAAGATGGAGAAATCAAGCCAAATACACACGACCACATGGATCACAGTCAGCCCTGTTTGCCATATTATGTGTACATATAACATACATATAACAGTAACTCCAGTAACTGCAATACTGCAGACCTGCTTCTAAAGTCTTAATTTATCATTGTCTTTAGTTAGTGTGACAGTAAATGACTCCTTATGGCCATGAACATAATATGGCTCTTTGTAGCACATTTTGCAAATTATTGGACACTGAACTCATTAATATCCCAACACAAACAAAATATCTGAGAAAGACGCTAAATCTGTGGAAAGTGGCTGAGTGCAGTGGCTGAGTGCAGTGGCTGAGTGCAGTGCTTTTCAAACCAGTCATGGGGACAGACCGCGTTTCTGCTCCATCTCAGCTCCCGATCACACCTGTACCAGGTAATAATCCAGCTTCCCCATAGTACCTGTAACATTACATCACCGGCGCCGCCACTGTATATAAGCATGTCAATCTTACCTTGCAATACAAAATGTCTTTATTATTCTAGACTCTTATCCGTGTTTCTTGGCAAAACGGAGACTCCAGCTTTAAAATACTTTCACTTTTATTTACACACAGTAGGAAATAATCACCTTCATACCAAAGATGGGAGCGGTCTAACCAGAAATGGACACAGACTCAGTGGCCCAGCGTAGGATTTTTGGGAATATTATCTATGTCACTTAATAACGAGTAACAATAAGAGAAAGGGGACAAGCTCCCGCCGCCACCTGATTCTGTCATACGCACATTATGCGTTATAGTTATACATATAAAACGCGGTTTGGCAGTGACACTTAAATCATTAACATACTAAAATCATTAACACACGATCACAATCACGATTCATTATTCACCGTCGCCGTGTTAGAGCTGCTTTACACAGGTCCCTCTTTATATTTCCATTACTTTTTTTGGTTGATCAGGATTATGGGCGGTTTTAAATTCTTAAATTCTCTATTACAAATCAGTGCAGAGTTTTAATACATTAAACGCTAAAACTCGCGGGAAACAACGCATGATATTTCTGTTCTTCACTTAATCCATCATATTACATTCCCCACGATACAGGGAACTCCACCAACGGTGTCAATAGCGGCACCTCTTCTCCTTTCTCTGGAACATCCGCCACTTGCTCATGTAAAGCCGATACCCCAGAGGGGCCTGGCTTAGCCCTGTCAGCTGCACACCATTTTAAAACACTTGCCTCTTGCGCTTTGCCAATCCGGTAGGTTTTAGGATTACTGTTCACCAACATCATAATAGGAATCCTAAGTTGTAGTTGGACACTGTATCCCATTGTCAGCTGTTCCGTTTCTAATAAAGCCCAATTACATGCCAAAAGTTGTTTTTCAAAAGGAGTATTTCATTTCTTATATGTCCTGCTGACCTCTGGAAATTCGGTAGGCCGATTGCTTCAATTCCACTACCTTGTTTGTGAGTGGTATGGGGAAAGGTTGCTTCTTCACCTTCCCCACCAATACCGGTCGCGTTGTCACCGTACCTCCAAATTTAAATTGTCCACCTCTTGGGTCCCAGATGTAATCACCATCATTATCATCTGAGTCCCAGATATTTCCATCCCACCGTTCAGGGACCCAATTCGCATCATTCGCAGTGGCTACAAACGCTTTTAACTTTCGCGGATACTGAGTCCGCTTTTTTTTTTTGCATCGGTTTTTGCCACATGCATCGCAGCCCGCTCTGCAACCCCCACTACTTGTTGCAGGCATTGATGCAAAACATCCACTTGGCTCTGTGCCAGGGTCATCCAACCTAATGTTTCTACCAACTCTTTCATTTGTCTCTCTTTCTCACTTTCAACTTGTTCTGTGTGTTCATGCAGCATTCTGTATGCAGCCAACACGATCCACAGGCGTCTCTGTAAAGCACGTACAGGATCCCTACTGTAGCAATCACCGGAACCTTTTTAAGGCATGTCAACACCTGCTCAGGCTCGGCTTCCTTTATCACAACAGTCCAGGAATCAACAGGCCCTGCACCTTTTTTTATCTCCTGGGCTAACGCTGCATACTGCGTCTCATCCCACTTCTGGCTTGGGTGCTGCTTTCTTTCTCCTAAACATGTTTGTTCCTTAGTCCTATATCTTTTTCCCATCAGATCCTGCCAACTACACTAAAATGTTTTAATATGAGATGGGGATAATGAACTTTCGAAGGAACAAACACGCACACTTCAGTCCATTCAGAAATATTTATTAAAATATACACAGCATTATGATATTTCAGAAGCAATGATAGGTAATCTCTTTGATTAATAAAATTCATAAGAAGCTGTAAGCTATTTACACTCGGGCGTGCCATCATCACCCACCTTCGCACATGGACTGGGGAGCCCTTTTTAGTCCTGGCCAGAGACCAACACGTGTTTCCCAAGAACAGTACTCTATCCCATGGCTGAGCTCCGGTCAGTGCTGAATTCTCCCCCTTCCTTTATACTAAATCGGGCAGGGGACGAGCTGGCCAGGCTAAACCCCCTCAGGTGGTGCGCTCTTTGTTCTCCAACTCCTTCCCAGGTAAGGCTGCTCGCGCTTGCGGGCTTTTGGGCAACGCTTTATCTTTTCCCCTGAGAGAGGCAAGATAAGCATCCCTTTCCCCAAAGAAAGACAAGACAGGTGTCCTGGCTCTTTTTATGAGAAAGAAGTTATTCGTAGGAAAACAAGTTATATAAGTGATCCTAGAAAACCATGTTTGTGCAGTTCAACCTTGGCCATATATGTACAGAATCAATCCATTCCTCAATCACCTCATATGTATGTCTGCTAGGTGGAGCTGGAGATGCCCCAAACTGTGAGTAGTGGAGTCACAACAATCACAACTATCCAGAATATTACAGTAACAGGAGGACAGTGAACAACTTTTATTCTATGTTATGTGGGCAACGTAATTGTCTGCGAGTTCCTCCTAATATAACTTCACAGTGGGCTAGTGGAGTAACTGGGTTGTATGAAGACTAAGTGCCAATCATGGGAAATGAAGTGCAGCGGGTTAGAATCCCGGGGATGATGATCATGTAGGCGGGACTGTGCCGGTGCGGCTTGGCACAGGTGTGATTGGTCCAATGCGGGCGTGACAGACACAGGTGCTGTGAAAGTCAGCTCTCAGCTGACAGTGTCAGTTATGTCTAGTACATTTCATACAAGCTCAGTAATGCCACATAAACCAGTAAAATGTCAATTTTTTACTTACTCATATCAACAAGTTACTGAAATAATTTAGATATACAAAGTGCATATGTATTTGAGTGCATATGTATTCACTCCCTTTGTAATGAAACCCCAAATTAAAGTATACAAAATGGATGGCAGCTGACCAGAGCTGTGGCCGAAAGGTGGTTGGTGCCTGTCATGGCGGCAATCCCCGAACTGCTGGTGGACACCGGTGGTGAGGGATGCCGTCAAGCTGAAGAAGGAGTCCTATCGGCCTTTCTGACCTGTGGGACTCCGGAGGCAGCTGATAGGTACCAGTGGGCCAAGCGGGATGTGGCTTCAACAGTTGCTGAGGCAAAAACTCGGGTGTGGGAGGAGTTTGGCAAGGCCATGGAAAACGACTTCTGGACGACTTCAAGGAGATTCTGGTCCACCATCCAGCGACTCAGGGCAAGAAAGCGGTGCAACATCAACACTGTTTATGGTGGGGATGGTGCGCTGCTGACCTCAACTCGGGATGTTTTGGGTCGGTGGAAGGAATACTTCAAAGACCTCCTCAATGGAAGCAGAGTGTAGGGACTTGGGGGTGGACTCGCCTATCTCTGGGGCGGAGGTCGCTGAGGTGGTTAAAAAGCTCCTCGGTGGCCGGGCCCCGGGGGTGGATGAGATTCACCCGGAGTTCCTCAAGGCTCTGGATGTTGCGGGGCTGTCTTGGTTGACACGCATCTGCGCCATCGCGTGGACACACTCCTCAGCCTCCCTGGTAAGGTTCTGGAGTTCTGGAGAGGAGGGTCCGCCGGATTGTTGAACCTCAGATTCAGGAGGATCAGTGCGGTTTTCGCCCTGGCCGTGGAACAGTGGACCAGCTCTATACTCTCAGCAGGGTCCTGGAGGGTTCATGGGAGTTTGCCTGACCAGTCTACATGTGTTTTGTGGACTTGGAAAAGGCATTCGACCGTGTCCCTCGGGGAGTCCTGTGGGGAGTGCTCCGGGAGTATGGGGTGCCAGGCTTCCTTTTAAGGGCAGTTTGATCCCTGTATGACTGGTGCCAGAGCCTGGTCCACATGGGCGGCAATAAGTCGGACTCGTTTCCGGTGAGGGTTGGACTCCATCAGGGCTGCCCTTTGTCACCGATTCTGTTCATAGTTTTTATGGACAGAATTTCTAGGCGCAGCCAGGGCGTTGAGGGTGTCCAGTTTGGTGACCTCAGGATTAGGTCTCTGCTTTTTGCAGATGATGTGGTTCTGTTGGCTTCATCCGACCGTGACCTTCAGCTCTCACTGGGACAGTTTGCAGCCGAGTGTGAAGCGGCTGGGATGAGAATCAGCACCTCCAAATCCGAGACCATGGTTCTCAGCCGGAAAAGGGTAGAATGCTCTCTCCGGGTTGGGGATGGGGTCCTCTCCCAAGTGGAGGAGTTTAAGTATCTCGGGGTTTTGTTCACGAGTGAGGGAACGATGGAACGGGAGATCGACAGGCAGATCGGTACGGCATCAGCAGTGATGCGGGCGCTGCATCGGTCTGTCATGGTGAAGAAAGAGCTGAGCTAAAAGGCAAAGCTCTCCATTTACCAGTCGATCTATGTTCCTACCCTCACCTATGGTCACGAGCTATGGGTAGTGACCGAAAGAACGAGATCGTGAGTGCAAGCGGCCGAAATGGGTTTCCTCCACAGGGTAGCTGGGCTCTTCCTTGGAGATAGGGTGAGGAGCTCAGTCATTCGGGAGGGACTCAGAGTAGAGCCGCTGCTCCTCCGCATTGAGAGGAGCCAGATGAGGTGGCTTGGGCATCTAATTAGGATGCCTCCTGGATGCCTCCCTGGTGAGGAGTTCCAGGCATGTCCCACTGGGAGGAGGCCCCGGGGAAGACCCAGGACACGCTGGAGGGAGTACGTCTCTTGGCTGGCCTGGGAATGCCTCGGGATCCCCCCAGAGGAGCTGGATGAAGTGGCCAGGGAGAGGGAAGTCTGGGCCTCCATGCTGAGACGTGAACCGACCTCAGATCAAGCGGGAGATGATGGATGGATGGACGGATAATGCAGTATTAGTAGTGTATAAGACCAAAACATCACCTCCTAATCTTCTCCTCCATCAGATTCCTGTCAGCTCACTCTGGACACTAATACAGCAAACAGACACCTTCACCTGTCTGAGGGGAACAGAGTGGTGACGTAGAAGAGAGAGATACAGTCATATCCTGATCACCAGGCGCCTCATGCATAAACGGTGCGTACGCACAAAAATGTTGCGTATGTGCATTTCCATGCTCACGTTGAGATGTATAAAAATGAAATTTGTCGTACCGCTACACGCATTCTCACGGCAGCTCCAGATATGGCATACGCACGTTTCTGCATGGTTTTGTAAACGGATGGCACCCAGTGGCAAGTCATTGCTACTGTGGTTTCCCTTTTTAAACTCACAATCATGACGTTGACTTTATCCAAAACACCAACATTAATTGTATGTTGTTTACAAATGTACAGCACCTGATTTTTTATCAATTTGTAACAATAAAACAGTGCAGAAAATGACCGAACTATTACAACTGCCATGGCAGCTCTTGCATTATTGGAAGACATAGCTTATGGAAGAATTAGAAGAGAGCACGTATTTAAGGATTATGATTTCTTGGCCCATGATGATGACTGGCTTCTAAGTCGATTCAGATTTCCAAGAGCAATCCTTTTGGAGCTGTGTGCTGAACTGGGGCCAGCATTACAAAGGCAGACAATGAGGAATTGCGCCATACCTGTTCCTTTACAAGTTCTGTCCACTCTCGGGTTCTTAGCCACAGGTGCTTTTCAGCAAGAACTTGCAGACCAATTGGGTATTTCTCAGTCAACACTAAGTCCTGCCTTGCCAGCTGTATGGGACGGCATAATCCACTTGTCACCCAGATATATAAAATTTCCTTACGTTGTGGCTGAACAGGCAAACATTAAAGCGCAATTTGCAGCGATGTCCAGTTTTCCCAATGTAATCGGAGCCGTCGACTGCACTCACATTGCTAAAGGCACCTTCAGAAAGCAAATTTGCTTATGTACATAGAAAACACTTTCACTCTATTAATGTACAAATTATGTGCAATTCGAACATGCGTCTCATTAATGCATGGGAGTCACCTCCATTAAATGTGAGGGGAACGTGTCCCCCTCACATTTCATAATTATTCCACATTTAACATCAAATATTAGTTTTATGCCAGTGTGTCCCCCTCCCACACACACACATTCAAAATGCTTATAATGCCCCTGCATTAATATTGTGACTAGATGGCCTGGCTCAACCCATGGTTTGTTCATTCTCAGAAACAGTAGTGATGGAAACACACTTCAAAATGGGGTGGTACATGATGGCAGGCTGATTGGTAAGAAGATTTTCCCTATTTTATAATTTGGTCCAGTATTGTAAGCTTTGTTTGATTTAACCATTTGACAGTCCCTTAGGGGACAGTGGGTATCCATTGATGTCATGGCTTCTCACGCCGCTCGCAGACCCACAGAATTAACAGGAACGGCGTTATAATGATGCCCCCCATTCTCGGGCTCGGGCGCTGGCAGAGCGCACTGTAGGTCAGCTTAAAGACTGTCAGAGCTGCCTGGACAAGACCAGTGGGGTGCTGCTATACAGTCCGCAAAAAGTGTCGCAATGTACACGCATGTAGCGTGCTGCATAATCTGCCATAAAATTGTGGCTTGCAAGTATCTGAAGAGCTTTGGCAAGATGAACCTGAGCCACCAAATTTTCCGCCAAATGGAAGAGCGTTACAACTTAAGTTAGTCACACAGCGTATCATTTTGATGTTTTAATTCATTGGCAACATCTCTTACAGCATTGACTTTTGCATTTTTGCAGCACAGCTTCTGTCCATTGTTGTTTAAGAAAAACGTAGAACAAAGCAGGTATTTACACAGATTTACATATGCAAATATACATAATAATGGGTGGGTTGGGGGGCTGGCTGTGGTCTCGTTCATGTACGTAAAATTTCACGCTCATTGGGATCTATAAAGGGAATGCGCGTAGGTTTTGTGCATCTGGATTTTTTCTTGCATACGCACATTCCTAGTTTTGTCCGTACGCCAGGTTTTAGTGTGAATTCTATGCACATCATTATACATGAGGCCCCAGGAGAGACCCCCCCAAGTGCTGTGTACAGAGGGTCTGAATGGGTGCTGCTACTGGGAGGTTGAGTGGAGCGGGGGTTTGGCCAGTATAGCCGTCACATATAAAGGGATCAGCAGGAAAGGAGGGGGTGATGACAGCTGGCTTGGATACAATGACAAGTCCTGGTGTTTGTACTGCTACCCCTGCAGTTACTCATTTTATGTGAAAAGTGGAAATAATGGATATAAAAATAAATACAATTAAAAACACAGCTTTGCAGATTTCTCATAAATTATGCCTTTTGGCCATTAACAGGTCAAAATAAAAACAAGCTCTGCGAGATCCCAAGCTGACTCTCCCTCTATGTTTGTTGCTTTAAATAATAATAATGGGTTTAGTTAGCATATTGTTCAAAATTATTCCTCCGGTCAGCTGATTAATGCTTATTAGATACCAAAGCAGTATAAATTAATCAGCTGTCTTGCTTTTGTCATGACAGAATAATTAACAATAATTGCATTAATGGGGATCATCCTGGAGTTGTTACATCATTAATGTATTTTACTGAGTGAGAATTTGAAAAACAAATCAATAAATAAAATATGGCAGCATGTGGTGTTTTCTTACTCTGACTATCATTCTCCATATTGCAGTTATATCAGTAAATATAATCCAGTGCCCTGTGCTTCCTGGAATCGGCTCCTTGAACTGTATAAGGTGGTTATCAAACATTGATGGGGGTTTATACTCAACATGTGATAAGTGTATCTCCCTCTGGATCAGTGATCTGTGGACCTTGGACCAAGATATCACAAGACGTTAAACGGTTTAAAAATTAAAATGACGCTGTAATGATTACAGAGAGAGGATCGAAGTGCAGAGATGGGTATAATGAAACCGATACAAGCAGAACAGGATCCAGGAGACTAAACGCAGGTATAAAAGGTCATTAACAGGGAGGCAGTCAGTGAGGCGACCAAATCCTGAGAATCAAACCGGCAAGAATTGCAGGTCCAAGGAACAGAAAACATGGGTCACACACAGAACAGCAATGGGTATGATAAGACACTCTGGGTACAGAGCAGATACTCAGTACCTCAGTACTTCACAGTGGGCTAGTGGAGTGACCGGGCTGTATGTGAAGACTAAGTGCCAATCATGGGAAATGAACTGCAGCGGATTAGAATCCCGGGGATGATGATCATGTAGGCGGGACTGTGCCGGTGCGGCTTGGCACAGGTGTGGTTGGTCCAATGCGGGCGTGACAGACACAGGTGCTGTGAAAGTCAGCTCTCAGCTGACAGTGTCAGTTATGTCTAGTACATTTCATACAAGCTCAGTGATGCCACATAAACCAGTAAAATGTCAGTTTTTGACTTACTCATGTCAACAAAGGTACTGAATAATCTTGTCAAGGTTAAACCATCAGCTGAGGATTTTCTCATAGAGGAACCTAAACAGCAGAGGTGGCCGGACGTCCCAGCAAGCATTCGGAGAGTGAATTCTCTGCATATTGGCAGTGTGGTCATTTAACATAACTTCATGACTTAATGTCAGATCCTTTAGTCCGTATGTGGGTGTTTGTGTGTCCTGTAATGGACTGGCATTCTGTCCAGGGTGTCCCCCTGCCTCGTGCCCTGTGATGGACTGGCATCCCGTCCAGGGTGTCCCCCTGCCTCGTGCCCTGTGATGGACTGGCATCCCGTCCAGGTTGTCCCTCTGCCCTCTACCTCCTGGGATAGACTGCAGGCTCAACATGACCCAGTACTGGGTAAGTGTATATGGAAAAAGGACAGATGGATTTATAATGTATCACATAATACTTCACTGGAAATGTTTTTAGATGATTGTGTGGAGTTCATCCTGTCAGAGATACACTCTGAAAACATCTTCTGTGACTCCACTGGGCCCTTGAGCAGGTCAATTAATCCCCCCGAAAAGTGCCCCAGAGGTGCTGGATGTACAGCTGAATGTTCTGACCCCGAGCTTCACTCTCGACTCTGTATGTCTCTGGGCTTTAAAGGTGAACATTATGGGATCTAAGACATTCCTGTGTATTTGTTCTCATATTTGTAAAATGGCAGGTAAAGATTCAGATGAAGAAGCAGCTGATTGGACAGTAAGGCCTGGTCTATCGTCTCGGGTGACACTGGGCATCCAGTATTGAATTCGGGCATCAGTCACACGGGGCTATTCTGCTTATAAGAGGGTAAAATTATATAAAAATTTCAGGATATAATCATGTAATCTTTTGTACAATAGAAACAGACCCACATTACAACTATGTGTCTGTCTGTTTCCTGTTCCGGAAATGTGATTAAATATGATCCAGAAGATCATGAATGTAATATCTAGGTGTTTATGTGTTTCCTTTTTGTAGAAGCTTTGAAAGAACCAGAATATTGTAAATATTTAAGTGAAAACAATAGTATTCTGCAGAGGGAGACACTTTCATGTTAATTTAAAAACTATGTGGGTTTTGGCATAGGTGCATGGACAGCTGGGTATGTAGGGGGCGCTAGTGCATGCCAGGTTGGGACAAGGTTCCAAGGGACTGTCTCACCCTGCTTTCTAAATAAAAAGATGTCACTTTGGATAAGTGACATTTCGGCCACTTCGCCGTCTGACTCTCTGAGGCAGTGTTAAGGACTCCCACTCCAAACTTCCACTTCCATTCCAAACACACACATTTCTCTCATCCTCTTACGCCCCCTGGTGGCCGACAGGCCCAAGTGCAGGGCATGGTGTTATTACAGTGTCTTGCATAAGTATTCACCCTCCTTAAGAAGTTCCCTACAGCCTCGGATAAAAATAGACTTTATTGGGATTTTATGTATAGGACCAACACAACATTGTCCCTAGTTTTGTACTGTTCGGGGGCTGGAGGGTCCACAAAGTGTTCAAATCTTTTTAGAAATAAAAAAAAACCTAAAAACAGCTCAGTGCATATGTATTCACCCCCTTTGTCATGAAAACCATAATTAAAGTCTTGTGCAATCATTTGCCTTCAGAAAACACATAATTAGTTGAATAGAGTTCACCTGTGTACAATTAAGCATCATGCAAACTCAGTATAAATACACCTATTTCATGAATGCCTTGGACTTTGCTAAAGAACATCACTGAACAAACAGCAACGTGAAGACCAAGGAGTTTATAGCTGACTACATAGTTCAATGTCCGATGTGACATTTCTCCCGTCGTCCAGAAATCGCTCCATCAGGAGCTCCAACTCATGTTTCTTTGTATTTTGTGAATGTGTGTCTTTCATATTTGTAGGTCAGTCAGTGTGTGGGATATTTGGTATAGATATGGCAGGCTTTTGTGAAGGTTTCCATGTCACACATATCGGTCTGGGCTGCCATGGATTTCAGTTAGGAGTCTGAGTAAATCAATACAAATGTGCCAGGGTTCACAGGTAATTAGTGTGTTGGCACAACAAAAGCAGGAGGACAATGGAGCTCATGGCTCTGTGAAAATCTGCATAGGCCAAGTAGTTCCAGGCATTTTTCACCAGAAAATAAAAAGCTCAGTAGTTCTAGCCCTGAGAGTCCACATATCAAAAGGAACTTCTAAAACTGTGTGAGAGCAGGTGCAGGGGAGGGGGGCTGTGTGGCTTGTGCCTCGAGTGTCCCTCTCCCAGAGCAGAATGGGCAGGAAGGTGCATCAGCCTGACCCACAGCTGGAAGCTGGAGGTTTGCAGGACTCAGTAAGATCATATACAGCTTGGATTAGGAATTTTGTGCGCTGGGGCTCTGCTCAGTCCGTCCAAGTGAGCCTTCATTCCATTGCCTTCTCTCATCTCATCCAAGCTTCCTGCTGCCTCATGCCTGCAATCCTGCTGGTTCTTCCCTCATCCATTACTGCCCTCACCTCTTCCTGCACAAGCAGTCGCCTCTCCTTGCCCTGGACCTTGTTGTACTGAGGCATTGGAGAGCTGCCCAATCCTGATCTTCCCTTTGCCACTGCTCCCACCACAGCCTTGTGCCTCAGCCTCACTTCTGCCATCTCCCGCTCCCTAACTGCACTACATTTCCTGCCGGTCTGGATCTCAATGCCTGCTGCTGAGAGTTCGGGGTCCTTGGAGTCTCTGCATAGCAATGCTTGTCTAGTACAGGAAGCCTTAAACTCTTCCGTGACACTGTTGAAAAGAAGCTGTACAATGTTATTTTTCCTATATGTGGGGCCACGAAGGTAAGGCTTGAAATTTGTCGACTACACCACCTAGGAATTAAGTGCACTATCTACAGACCTTCTACAGATAGAGCTCACAGGTTCGTTACTGCAACAAAGCAGAGACAGGATTCTATAAAACATTTTGTTACACCGCACCCACAAGGATAACAAGGACAGGGGACCAAGACGCTAACTAGACAGCTCCTTCAATTGTCAAGGTCAACACAAACCCACCCTCTGTTCCCACTCTTAAGGGGGTGAGGCACCTCCCTGAGATAATTAACCAGAGTGGTGTGTAACAGAAGGGGTCCCCTATACCATCTAGACCCCAACTTGTAATTCAGCGCAGACAAGTCACACAGATCCAGCAATATAATAATCACACCAGGCACAGCAACATCCCACTACACACACACACACACCATAAAACACCACAAAGCACTCCAGTGATACACAACAGACGTTAAAGTTACAGGCATGGCGGCAAACTAGCCACCGGTGCGAGTTACAAAAGAAAAATACAATAACCATGAAAGAAAAATAAAACAAACCAATAATTCAAACAAACACAAAAACACACAAAACTGATTCCGCTCTGATAACCTGGCCGCACACACCGAGCCGGTGCACATGGAAACAACGAGAATACGTCAGAATACGTGAAACAAAACAGCAGCACAGCATCAGCTGGCGCCCTGGAAGCTGATCCAATCAATCACAGGCAGCCTGTAACCTGCAGAAAAATATAAAGTGCAAGAGACACATAAACGCTATAAAAAATTAGCTACCAATAAAGGAGGAATTAAGGTAGCCACCGACCGCAGTCCGGAAGAAATAATTCCACTGCTCATATGGGGAATGATCAAACTAGATCAGCATATAGCCTAGTAAAATATGCAATACTGACATCAACTAGGACCCAGTTAATACAAACATCACATTGATTAAAGAGCCACATACCAGAAAATCCCAATGAGGCCACACAGCCCTCGCTGTTCACCACGAGAACGTTCCAGTTCCGGACAGTCTCGAGGTACTTCTAACGCAACTTAAACAGCGGCGCCCTACAACGGAGCGGCACTCCGTGCTCACCAGCTAGACCACACCACCAAAACGAAACCAGCAGGAACCAAATCCAGAGGGAGAAGGTGCAAACACACGGCCCTTAATCTTGCCACTCACCTCAACTTCCCAGCCGACGTTATAAAATCGCCCCCAGACCAATCACTGAGTATCGTGACTAAATTTGCCTCAGGTGTAGCGCAAATGCAGCGGCTCATCCTTAAAGGGACCTGCACCCCATTTCGACCTACTACATATACAGAGCTGTACTGCTCAGACTGTATGGTAAGCCGACACACATGTGGAGGTATCCACTGATTCTCCTCTCCATTGTCTCCACTGATGTAATGGGCACATCATACACCAACAAAGGCCAGAGGACTGTATTAGACATACTGATATACACAGGACTTGCATTTCCCAGGCAGACTAAACTCATCCACTTTGCTGAGCCAGGTCTCCAGCTCCTTGATGGATGTCCGGATGGCTGCCACATCTCTGAGGCTGTGGTCAGAATGTTTGACTGGCTTCTCCTTGATAGATGAAATCTTGGTGCCATCTGAGGAAAAATGGAACTTGTCTGAAACTCTGCCTCTCTTCAAAACAAGTGAGCTTGATTTAGCAGGTTTAAAGCTCATCCTTGCCCACTCAATGAGTCTCTCCAGCCCGTGGAGTTTCCATCTGCTCCCTGGTACAGAGGATGTGGTGACTGTGATGTCATCCATATCGGTCCTGATGGGGGGCTGTCGCACGCTGGACTTGGTTGATGGGCCTCTGCACTCCACCTCTGCAGCTTTTGCTACCATGTTCATGTCCAGGACAAAGAGGATGACTGATACAGGGCACCCCATGATAATGCCTGTTCTCCTGTTGGTGCCAACTTGATGTCACTAAGCCAGAAGTGACTGTCAATCTGAAGCTGTTATAATAATCCAAGATCTTACTGGTAACATGGTGCCAGTTCAGTGCAGACTCTACCAACTTGTGTGCTACAGACTCGTATGCATTAGCCAGGTCCAACCACAGCACTAGTAAATCTCCTTTCCCCTTGTGTGCCTCCCTGATAAACCGGGTGACTATACCTGTGTGTTTGAGGCAGCCTGGCATCCCTGGAGTCCCCCCCCCCCCCCTCCCCCCCCTTATGCACTGAAGTGTCAGTGTAGTTGTTCTTCAGCAGGAAGTTCCTGACGCAGTGGATTCTGGCAAATAGCATGAGGAACCTTAAGAGGAGCCAGAGGAACCTTTTCCTGTCCTCCTGTCAGGACACAGTGACAGATTCAGCAAATGTGACAAAGTTACTTTTATAAAAGTTACTGACTGAACCTTTAACTGCAAAATAATATCAAAATAATGTCATTGTTTAGATGCAACAGAATCAGCATTATTCTGCTATTGCAGACAATAAATATAATGGAGAGTGATTGGACACCACATTGTAAATGTCATATATTAATGTCAGACACTGTATTTGTTGTGAGCTTCACAAAGGTGATGAAGGCTCCTACACCTGTGCTGCGGGTGCGTGGGAACCCCTTCAGTGCCGAATGTGAACTTTCTCTTTGTATGGATGGAGTTACCATTGTGAAGCCTGATGACATCTCAGTGGGAGTCGGTGCCCTGCTGGGGATCTATTTTATCTTTGGAGTTAGATATGCAGAGAATGTATAGAAAACTTGGTAAGACTTTACTTAAAGTAGTCATTATACTGCATTATAGATACCTTCATAATGCATTATAATGCATTCATAAAGTACTATAAGCACAGCCATCACTATTTATAAAAAGGCATAACAAATTGTAGCCAGGTTTATTATGCATCATGAATGCTCTATGAAGATCTCGTCTATAATGCGCTAAAAATAGCTTCATAATGCACTACAAAGCATCCTTAATTCTTGTACTAACCATTAGTATTAAAAATTTTCAGTAACTTTTATACTCATTAACGCTAAATAAATGTCTGTTGTGTGTATAGTTTGTATAATGTACTATTTTAGTTATAAACTCTAACTCCACTGTTTGCTCAGTCTGCTCTTCTCAGTCTGGCCTCAGTCCAAAACCACACCTACTGCAGCCTGAGAAGCAGCAAGATCCTCCCACTTTCACGAAAGAGAACTGTGACCAAAACGAAAATGAATCAACTCAGTGTCTTTGGAAAACTTATAACAAGCCATCATGTTATTTAACAAACAGGAATAAATGGCAGCACAGCGCCCTCTGCTGTCTGCCATAGAGCAAGTCAGTATGAACAGCCGTCCAGGCTTCTCTCCCCGTGAACTTTAGACACGTAGATGTGTGCAGGTCTGGGCTGGGAGCTTCCAGTGTGCAGGGTTAGCAAACGATTTCTGAATGTTCATTAAAGAAATATCAATCATCGTTATGTATCTCGTTTAGTTTAGACCAAAATAACCGAAAATTCAAGCCTTCACAAAACACGCTAAAAAAACAACTTCAGCTTGCAATAAAAATTAAATAAAATTCGAAACTCCCCAGCAGGTAAATTAATCAGGTGATCTTCCTTGCTGTAATCTTCATATTTCACGGCGAAGTAATTTTATTCCGAGTCGCCCTCGTATTCCGCTTTCACAGTCTTGGTCTTGCGTTCCAGGTTTTCATGTAGAAAGATGAGCGTATCCCCATGTGCTGGGTGAAGACTTGAGTGCTGTCGGGTGGCGGTATTCCCGGCCAGAGAGAACACCCTTTCGCTGAGGGTGCTGGTGGCTGGAACAGCCAGGTAGCGATAAGCCAGTTTAGCTAAACGAGGAACATCGTTCTGGTTGCGAGCCCACCACTGCAGTGAATTCTCCATCGTGGGAATTTGAGGTGTTCTGCAATACGCACGGAGTTCGGCAGCTGAAGTGGAGTGAGCCTCTTTGCGCTCGCTCTCAAACTGGGGTCCAAAAAGCTGCTCAGAGTCACTTTCCAGTCTGAATTTCTTCATCACCGCCTCCACTTCATCGTCAGCAGCTTGGACATCATCCTCAACATTTTCAACTGCATGGAAAATTAATAACGCTTAGTTTCACACAGCCAAATTACAGGCAAGTTCTTTCAAATATGATTTCAATATCAACTCAAGCTGTAACCTAACGAAATACTGTAAGCTCTCATGACAAAACAACAATATTTTCAAATGAATGACAAATGAATTAATAGTCTGGTCTGGCCTTGACCTAACATTACCTATAGCAGTAGCTGTAGCAGGCTTCTGGGGTCGGGATCTGGTCTCATCCTGCAGCAGCTGATGCAGGTGGTAATGGTCATGATCTCTTATGCTTTCTTTAAGGATCTAGAGATGTCTGAAGCGGGGATCTAACAGACAAGTGACTACGGGGATTGACTCTGGAGGCCATCAGACTCTAGATTGAAGCATGTGACCAGCTGTTGTCGCACCACCTTCTTGAAGGAGCGGATCACACCCATGTCTGATTCTTGGATACAGAGGGTGGTGTTGATCACGTTGCAAATCACTGGGTACATGAAAGACAGATCCACATGCAACTCGCTACACATCACTTTTATAGCTTTTGCCGGGGAAGATAACACAGCAATCAGCTGTTCTATCAGCTCCCAGTGTGACGCGCGTATCTCAAGTGACGTTTTTATACTCAGCTTCGTGAGTGTTTCATCCGCCAGGACAGACTGCATGGGGATCTGCTCATGTAGCCACTCCAGCATATCGAAAGTGGAATTCCACTGGACTGCACAGTCATTTTGTAGTTTCTTGGGTTTATGCGCAACTGGAACTGCTTTTCCTTCAGAACGCAAGTCGCCACAGACGAGTGGCGAAAATGACCAACCACGCTTCTTGCTGCATCGATGGCCTTGGTGATTTCTGGTAGGATTAAACCTGTCTTTATTGCCAGCTGTAGAATGTGCCCAGTACACTCTATGTCTTCTGGGTACTGCTTGCACAGCTCCAACGCCAGGTTCACGTCTGCGGCGTTATCATGCACTGTACAAAACACCTGTAGGCCCCATATTTAAGATAAAATAACATATATTTAAAAGCCATTCCTGCAAGTTGTCATCATAAATAGCTTTTGAAGGATTTCTTTGTTCTTCTTAGTAACATTTTGTGATATGTGAAGGAACAGAGGAAGCGGGAACATTTCTGTGCTTGTGATACTTTGCATGTGTGTCACTGTTTGTACCAAACAAGCCACCAGCAGAGGCAGCAGCACAGAATGTGGAGCTCGTCACCAATGGAAGGAGAGGGAGGTCAGAGTAAGAATCCACCTTTCCTCTGTGTTCAGGGGTATATCTGTATTACTGCAGTGCCACTGTGAGTGTTTTGTGGGTCACATTTCAGCTGACAGTCTCATTCCTAAATTTTGTGTGGATTAAAAGGAAGAAATTTAAACTAAAATATAAAGTAAATCGGGATTCCTAAAAAGAGATTTTATGCTTTTTTGGTGTTTTGGAATCACATGTACTGCATCATTGATGATCAGGCATGTAGTGAAATCAGAATGCTGTCCACATTGGTCTTAAGAACACATTGGTCAGAATAACAAATCAACTTCAGTGTCCATTCTTGCTGTTCCTAAATCCATCCATCCATCACCTTAACAGTTTAATCCCAACTGGGGTTGCGGAGCCTATCCCAGGAACAACGGGCACAGGTGAGAACCAACTCTAGGCAGTCACCAACACACTGCAGGGTGCACACACACACAGCCACATGGCCAAGTTAGACTAGACAATCAGCCTATCCTGCTCGCTTTTGTACTGTGGGAGGAAACCGGAGCCCCGGTAGAAACCCATGTGAACACAGGGAGAGCATGAGAACTCCACACAGAAAGGACCCGGGACCGAATCCAGGACCTTCTTGCTGTGAGGCAGCAGCGCTAACCACTGCATCACCATGTTGCCTCTTGAGAGGCTGTTCGCTAAACTGTATTCATTTATTTGCATTATATGACTTAGGCTTTAGGGTGGCATGGTGGTGCAGTGGTTAGCACTGTTGCCTTACGCCTCTGGGACCCGGGTTTGAGTCTCCGCCTGGGTGACATGTGTGCGGAGTTTGCTTGTTCTCTCCATGTCATCGTGGGGTTTCCTCCGGGTACTCCGGTTTCCCCCCACAGTCCAAAAACATGCTGAGGTTAATTGGAGTTGCTAAATTGCCTGTAGGTGTGAATGTGTGCATGAATGGTGTATGAGTGTGCCCTGCGATGGGCTGGCCCCCCCCATCCTGGGTTGTTCCCTGCCTCGTGCCAGTTGCTTCCGGGATAGGGTCCGGACCCCTGGCGACCCAGTAGGATGAGCGGTTTGGAAAATGGATGGATGGATAGATTTATGCTTTGAGCAGCACTGCACCAGGACATTAACTGGGCAGAACAGGAAGCTTTAATTGCCAGTATACATGTAGCAAATACAAAATATAGACAGAAATATACAAAATGTACATATAAGGGGAGGGAATAGCCCCCCTAATCATCAAGATTACATTTCATTACATTTTAATCAGAAAAAATGACAGTTATTTTACATGTTTGTTCAGCTGGCCAAACCCAGTCATTTATTTTTGCCTAACATATTGTAACACTGGCGGGGCGCATGTCCCAGCATGCCCCATGTGCAGTTGCAATTAGCCCTTGTTGTGTTGTTGTTCATGTTAATGGTCACATTTCCTTATTGTCGCGCGTATGTTTGCCCGTGTCTTGTGTGTACCCTGTCCGATCCACGTGTGCGTTTAGCTTACGGAAATCTCCCACCATGTGTGCATCTTACAGTTCAATGTCTGACAACCTTGTCTTTCCCAGTGCATCTGTGGTTCGGAGTTCGTTGGGTGCCTGATATAATCCTTTTTAGGACTACCAGTAAAAAGCATTTTAGATGAGCGAGTCTCCATGTCTCTTTCTCTGCTCCTGCGATGCCTCAGTCCACCCGACATCACAATAGTCACACTTCCGACAGAGAGAAAGGATTATACTAAGGCATTGACATAATTGGAAGTACGTTTTCACTTTTAAAATTGATACGTGCGGCAATCGGTTGTTATAACAACGTGATTATGTACCTATTTTATGTGCATTTGCGCCGATATAACAAGAAATTCTCGTGCATTTAATCTTTATATGCTAATTCATATTTCATTTGCGGTGTAGAGGTTAAAATGCATTGTAGTTTCCTCATATCAGCGCAAATTTATGAGCATTAAATATATACATATTTGCTCTGTTACATTAATTGATTGCCGCACATATCGCTTTAAAAGGTGAATACATGTGTACCAGTTATGTATCTCCCTGGTTATACTGGTTAAAAAGCAGAGATTTTACCTTTTGCCATGGAGAAGCAGCGACATGTGACACTCTGATACGGTAAAAATGATTCCTCCAGCACACAGTGAGCTATCCCAGCATGCATAGCGACACGGAGGAGTCTGTATAAACATAAAACCCTGGATAGAGGGGTTCAGTGAATGAGGAGGTGAAGCTGTACAGGAGGGTCAGTCCATCAGAGGAGACTCTGTAGAAGGACAGAGTACCAGCCGCCTGGTCCAGATACACTCCTACTCTGCGGGAGTCTGAGGGCTCTATGGGTATGTCAGTCAATTTATTATTATACTGGACAGAGTAACGGCAAGGAGAGCAGCGCAGAATCCATGACTTGTCATTGACTCCAAGTCCACAATCAGCACTGCGTCCTTTCCTCCTGATTCCTTTATAAGTCACTCCTATCCGGGCTACATTTCCACTCCACTCAGCCTCCCAGTAACAGCGACCAGTCACACTCTCTCTGCACAGAACCTGGTACCAGCAGTCAAATCTCTCTGGATGATCAGGATATGGCTGCTTTGCCTCCAATGTCGCCTTCCTGTTCCCCTCTAACAGAGACAGGAATCTGTTTGCTGTGTTGGGGTCCAGCGTCAGCTGGCAGGAGTCTGTAGGCAAGAGGAAGAGCGATTAATCCCATGACGAAGCCCAACATCTCCATCATTATCACTGTCACACCTCACACACTCACTAACACAGAACTCGCTCCAATACACACATTTTATTCCCAATATACTCATGTAGCCGCCCGAGTCTGCGGCGCTCCGGCTGCCCCCTGCGCTGTGAGACACGCCGCGCTGAGAGACTCGCTGGGGACCCAACTGCACTTTAGCCTGCGCTCTATTATTCTGTACGATACATAAAATATAAAAACAGCAAATGATTTCATTTCTGTATAATAAAACTATATGTCTTTCATAAAGAACAAAGATATTTATAAATTTTGACGTTTACATAACAATGTATGCAAGTTTACTCATGCTCATAAATGTATGTGTATGTGTATGTGTGATTGTATTGGTAATATTGCAGTTGTTGTTAACTGTGATGTAGTCCTTGATAGTCATGCACATGAATTTGGCCTAAGTAAAGAAAATAAGATCTATATATACACGCGTGTTTATTCAGCATCAACACCCTTTCTGCTTTTTATATATTGTTTTTTTATTGTTAATAGTCAACCTGAACAATTTTTGTTGGACACCAGCGCCATCTTTCAGTCAAATAACATAACCTTGAGACATCGAAGCGAATCATATAATCGATTTTAGAATCGATTCATTGCAACGGACAGTTGGAAAGAAACGAATAACTTAATTAAGTCGAACTTCCCATCACTACTCAGTGCTCCACGCTGCTCTGACTGCGAATGAAGTTTGTGTTAATGGCGCACGAGCCGCGCGACCGATCACGTGACGAGTCAGACAAGGTTCATACCATCAGGTTAAACCGAGGGAGGGACGGGGGTGCGCGTGCTGACGGTGTACAGGTACAGCATGAGGGAGGGAGAGGAGGAGAGAGAGAGGGAGTGTGGTGCGCGAATAGTAGGCAAGATGAATGACAGTTGGAAACGAAGTGGCACTTTGATGCATTTTTATAGCTATGATAACTCAAAGGCGGAATGCAAAATTTGCAAGACGAAGCTGTCATTTCGAGCAGGATCCACAAACAACCTTCACAGACACTTAGGAACTGCGCATCCAACAGTTCAGATGGAAGGAAAAAGACAGGCTAGCGTGCCTGCTACTGCCAGAAGCTGGATCAGCCCGTCTAAGCTGAGGCACTTAGCCTTTCTGCGCCAAAGGAAACGTTAAAATGTTACACTGTTAGAAAGGTGATAGATAGTTGTTATAGTGGATAGACCCTAAAACTGTAGGATGCTGCTGTTTTGCACGTAATCATTTTTCAATTTATATTTTTCATTATTTGTTATTCATGTTATTTGATTGTTATTCATAGATCAAAGACAAAAACAGATTTTCCACATATAAAATGTTCAATTCACGTGTAATAGTGTTTGATGTTTTTACATTTCATGGTATTTATACAGTATTAAGGAAATAATAAGGTTTAGTACACATATCAGTCATGCATCAAAACAGCGCTGAATCTGACTGAGGCAGAAGTAATAAAATGAAGAGTCATTTGGGAGCCGGAAGAGCCGACTCTTCTTGGTGAGCTGAGCTAAATGATCCGACTCACTAAAAAGAGCCGAAATTCCCATCACTAGTGCAGACTGAGGAGACGTTCAGTGTCACAGCCAGTTTGGGGAGATTACGGGTGCTGTCTTAGGACAATACTAACAAATCTCAAAACACTCATCGTATGTGCAAAAAGAACACATTTGAAGGATTTCTTTAAAGATGCACAGCTGTACCAGAATGTATTATACCCTGTTACACTCTCACACAAACACAAAGAAAATTTTATGTATTTCCACAGAAGTTCCCAGACTTTCATTTTTATTTAAGGAAGTAGTCATATTTAAACCAAAACCAGCCTCTTTTGAAACACACACACACACACACACAATCACAATAATTATGTGAATGTTATCATAATGTAGTATTAATGATATTAAGAATAAAAACATGCAAACAAACTTACATTTCTGGATCCCTGGTCTGGTCCTGCACTCTCCACTGTGGTCCACACTATAGCAGAAGCAGAATGACATAGTACTGCTGTATCCATTTATTTAATTGTTGTATTTTCTCCACACACACGAGTCTATAGCAGGACAGAGACACATTCTGTACTCACTTCAGTTTCTCCAGTTCACAGCTGGGATCCTCCAGTAGAGCAGAGAGCAGCTTCACTCCTGAGTCTCCTGGGTGATTGTAGCTCAGGTCCAGCTCTCTCAGGTGTGAGGGGTTTGACCTCAGAGCTGAAGCCAGGGAAGAACAGCCTTCTTCTGTGACTCTACAGAATGACAGCCTGCAGAGAGACAGACAAAAACTCTACAATAATTAAAAACACCTCATCCATCCATCCATCCATCCATTTTCCAAACCGCTTATCCTACTGGGTCACGGGGGGTCCGGAGCCTGTCCCAGAAGCAATGGGCATGAGGCAGGGAACAACCCAAGATGGGGGGCCAGCCCATCGCAGGGCACACTCACACACCATTCACTCTCACATGCACACCTATGGGCAATTTAGCAAGTCCAATTAGCCTCAGCATGTTTTTGGACTGTGGGAGGAAACCCCACGACGACATGGGGAGAACATGCAAACTCCACACACATGTGACCCAGGCGGAGACTCGAACCCGGGTCCCAGAGGTGTGAGGCAACAGTGCTAACCACTGCACCACCATGCCGCCCTAAACACACCTCATCACTATGAATATTACTTTTAAGTAAATGTGAGACTCCAATAAATATTTCAGTAATTACTGATTACAGTGTGGAATATGCAGTAATATTGACCTCAGTATCTCCAGTTTACAGTGTGAATCCCCCAGTCCAGTAGAGAGCAGCTTCACCCCTGAATCCTGCAGATCATTGTTACTCAGGTCCAGCTCTCTCAGCTGAGAGGAGTTCGACCTGAGAGCTGAAGCCAACACTTCACAGCATGTCTCTGTGAGTCTACAGCTGTTCAGGCTGGAAAAGGAAACATGTTAAGATATAAATACATATATCACACAAACAACAAAGGTATATAAACAAACAAAGGTATATAAAATAAAATATCAAAATAAAAATTTTAATTTTTCAATACAGTATGTGAGGCAGCATATACTTCAAAAGGAACTAGACAATCCTCTGATGTTCCTCATGTTTCTCGGTATGAAGAATACAGTGAATACTTTCAATTCAAAACACAAATACCATGAAAAGTGCAATGGGTCTGGACTGGATCAATGTGCACAGATGAGCAGATTTTGGTACAATACAGGTTCTGTGAGTTTACTGTGTATTTTCACAATTTTTTGTGCATTTTCATAAGTTATACATTCCCAAAATACTTTTCTGTATTGTCTTACAGAGCCAGTTTGAATAAGGGTATGAGAGTTAATATGCTCTAAAATACATTCATTAACTGGGATATTTAAATATTTCAGCGATGTTGTTGTTTCCCTGTCATAGTCAGAAACACAAATAGTTTGTACTTGATACCAAACTGCTGTTTAATGACCTTACAGGGTGAGTTACCCTGAGACTCTGTAATATACGCATAAGTATTTTTATAAATCTCTGTGCATGTTGATGGGGGTTTGAATGTGAAGTAGAGCTTAAGTTTTTTTAAATTTTATTTTTTCTATGACTTTTGAATTGCTGACGCCATGACTGAAATCCTTATTTTCTGTGTTGCTGTACCTGAGAAGCTGTTAAATTTCCTAAACACTAATCAGACAATTATCAATCCTGTCAGATAGGGATGAAATAGTGATGCTTTATTCATCCCCCTGGTAAAATAGTGCTGTCGCCTCTCTGATCTTGCTCTCTCTGACACACACATACAGGTCAGAGTGCAGGGTTGGCCAGCATCCAGCCCCCTGAAGCTGGGGGTAAGGGCCTTGCTCAAGGGCCCAAAACCAGCATCACTCTGCCAGTCAGGTATTTAAACTGGTGAACTTCTGACCACAAGCCCACAGAGTCCAAACCCACTGAGCCACAGCAAGAATGTTAAAAAAATATACATATCCTGCAGAATTAAAAAGAATTTCTGGGTGTCCATATAAATACACTCTGATTGTTCTGATAAGATATACAAGCAGTATCATGAATAACATCTGTACTTTTTTAGCGACAGACGTATGTAGGATCACTTACAGAGCTGTCCTAGATTTCTTGACCACAGGCAGCAGCCTCTGAAGACCTTCATCTGATCTGATGTATTTCTTCAGATCAAACACATCCAGCTCCTTATCTGACATCAGTAACACAAAGGCCAGAGCTGACCACTGTGCAGGTGAGAGGTCTGCTGCTGAAAGGCTTCCTGAACTCAGGTATCTTTGTACTTCCTCTATTAGAGAATTGTCACCCAGTTCATTCAGACAGTGGAACAGGTTGATGGTCCTTTCTGCAGATAAATTCTCCTGTATTTTCTCCTTGATGTACTGGGCTGTTTCTTCAATATTATGTAAGCTGGTTCTTGTCTGGCCCAGTAGCCTATTTAACAGACTCTTACTGGAGTCTGTTGAGAGGCCAAGGAGGAAGCGGAGGTAGAGGTCCAAGTGTCCATTCTTGCTCTTTAATGCCTGATCCACTGCAGTCTTCAGCAGGTCAGCTGATGAGTTTGACAGAAGCACGTATAAAGCAGCAAGATACTCCTGGATGCTCAGATGCACAAAGCAGTACACCTTCTCCTGGTACAACCCATACTCCTCTTTAAAGACTTCTGTACACACTCCAGAGTAAACTGAAGCCTCTGTGACATCAATGCCATTCTCTGTCAGATCTTGCTCATAAAATATGAGATTGCCTTTCTCAAGGTTATGAAAAGCCAGTTTACCAAGTTTTAAAAGGAATTCCTTGTCACAATTGGAGCATTTATTAAGCTGAACCTCATGTTTTCTCATATACTTGTCATTTTTTAAACTCGCCTGGAAGATCAGGAAGTGTGTGTACATTTCAGTCAGAGTCCTTGGAATTTCTCCACTGTCAGACTCACTAAACAGACTCTGAAGAACAGTGGCTGAAATCCAGCAGAACACAGGTATGTGGCACATGATGAAGAGGCTCCTTGATGATTTCACATGTGTGATAATCCTGCTAACCAGGCTCTGATCACTAAATCTCTTCCTGAAATACTCCTCCTTCTGGGCATCACTGAACCCTCGTATCTCTGTCACCTGGTGGACACACTCAGGAGGTATCTGATTGGCTGCTGCTGGCCGGGAGGTTATCCAGAGGAGAGCGGATGGAAGCAGATTCCCCTTAATGCAGTTAGTCAACAGCACATCCAGTGACGTTTTCTTTGTTACATCAAACCAGCTCTCATTGTTATGAAAATCTAGAGGAAGGCGACATTCATCCAGACCATCAAAGATCAACAAAACTTTGTACCTACACAGCTCAGTGGATTCAAGTAATTTCAGTTCTGGAACAAAGTGTTTAAGCAGATCAATCAGACTGTATTCATCCTTAATCAAATTCAGGTCCCGGAAAGGAAGAGTAAATATGAAGTGAATGTCCTGGTTTGCTTTTCCTTCTGCCCAGTCAAGAATAACTTTCTGCACAGAGACTGTTTTCCCGATACCTGCGACCCCTTTTGTGAGTACAGTTCTGATAGGTGTCACATGCCCATATAAGGGTTTAAATATATCATTGCACTTGACTGTAGTATCTTCTGTTCCCCTTTTCTTGGATGCTGTTTCAATCTGTCTCACTTCATGTTCATCATTGACTCCTCCAGCTCCTCCTTCAGTTATGTAGAGTTCTGTGTAAATCTCTTTGAGAAGTGTTGGCTGTCCTTCCTTAGCTTTCCCTTCAAATACACACTGAAATTTCTTCTTTAGATTACATTTGATTGTGTGCTGACACTGCAACAGAAGATGCCCTGAAACGAAATGAGAAAAATGCACAAGTTTTTCAAAAAACATGCATTTTTTACTCATATAAGCCAATATAAATCAAATTAAATAAATGATAAACTGAAATGTAATACACATTTTTTCATAAACTATTTCCCTGTAGCAAATCAAACACACACTGAATGAGGTACAGCTCTTACTCTTCTCCAGCATGTGAGCAAGATCATTTTGCTCCATGGTCCTCAGGATGTACTGTGTGATCTTCAGAGCTCCCTCTCTACCACAGGTCTTCTGCATCTGACCATCACTGTCCAGGTCATTGTCCTCCTCCAGCTGAGGCTCAGAGCATTCTGGGTCATTCTGATCCAGGTACCTTTTCAGCTTCATCAGCTCATCCTTCAGAAACATTTGAGCTTTTCCCTCCAGTAACTGAAATGAACAGTTACAGTTTAATTATCATCACTCCTGGCACCATATCCTTTTATGATTTCATTTGTGAATCATGCTGTGTTCCCTTTCAACTCATAGGTTGGAAATTCTGAGTTCATATTGGTAATTTTCAACCGGAATACTCCCAGAAGTTGGAATTCTAATTCGTGAAAATGCGGGAATCTACACAATGCAACCTCAGAATTGAAAATGATTGCGCCCTTTATCAACAGAGGTTAAAGCTGTAGTTTTATAGCGTTTATTAGCAGTTATGTCTTATTTGTGGCTCATTAAATCGGTCATACACACATTACTGTCGTACCACTATCGTGTTGCTACAGTGTTTTTATATGCAAAATACAACATAATGTGTCGTTATCAACTGGTATTGCTACCAATAGCTCACAATTAACCTGGCTAGAACTGGCGCCTGTTTCAGAGAGCAGATTTTCATGCTTAGCTGGATAACTTGTCAGATTGAAGGTAGTCTGGGTTAAATATACAGTAAATGAACAAAGATAAAGTCAATTTAAACTGGGGTACCTTAAATACAAGTTCTCTGGCTATGCAAGAAGTCTTGCTTTTTGAAACAGGTCCCTGGATTTGCTAAATGGCTTTCTGATTTGCTGTACTGGAACTTGGGGTGTGACGTCATTCCCAGCACCGACCTCCAAGGTAAATGGAATGCAACACTTGTTGTAAATATCATACTTTTGACAGGATGAACTACTTATTGTATGTCTGTAGAAGATGCATGTCAATTCAGATAAAAATTAAGAAAATACATTTCAGCAATAAACACACACCTTGAAGATGGATGATAAGTCTCCTCTATGTGGAATTGAATTACATCTATTCACTCGGTCCCTGTAAATAAAACACAAATATCCATCCATTAATCCATCCATCCACACTCCAGCCACTTATCCCAGTTTGAGGGTGGGGTGGGGGGGTCTATTTCAGACAGCAGAAGGCCTAGGATACAGGTTCACCCCGGGTTCAGTCCATCACAGGGCACAGACACACAGAGGCTGTCATATGTCATGGGGAATTTAGAAAGTAGCCTAAACACGTGTTTTTGGACGGCAGGAGGAAACCCATGTGATAGAGGGAGAGCGAGCAGCTGCAGACAGACAGGGGGCTCAGCCTCCAACACTGGGGGGGGTGAAGCCACAGCGCTGCCCTCTGTGCCGCCGCTAAAATAGGCATTTTATGGAAAGACAAAGGTCCTGCACTGACACTGACCACCACTGCTGCTGCTTGGGGGAATAATAACCTACATTTGTATTTAAATAGCTGTAACTGCCATCCACATTCTGAGCTCATTAGGGCGGCTTCCTGACATCAGCTTGCTTATGACAGTATAAGAGAAGCAGTGACATCTAGTGGTAGCATAGAGAGACAGCAGGTAGCAGCCGGGAGAGACGGTTTGGCATGTAGTTCCCAGTCACTCAATGACATTCACTGGTTACTTCTCGTAAAGTGATTAACAGGATTTCACACAGATATCGACTTAATTACCATAACTATCCAGGGGCGGAATGGGGAGGGAAGAGACCAATCCCGGGCCCTGCAATCTATGGGCCCCCAGCTGATTTACTTTTTTTGTTTAAGTAAACATAGATCAAATGTTCATGCCAAACCATTTATATGACAATTTTGGTTTAAAATAAAATGTATAGCTATACAAATATACAAACGTGTCCAATCGATCCACCAGCGCGATCCCCTCTTCCCCTCAATCGGCAGATTTTACAGACAGCGCTCCTGTTTCCCTTTTGGCTCCCTTAGCTCACTTAACCCTAAAGGGATTTATTCTCTCCCTTGTTTCCAGGGTTAACACTAGACTGCCTGTAATACTCAGGGGCTTCCTGTCTCTTGCTGGGCTGCACCTCAGGTTCCCAGCAGTTCCTGGTTCTTTTGTGACCTCTGGCAGCTCCGTAGGATCTGGCTCAGCCACTGGCTCCCATGGCATGGTGGGTGTGGGTGCTGACATTCCCTCGTAAGTAAGTCACTCGCTCCTGGGTGTCAGGTCTGGCATGTCGGAGCCTCTCGAGGCAGTAATTGCTCGAGAGGCCTGTGCTGTGTGAAGTTGTTGCTGGTCTGCACATGGAAACAGGCCCCGTCTGTCTTAGAATCGCAGCAGGGCTCCACGTCTCTTCATGCCAGCACAAGGTCTCTGGTGGAGAACTGCCTGTCTTTGGTTCATTTGGCGTGTTATTCAGCCTGTCTTTGTCCTTCAACTTGGCTCTCCTGCACAGTTGCTTTGGTAGATGTAAGCCTCAGCAGCGCATGATGTGTTTTGAGTTGTCTTTTCATCAAGAGATGCATGCAAACTGTTGCAGTGTTTCAGAAGGAAAGCGTCGGTGCAATGTTTCGACAGAGAAGCACATTCAGCCTTCACTGTAGGATAAGCGTGGTGGTAGGACTGGGTGATATATCGGGTTTTTACGATATATTGATATATTTTCATACAAAACATATGATGAGACAATATCGTTTATATCGAAATAGTTTGTTGCTTTCAAATTACATTCACTTCGCTTATTTCTCCTCACCCTGTCTGTCTCTTACAAAACTGTGCCTTGCCCCGCCTCTCTCCCTCTCTGAAGCATCCATTTTGGATGCTTTGAGAGCATGTTTGGTGGTGTGAACCATTCACTTGGCTAACAGATTGCTGGGGGGGGGGTGGTATGGACTCGAGAGCATGCGTTCGATTTTCACTGCCTTTCAGGAAATCCTACATCTTATTGGATACAAATGACAATCCATCATAAAGTTACAATTTGATCATGCAGGTCAAAGCTGCGAAACATCTCCCTCAGTCTTTGGACAGTCTCCCATTTTATCATCCGGCACAACTGGTATTGCCCATTGACTGTGTGGTACCGGTACAATAACCTCAATCTCAACCAGTCTCTGTTTCTCTGCATTGACTTTATGTTTCAGTGCCTAGGGGACCTTGCTGGCCTTCATGAAGCATGGTGTGGTGCCAGGCTTCACCTGCAGCTTGACCTTCTTCCCCTTCATGCTTCTTGGTTCATCCTTGAACACCACTGCATGTCGCCTCAGCACTGCTGAAGGCCTCGTCTCATCCGCTGACACTTTGTTATCTTTAATCCAGTGCAGGCAAATGGTCTCTAACCATGGCCGGCCCATCAATGCTGGGTAATCCCTTTTAGCCACATAATTGGGAAGTCTGGCCCTCTGTCTGTTCAGTTCCCCCAGGACCTCTGCCTTTCTGGTCTTGGGGACAGTCTCGCCGGTGTAGGTCTTCATCATGAGCCTTGTACGTCTAGCAGAATGTAACTCTTTTCCCTGAATATTTTCTCTGCCATGAATGACACCGTGACACCAGTGTCAGTCTCCATCTTGATTGGATGTCCCTCCACCAGTGGTGTGACACCATAGGCTGCTGTGCCGCCTTTTACTCTCAGCACTTTGACCAGTAGCTCCTCTTCTGAGTCAGTATCACTGCTGTCGGTCTGCTCCTGCTTTACAGCCTGCAGTTTTTTATTTGAATGTCACTTGTCTGTTTTCTCTTTCCGTGTCTTTTCCTTGTCCCTGTATAATTCCTTCCATTTCTCCCCCTTTGCCTTACAAACCCGCTCAGTGAGCCCTTCCTTACCACAGCCGTGGCCTGTGAGCTCTTCAGTCCAGCACTATGCTGGGTGGTGACTCTGCTTCCACAGTGGTGACATTCCTTGCTGCCACTTCTCTGCACTGTCAGAAAACAATTTCCAATTTGTATCTTTGCTTGTCGCTGGCACTGTACCCTTATGGGTCTGCGAATTGTATCCTAGCTGTAGATAATTTAACCTTTTCAGATACAGAGAAGGACTATGGGGCACACTTTTGTACCTTTGGGGGTACATTAATGTTGTTTGTACCTTGGGGATGTTTATACCTGGACTGTCAACTACGATTATCGCCAGCTACAATAAACATTTCCTTCCTGAATTTGATCTGCATTTGGGTTCTCTATTCATGCACTGTAACACATTTACCTACATCTAGGGTATAATTGGCAAACCCTTGAGGGAACAGCTCCAGTGACAAGCAAAGGTGCTTCCTTTTGTGAAGCCTAAATCGCTCTGTTATTACTAACTACTTGGGGCAAAAATATCCCTGTAAAGCTTCTACAATTTCAGTGAATCTATAAGCAGCTAGTTTATTTGGCTGGAGCAGTTGTAGCCCCTACCATGCTCAGAAAATCTGACACGACCAGCTTGTCTTTAATGCTATTAGTCTTGGCAAAAAATCAGGAACATTCACAATAAGCACCCCGACTCTCCATTGTTTCCTCAGCCTGCTGAAAAGCTCCGGTCAAAGGTGCTTTTGCCCTATTTTATATGAAATCATTTATATTCTCGATTAGCACGTGTGTTTTCACTAACGTCAGTTACATCACTTGTGTGTCACTTTCCCCTCTTCCAAGCACTACCAGGCATGGGGGCAAAACATCCACAACATCAGCCAATAAAACTCCATCATTTGCGGGAGTGAACAGCAGCAAGAAGTCTGTCCTAGTCGCCAGTGAGTGTTTGCATCCAGCTCACTGCATGTCCATATTTCACCTAAACCAGTGTTTCTCAGCCCAGTCCTGGGGACCCCCTGACAATCCATATTTTTGCTTCCACCCACCTCCCAACACACCTGTGCCAGGTATTCAGTGTTCATTATTGGCTGTGTGCTAGAAGGGGGAACACATGTGGACTGTCTGGGGGTCCCAGAGGAATGGGTTGAGAACCAAATCTATACCTTTTGCGTGAAGCATGTGGACTTAATTAATTAATATCATGTGGACTTAAGTGATTTTGTCATTTTGACATGCTTAGCGTAGGTTACGTTGACTATCGGTTATTTAGTCTGATAGACTACAGGCAGGCTTTAAAACTCAAGAAAGAAAAAACTAAAAACCACAAATTTTTGTTTCTACTCATTTTTGTTTTATATTCAGTCAGCTATGGATTTAGTTGTTTTAATTTCAGTTTGTCTCACTTCCGCTTTTGATTTTATTTTCAATTTGACTGACAAAATACTTTTCTTATGTTATTTTCAGTATTCCTCCTATAAATATCACATTTATTCTGCTCTGCATCAGCAAAAATTAAAATACCACATTTGAGAAAGAAAGGAACTGTTTGATTTTTTTGTCTGATGACTTAACATGATATGCTGATTAATTAGTAACAGGCTCCATTCCATTAAACATGTTCAAACTGAAGCCTCAGTCTGATCAGAGCTAAAGAGCCCATGAGAATCTATTTATTATCAAAGCAGAAACATCCGTCCCAGAAGAAGACAATCTATTGTCCAGTCGTGCTTAATCAATATAGAGCAGTAGCTCTTTTCCAGCTGCATGCTGAGGATTGACATTTAAAATGCACTTTTCAATCTACCTTCTAATTCCAGCTCGCAAGAAGTCAGTCTTTACAGTGATCCTCAGACTTTAACCTCAGACGTGATTTATACAGAAGACAGACAAAACCTCTGTTTAAATTTTCAAAGACAATTGGATTTGTAAAGTTAAAAAATTATGCATTCAATACAAAGTTTTTCCCTCATAGCTTCTGTGTGCCTGTATAACTTTTGACTGAGAGTCTGAGTGTTTTAAACAATGTTTAAATGTATATTTACCTTTGATCTGTAGGAAAAGGTCCCTCTCTGAAGTTGATTGGTTCCCCCATTGACTTGTCACTCTTCATGGAAACACAGCTGGGTACAGGTGAGCCTGCTCTCTCCATCAGGACACTGTGGACAGTGAGAGGAAAAATACTCATTATATAAATATAATTCAAAGACTATGAAAGGTTTAGTATCATCGTTACAACCTCCTTCAGTAGACTTGGCTGTGACTTTTCATTTTTTCATGTTTATTTGTTTGTTTGCACTGTACTTCACAATTAAGACCATTTTTAATACTGTGGGCAGCGCCACATTAAATCTTTAGCTGTTTAGCCTTCTGTTCTGCCTTCATGAACTTTTATGTGCCACGAAGCTGTTGATGCAAAAAGGCCTGTTTACAGTTAGCTCTAAAGTGAAATAAATTGTCTGATCTAAAATTAAGATTCTAATGAAGATTAATATCATTGTTACCGCCGTTGCTACACTTGCCTGTTGTTGCTTTTTTCTGTTCATTGATATTACATAGATTTAGCCTTAAATGGGGATCCCCACAATACATCTGATCGAGTTCCCAATTATAATTTTTTACGAACTGCCTACTGGACTGCTACCAGTAACATTTTCTGAATGGGGGGGGATGCAGATACCAAAAAATATAAACCAGGGTTTGGACCATTCTGGAAAGCATGCATCAACTCCAAACCAAAACAGGAAATGGAACTGGAGTTGGAATTTAAACCTCCCAGAAATTCAATTCCAATTCCCCATATTTTTTTCCAACCCCAACTCCAGTTCCATTTCCTGATTTGGAGTGGAATAGCTGAATTCATTCCGGAATGGCCCCAACCCTGATATAAACTTTACAGCATTCAGAAAATCACCTCGCGCCCCGAAGATGCGAAAGATTGAAGCGTCACCGCTAGGTGGCAGCAGAGGATGGCGTCTAGGGAGTACAATTAAATGTAATAAACGATAAACATAAATCACCTACCCCATGGCAATGGACGGACTGAGACAAAAGAAAATCGGCCCTGCCATTGCCCACCTCATACGAAAGTTGTGTTGGACAGCTGAGTCTTGCGTAATTAATCTTATGTATGTACATTGATCACACTTTACTATCAGCATCACACTCATTTACTATCAATGTGTTGTATGTCGTACAGCGAATTATCTGATATATGTTCTGTAGGCTATATAATGTGCCAGTATTGCTCAAATATTTATATCCTTGTAAAGTATTCTAGTCTATCGAAATTGGTTACGCAAGGATTTCATAACGGAAGGATGAAGGCTCTGATAGAGTATTATGGAGATGTGCTGTCTGTAGTTTTAACACTTAATCTGACAGGGTATTTCAGACTGTAGCTATGCCTACTTAAAATCCATTAGTTCATGTTTTTTAAAAATGCTACTTTTATTATTTATTTTTTGGACTATCCTGCTTTCGGTTTCAGCCCATAAAAGTGACCATATCTATTTCGGTAGGGTAGCACCAGTCGATAGATATTTTTGTCGAAACCCGCTAAGGTAGGACAACGCAACAAGGGAGCACAACGCGACAAGGTAGGATAAATCGACAGAACATCGGAAGCTTATTTTTAACCGTTTCTTCATGTACATGTACAGCTGTCGGTTGATAAAAGTACCTGTGTGACATTGGGGTTATTTGGCACGGACTTGTAACTGTCTATTTGTAATTACAGTATGGGGAAAAATATAGTCAGATTCATCGCTGTTCAGCTAAAAAATATTGATATATGATTTTTGGTCCATATCGCCCAGCCGTAACATACCCTCCATTTTGGGTGCCCATCCTGATTGAGAAACAGTTTACAGCACCCGCACTAACTAATCTAGCTCCCCCATAGGATGCCCCCCCCCCCCCGGCAATCATTAAATTACTATAAATGTGTTACACATGAATATGTTACTAGTAGTTTTATTTTGTTAACCAAAATCCTTACCTTGTGGTACAAAATGTGTTTATGTTATTCCAGAATCTTGTTCGTGTTTCTCGACAAAATGGACACTCTAGCTTTAGTATACTTTCACTTTCGCTTTCAATCAAACACGGAAGCGGTCTAAGCAGAAATGGACACGGACTCAGTGACACGGCGTTGGATTTTTGGGGATATTATCCATGTCACTTAATAACAAGTAACAATAAGAGAAGGGGGACAAGCTCCCGCCGCCACCGAATTCTGTTATTACGCATATTATGCGTTATACTTGTAAATATAAAACGCTGTGCTGCAGTGACAGTTAAATTATTAACACACTTAAGTCATTGGTCCACGATCTTAAACAAGAATCATTATTCACACCTACCGCCGTGCCACAGCTGCGTTAAACATATCCCTCTGTTTCAGTTATTTATGTATCTTGTGTGCGTGTATGTGTGTGTGCAAAATTACTGGGCCGTTATAAATTCTTAAATTCTGTATTAAGAATAAGTGTCAAATGATCTTAATAGGCTAGTGTCGAAATTGGTATCTGTCTTGCCCCCTTCTGTATGTCAATTCTCCGTTTGGCGGACAGGTGTCGCTGGCCATCTCATTTGGTGTTAGCTGCTTATGTTCCTCCTATTTCCTGTGCCGTCAGATGGTTTGATGTTAGGGCTTGGCATCTTCACTCGTCTCATGATTTGATTCGATTACAATGATCATGTCAGTGATTCTATTCCATGATGCATTACATACTCAGTTTTTTATATTAATGCACATGGCCTCCATTCATCCATTACTGTAACCGCTTAATCCCAATCGGAGTCACGGGGAGCCTATCCCGGGAACAACGGGCACAGGCAGGAACCAACCCTGGGCGCAGGGCACACACACTCACACAACTACAGGGCCAATTTAGACTCGGCCCACCCCGCAGGGTTTTGGACTGTGAGAGGAAACCGGACCCTCCGACAAAATCCCACACAAACACAGGGAGAACATGCGAACTCCACACAGAAAGGACCCGGAGTTGAACCCAGGACCTTCTTGCTGTGAAGCAGCAGCACTAACCACTGCAGCACATGGCCTCTTTTTCATCAACAATTACAAGCAGTCTGAAAAAGATGGACTCCCTTTTCATTATTTTATTTTATCCTTTTTCTATGACTGCACGCATGCGTTACGTTGCACATAATATCAAGGGAGGGAAATTATACGTCTGGCTCCGACTTTCCCATAACACATTGGAAAAACTGAAACAAATGAACATTGTGCATGAGTCACAACACCCAAGTCCAAGTCATGTCTCAAGTCGTTGAGGGCAAGTCTAAAGTCAAATCACAAGTCTTTGTTTGTGCAACTCGAGTCCGAGTCTCAGACTCGAGTCCCCAAGTCTGGTTTACAGAGGCGCCACTCACAATCACGGGCTTTCCCAAGGTCTCGGGCCTCCACCATCCACTTGATAGGTCACTCAGGTCTCGTCCAGAGTGAAGTTACTCAGAATGTACCCTTTCCCTATCACAGGTGGATCCCTGTCTGGCGACAGGGATGTTGGTCTCAACCCGTTCTCCTCTCCCCGACACGGTGCTCGCCCAACAGCTCTCAACTGTCAGCACTTTCTCAACTAGTGCTTGGATCCCTCAGCCAGGGGGTACTCCCACATGCACTCAACTCCACATTCAAATGCTACACAAATTCGTAACTTTCAGCAAGAAGCAAAAGCAGCAGCAAGAATTGGCAAGTCCGGCTAATTTAGTTTCAGGAATATTCAGGTCCGTTGTTCCTCGATGAGAGACCGAGCACGTCCTCAATCTCGTCCGGAAGTAGTCCCATCTGGCTCCACACTATGCTACATCGTACCAACTTCTCTTGCAGGATCCCTTCGTCCAAAACAAGCAGAGAACTCAGCTGCCCCACATTGAGTGCCAAATTGTGGTAGAAAAATTATAAATAAACCTCTCTGATATCTCTAGTTAAGCCACTTAGAATAAATCGCTGGACCTCTCAGTTGGTGAGCGAAGTTATATATTTTATTCAAGCAATCCAGCAAAGTGCTCCTGTCACACTCAGTACCCTAAGCACAAAGAGCAACCAGTTGATAAACCACAACACCCAATTCCCCAAAAGGACTTGTAAGACCTGATTGGTCACAAAACACCAACAAACCGAGCTCAAACATATAACACAATTCTCCTGCTCTATTGGTTCACCTTGGTAGCAGGGTACATCCACCCATTTTGCTGAGTTTCCCAAAACATGTCTTGATTGCTAGACTTCTACTTGAGATATGAATATGGATATTGATTTATTGTAAATACTTGGTTAATGCATGACTAATGTGATAACTACGTATGCATTTGACATGACACTAGGGCTGAGGAGGTGGGTTGAGGCAGGAGGTGCTCTGCCATCTGCCAGCGGTGGGGTGCCCGTTCCTCGATTAATCACTGTTTTTTTATTTTTTTTGCACTTTAGTCATACACACAGTCCATATTACGGGTGTGGGGAGGGGGATGGGGACTCCGCCGTCTGCCAGCAGTGGGGCCCTCATACCCTAACTGCACCCACAAATTTTAATGCATTGTAGATATAAACACAACTATCTCACACATATACATACACACTTTACACTAAAACGGGAATGCAATAGGGACTAAGGGACCTCCCCTAACTCTCTGTCTCTGGCCCTGCATGCGTGGGAAGCCCACCATGTGGAAGATCCATCATGGGGGGGATGCAAGCAGCCCTGGCCAGTGTGGGCGGCCTCCTGTCAGGGGCTGCGGGCCGGGTGGTCTTTGGTTCTGCTGCGCCATGGTGGGGCCCTGGTGGGCGTTCCGGGGAATATTAGGACGCTCTGGGCCCTTCTAGGTGAATTAGGGGGTTGGGTTTCGGCTCATGAAAGCTATGCGTTTGTGTTTCTGTGACGTTAATCCTTTTCAGACATGCATGGGCACCCAAACTTTTCTTGAAATTCCCCAGGAGGGGGGGCTGCACATGTGAATGCAAATGTCAGAATCTGTGATACTGGACATTTAATGGAGTTTACCCTGCTGGCTCCCTTAGTACAAAGTCGTTGTAATTTCTGATTGACCCCCATGTGTGAATGGAGCAGGAAGTTGTCCAGAGAATTTACTGTGAGTCAGTGGGAGCGTTGATGACATTTCTATCATGCAACAGGCAAAAAAATGGAAGAATACAAACATTACAGAGGGTGAAGAAGAAGGATCATTTTCACGAAGAAAAACATCTCAAAAAACACAGCTAACTGCAGAGACGACGCGATTAAGGAACTTCTGTCAGTAACTTCTGTCACCGTCTTCGATGTGCTGTAAACAAAATACTATGATTTCCGCAGCGTACTTTTTGCATCATGTCCTGCCTCCTGCATGCTCTACCCAAGCACCGCCCCTCATCTATAATAGATGTGAACACGTCTGAAATGGACAACATCCAGTTGTATGTTACATGTGTGAAAGGACAACTCCACAAAATGTCTGATCATGATTCTACTGATAATGTCTGGAGTTCATGTGTGAAAATGGCTATTGATTCCCTCACTCTTACACCCCACCCACTCCTTCAGCATGCATGTGGTGGTCTGACCCCCCAGCCTGTGAATACACATTCATTATCTAATCCACACTCCTCTGTATGTGTAACCTAGGGACCCTTTCTGCCCCCCCCCCCATTTTCCCCAGTCAGTCCTGTTTGCTTATTGCTGTGTCCCTGATTCTCTTTCGCCTCGAGACTGATGAAATAAAATGGCCTAAAACTTGTCTGACCTCACTCACCCCTTCTGACATTTACCCCCCCCCCAAACTGAAATCTGCCCCCCCACTCTCAGACTAGCCACAGCCCCTCCCTAAGCTTAAAGACCAGAAGAAACATATTCATAATTCAACATTTATATCAAAATGAATGAAGCATATATTATCAAATACTTTTAAATGTTATTGGATTCCATTTACATGTTTACTTATTATTTATTTACATATATACATGGGGCGGCATGGTGGTGCAGTGGTTAGCACTGTTGCCTTACACTACTGGGACCCGGGTTTGAGTCTAAGCCTGGGTCACATGTGTGTGGAGTTTGCATGTTCTCCCCATGTCGTCGTGGGGTTTCCTCCGGGTACTCCGGTTTCCCCCTACAGTCCAAATCCAGCTGATTGGACTTGCTAAATTGCCCGTAGGAATGCATGTGTGTGTGAATGGTGTGCGAGTGTGCCCTGCGATGGGCTGGCCCCCCATCCTGGGTTGTTCCCTGCCTCGTGCCCATTGCTTCTGGGATAGTCTCCGGACCCCCCACGACCCAGTAGGATAAGCAGTTTGGAAAATGGATGGATGGATGGATGGATAGATATTTTATTGACCTCTGTGGGGAAATCACCTTTACACCTCCCTCAACTTGCTCTATGTAGAGTAAGCTGTCTGCAAAGGGCAGCCACCTGTTGGGGTGCCCAGGAAGGTGGGGGTATAGCACCTAGTTCAAGTACCCACTGAAGCTGGGTTCAAACGAGTGACTTTGACATTGCAAATACACAGGTGCAGCCCACTAAGCCACACACTGCTCCAAGTGAAATTGGTGAGATGGTCTGAGTAGTAGGTAGAAATCAGGTTGGAGATTGTTGAGTATAGGCCTAACAGGTCAGTAGATGTCAGTAGATGACAAAATGTAGAACCCTCTGGTGCAGTGGCTGAGCCATTCTGGTTTGGGTCTGATGGTCTGAGTAGTTGGTAGAAATAGGCACCTTCCTACCTGATGTGGTAAGTCATTTCAGCTGAATTGTCCAAGGTGGGTCTTAGACATACATGGATAGTGGCCATAGCACCCCTGTTTGACCGATCTACACGAAAATTGGAGGGTATGTCTGGGGTCCAGTCTTACATTAGTGGCTCAAATTTGGTGATGATTGGCCAAAGCATGCCTGAGATATAGCTGTCTGATGAAATGGGTGTGGCACTAGTACGGTCAGGGTGTGGCTGGTGGCCATACCTTTCTGAAAGTTTAAGAGGTCTTTTATAACTATTTATAAGGGCTGATTTCTCCTGATAGTCTCCTGATTTGAATGATACCAGATTTACGCAGGTTGTGTGAAAATCCTAGGATGGGATGGGAAATCCCTGATTTCAGACTTATGTGAAATAGGCAACAACGGAAAGATGGAGAACCAAGTTTTATATGTTGTTTGATTTGGCATAACCTACTGAAATGCCCTGTAAAAAAATTCAATTGTAGGCTTAACAGTTCTGGAGGAATAGGCCCCAGTCTGCCCCCATCTGGCAGACTGGGGGTGTCCTTAGCAGGGTGGGCTGAGGGTAGGAGGACAAATGTACCTTCCAGATTTGTTTTGAATTGGTCATTGTTAAGCCTGTGAAATGCCTGCTTGATTTTGATTGGCTAATGGCGGCCAAAGTTTTAGGACCTATGACTACCATTGTCTGACCTCAGGCTGGGTCCTTGTACACATCTGACAAATTTCACTTGGATAGGCCAAGGCAGTCAGGAGATATTGGCAGTTTTTAGTTGTAGTGCCCCCTATTGATGAAATGTGGCGTGCTTTGTACAGTGTCCCCAGAATGGTGGAAGGAAGTAGGATTTCAAATTTGGTTAAGGTAGGCCAAGGCATGGCCAAGTTATAAGTCACACTAAAACGGGCCAAATTTGGGCATGGTCTGGGCATGGCTAATGGCCGTAGGATAGACAAATGTCAGACATTTTTCAATAACTCTTGATTACCTCAGAGGAATTATTGATTTGACACCTCATTTGTCTGATTTGGTCATATGGGGTAGGACTTTAAGGCAGAAGTAGGATTTGCAAATTATGCAAATTAGCAAAAAAACTAAGTAGGTGGAGCTTAATAGTCCAAATAGCAAGTTGGTAGGGCAGGGCCACCTGCATCAGGGGAAAAATGACTACTGTAGGACTAACGAGTCAGGAGATATCGACCAAAATGTGCTGGGGGCGCTGTAGCTAGCATCTGACAGACTTGGGTCTGACAGTCTGAGTAATGGATAATCCTGAATGCACATCTTCCTACCAAGTCTGGTCAGTCTAGCTCTTACGGTTTAGGCTGCCCATTCAGTTTTAGGGAAGATAATAACAAATCCTAAGGAAAACAACAAGGGTCCATTGCACTACGTGCTTTGGACCCTTAAATATGAAGTAAATCTGGATTCGTAAAAAAGAGAAGTTATGGTTTTTGGTCATTTGAAATCACATACATCAGTGCATCATAGCTGATCAGGCATGCAGTGAAATTAGAATGCTGTCCACATTGGTCTTAGGGAAACATAGAAAGGCTGCAGTCAGAATAACAAATCAACTTCACTGTCCATTCTCGTTCTTCCTAAATTATATGCTCATATTTTAACTTCACAAAATGATTTTATTTTAGAGTATTTTATCAGGTGAATGTTTCATTGTACATTAAATAATGATTATACACGTTAACCATATCTGGCATGTTGTGGTGGGAACGTTAATTGAAGGAATGCAGGACCTCACATGTTGCGACCGAGGGGAAACACGCAGTTACCTCAGGACGGCAGTAATGTGATTTGTTAAAATGTACATATAAGATGAGGAAAGCCCCCCCCCCCCCAATCACCAACATTACATTTGATTACATTTTAATCAGAAACTGTTATTTTACATGTTTGTTCAGCTTGGCGAACCCAGTCATTTATTTTTGTCTAATAAACGTCACACTTCAGACAGAGTAAAAAGGGTTATACTGGTTATAAAGCAGAGATTTTACCTTTTGCCACGGAGAAGCAGCGACATGTGACACTCTGATAAGGTAAAAATGATTCCTCCAGCACACAGTGAGCTATCCCAGCATGCACAGCGACACGGAGGAGTTTGTATAATAAACCCTAAACCCTGGATAGAGGGGTTCAGTGAATGAGGTGGTGAAGCTGTACAGGAGGGTCAGTCCATCAGAGGAGACTCTGTAGAAGGACAGAGTACCAGCCGCCCAGTCCAGATACACTCCTACTCTGCGGGAGCCTGAGGGCTTTATGGGTATGTCAGTCTGGTTATTATTGTGCCGGACAGAGTAACTGTCAGGAGAGCAAAACAGCATCCATGACTTGTCATTGGCTCCAAGCCCACAGTCATCACTCCATCCTTTCCTCCCGATTCCTTTATAAGTCACTCCTATCCAGGCTTCATCTCCATTCCACTCAGCCTCCCAGTAACAGCGACCAGTCAGACTCTCTCTGCATAGAACGTAGCTCCAGCGGTCAAATCTCTCTGGATGATTAGGATATGGCTGCTCTGCCCCCCTTGTCACCTTCCTGTTCCCCTCTGACAGAGACAGGTGTCTGTTTGCTGTGTTGGGATCCAGCGTCAGCTGGCAGGAGTCTGTAGGCAAGAGGAAGAGCGATTAATCCCATGACGAAGCCCAGCATCTCCATCATTATCACTGTACTCCGTCATTATCACTAAACTGTACTCCGGTTTCCCCCCACAGTCCAAAAACATGCTGAGGCTAATTGGAGTTGCTAAATTGTCCATAGCTGTGCATGTGTGTGTGAATGGTGTGTGAGTGTGCGCTGCGATGGGCTGGCCCCCAGGGACGGATTACGGACCGGGCCAGTGGGGCCGCTGCCCAGGGGCCCTTGGGGTGCAGGGGGCCCGTGGGGCCCCTAGCCCAAAACAATTTGCAACGCTTATCAACAATGTATTTTCGTTTCTCTATTTTAGAGGGCCTATATTCTTTGATCCTCTGCCTACAAAGGCCCCAGACCCTATAGGGAGGGCGTTTGGCTGCCAAGGGCCCTTGAATTGTGGTGGTTGTGGTGGTGGTGCTGGTGGTGGTGGGGGGGGGCCCTCGCGAACGTTTTGCCCCGGGGCCCACACAACCCATAATCGGTCCCTGCTGGCCCCCCATCCTATGTTGTTCCCTGCCTCGTGTCCATTGTTTCCAGAAGAGACTCCGGACCCCCTGCGACCCAGTAGGATAAGTGGTTTGGAAAATGGATGGATGGATGGAATTACTATGGTTGGAAATCGCATGCAATCATTTTAGCCAATTCCTCATCAATTGTTTTCTTTTTTACTGGAGTCATAGCTTTTTGCACAAACTGTCTCATAGAGCTCTAGGTTGTAGGTCTATGTGGTTGTGGTGCTGTACTGGATGACGGTGTAGACATTGACAAACTGGCACTTTCAACAGTTGCAGTAGACAAACTGTCACTTTCATTAGTAGCAGGTTCACTTGCTTGTCTTTTTTCTTCCCACTGCACTGATGGATGTACAGTTCTCATGTGCCAATGCAGGTTATTTGTAGAGCCTGTTCGATATGAGATTTTAACCTTGCACGCTCTACACCCTGCCTTTGTATTATCAATGTAATTGAAATGTATCCAAATTTTACTGCGTTTCCTGCAGTCATTCATTTTGTCGCACGCGTCTCCTTCCCTCCTGTTTCTCTGTCTTGTGCGTGTGATTGCTGTATTTGTCTATGGGTGCGTTCGACTTCACGCAGCTATTTACGGCACTGGCTTAAAGCAATACATCATGGTTAGATTTCTTTTTGTCCAACTTCGGCCGGCGCTGCAAAACGTCACCATATCACATGGTACAAAAACTTCACGACAGCAAGACGACTTAAGACTTAAGCAAAAATCGAATGCATCCTGTAGTACCGCCCCTCCCCTTCTTGCTCAGAGCAGGCACGCATCGTGCGGTTGACCAATCCGTGCGGATTGAAAAAAAAATAATGAAAGAAAAAAAGCGGCTCTGACTCCGGCTCACAGGCAGGAGCCGGCTGCGATCGTTCACTTCAAAGAGTCGGCTCCGAGAGCCGTTTCGTTCGCGACCGACACATCACTACAGCAGGAGGGAGGGAGAGGAGGAGAAAAAGAGAGGGAATGTGGTGCGCGAATAGTGGACAAGATGAGTGACAGTTGGAAACGAAGTGGCACTTTGATGCATTTTAATAGCTATGATAACTCAAAGGCAGAATGCAAAATTTGCTAGATGAATCTGTCATTTCGAGCAGGATCCACAAACAACCTTCACAGACACTTAGGAACTGCGCATCCAACAGTTCAGAAGCCGGATCAGCCATCTAAGCTGAGGCACTGTCAAAATGTTACACTGTTAGAAAGGTGATAGGTAGTTGTTATAGTGGATAGATACAACAAAAACTGTAGGATGCTGCTGTTTTGCACGTAGTAATTTTTCAATTTATATTTTTCATTATTTGTTATTTATGTTATTTGATTGTTATTCATAGATCAAAGATAATAACAGATTTTCCACTTATAAAATGTTCAATTCACGTGTAATAGTGTTTCATGTTTTTACATTTAATCTTTTTATACCAACCATAATGTAAAATCATGGTATTTATACAGTATTAAGTAAATTATAAGGTTTAGTACACACATCAATTATGGGTGAAAACAGCACTGAATCTGAAGTGATAAAATAAAGAGTCATTTGGGAGACGGAAGAGCCGACTCACTAAAAAAAGCCAAAATTCCAAAATAGTGCAGACTGAGGAGATGTTCGGTGTCACAGCCAGTTTGGGGAGATTACAGGTGCTGTCTTAGTATTGTCCTATCAAATCTCAAAAAATATTTCATGTATTTTTCCAGACTATTTTTATATGAGAAAGTAGTCATCGTTAAACCCAAACCAGCCCCTTTTTTAAAACATCCACACACACACACACACCATAATAATTATGCAAATGGTATCATAAACTAGTATTAATGGTATTAAGAATAAAAATATGCAAACAGACTTACATTTCTGGACCCCTGGTCTGGTCCTGCACTCTCCACTGTGGTCCACACTATAGCAGAAGCAGAATGACATTGTACTGCTGTATCCATTTATTTAATTGTTGCATTTTCTCCACATACATGAGTCTATAGCAGGACAGACACACATTCTGTACTCACTTCAGTTTCTCCAGTTTACAGCTGGGATCCTCCAGTAGAGCAGAGAGCAGCTTCACTCCTGAGTGTCCTGGGTGATTGTAGCTCAGGTCCAGCTCTCTCAGGTGTGAGGGGTTTGACCTCAGAGCTGAAGCCAGGGAAGAACAGCCTTCTTCTGTGATTCTACAGCCTGACAGCCTACAGAGAGACAGACAATATCTCTCCAATAAATAACACCTCACCATTATGAGTATTACTTTTAAGCAAATGTGACGACTTCAATAAAGATTTAAGTAATTATAGATTACAGTGTGGAATACCCAATAATATTGACCTCAGTATCTCCAGTTTACAGTGTGAATCCCCCAGTCCAGGAGAGAGCAGCTTCACCCCTGAATCCTGCAGGTCATTGTCACTCAGGTCCAGCTCTCTCAGCTGAGAGGAGTTTAATCTGAGAGCTGAAGCCAGGGAAGAACAGCCTTCTTCTGTGACTCTACAGCCTGACAGCCTGCAGAGAGACAGATAATATCTCTCCAATAAATAAAAACACCTCATCACTATGAGTATTACTTTTAAGTAAATGTGACGACTTCAATAAAGATTTTAGTATTTACACATTACAGTGTGGAATACCCAGTAATATTGACCTCAGTATCTCCAGTTTACAGTGTGAATCCGCCAGTCCAGCAGAGAGCAGCTTCACCCCTGAATCCTGCAGGTCATTGTCACTCAAGTCCAGCTCTCTCAGCTGAGAGGAGTTTGATCTGAGAGCTGAAGCCAACACTTCACAGCATGTCTCTGTGAGTCTACAGCTATCCAGCCTGGAAAAGGAAACATGTTAAGATAAAAATGTTTACACCACACACCGATATATAATATAAAATATCAAAATAAACATTTTTAATTTTAAATATAATAAGTGAGGCAGCATATACTTCAAAAGGAACTAGACAATCCTCTGATGTTCCTCATGTTTCCTGGTATGAAGAATACAGTGAATACTTTCAATTCAAAGAAAAAATACCAGTTTATTGGTTCGGGACTGGATCAATGTACTCAGATGAGCAGATTTTGGTACAACAAAGCGTCTCCTGTGAGTTTACTGTGTATTTTCACTATTTGTTGTACATTTTCAGAAGTCATACTTTCCCAAATCCGGTTCTGTATTGTCTTATAGAGCCAGTTTGAATAAGGGCATGAGAGTGAATGTAGGAGCCTAAATATAGTTTATACAAGTTGGAGCAATTAACAAACATGATTTAAAAATGTTAAGATTTATTTGACCTACCTTCTAAGGTTTAAAACTGGGACTTTTAATGTAGTTGTGATGGACACTATTGGGGTACTTTGATTATGATAAGGTGTGCGGGGATAGGGAGTAGGATGAGATGGGATTGGAGCAAAATAGTTTTTTTGACCTTCGGGTAAGATTTGCTGTAGAATTTTCAATATATTTTTCATGGATAAACTCTTTTACATTTGTAATATTGTTTCGAAGACTCTAAGTAAACATTTAAAATTTTCCGAAGCTGTTTTCTGGAATATTTTTGAAGTGGATTTGGACGAGAGAATCTTCAGAGATTCAAGCTAAGCTTCAATAGGAAGCTACAAAGAACCTACAGTGAACATGCTCTAAAATCCATTCATTAACTGGGATATTTAAATATATCAGTAATTTTGTTGTTTCCTTGTCCTAGTCAGAAACAGAAATAGTTTTTACTTGACACTCCCCAGCCGAGACGAACCTGCTGTTTAATGACCTTACAGGGTGAGTTACCCTGAGACTCTGTAATATCTGCATAAGTATTTTTATAAAGCTCTGAGCAGCGCTGGGGCTCAGTGATCAGCACTACAGCCGACCCAGGGGTTCTAGGGTTTTGGGTTCAATTCCTGCCTCTGATATGTGTAAGTATACATGTTTATGTGGGATTTGAATGTCAAGAAGAGCTTAAGTTTTTATAATTATATATTTTTATATGACTTTTTAATTGCTGACACCATGACTGAAATCCTTATTTTCTGTGTTGCTGTACCTGAGAACCTGTTAAATTTCTAAAACACTAATCAGACAATTATCAATCCTGTCAGACAGGGATGAAATAGTGATGCTTTATTCACCCCCCCTGGTAAAATAGTGCTGTGGCCTCTCTGATCTTGCTCTATCTGACACACACATACAGGTCAGAGTGCAGGGTTGGCCAGCATCCAGCCCCCTGAAGCTGGGGGGTAAGGGCCTTGCTCAAGGGCCCAAAACCAGCATCACTCTGCCAGTGAGGTATTTAAACTGGTGAAACTACATACATATATATATATATATATACATACATATATACATACACAAACACGTTTATCCTGCATTGAAATACATTGAAATTATTTTCACAAGAGATTAAAGAAGTATCGTGAATAACATCCATGCTTCTTTTGCAAGAAATATAAGATCACTTACAGAGCTGCCCTAGATTTCATGATCACAGGCAGCAGCCTCTGAAGACCTTCATCTGATCTGATGTATTTCTTCAGATCAAACACATCCAGCTCCTTATCTGACATCAGTAACACAAAGGCCAGAGCTGACCACTGTGCAGGTGAGAGGTCTGCTGCTGAAAGGCTTCCTGAACTCAGGTATCTTTGTACTTCCTCTATTAGAGAATTGTCACCCAGTTCATTCAGACAGTGGAACAGGTTGATGGCCCTTTCTGGAGATAAATCCTCTTGTATTTTCTTCTTGATATATTGAGCTGTTTTCTTACTGTTAGGTGAGCTGGTTCTTGTCTGTGCCAGTAGCCTTTGTAACAGATTCTTACTGGAGTCTGTTGAGAGGCCAAGGAGGAAGCGGAGGTAGAGGTCCAAGTGTCCATTCTTGCTCTTTAATGCCTTATCCACTGCAGTCTTCAGCAGGTCAGCTGATGAGTTTGACAGAAACATGTATAAAGCAGCGAGATACTCCTGGATGCTCAGATGCACAAAGCAGTACACCTTCTCCTGGTACAACCCATACTCCTCTTTAAAGACTTCTGTGCACAATCCAGAGTAAACTGAAGCCTCTGTGACATCAATGCCATTCTCTGTCAGATCTTGCTTATAAAATGTGAGATTGCCTTTCTCAAGGTTATGAAAAGCCAGTTTACCAAGTTTTAAAAGGAATTTCTTCGCAAATTTGGTGCTTTCCTTAAGCTTGATTTTATGTTTTTCCATATACTTGTCATTTTTTAAGCTTGCCTGAAAGATCAGGAAGTGTGTGTACATTTCAGTCAGAGTCCTTGGAATTTCTCCATTGTCAGACTCACTAAAAAGATTCTCAAGAACAGTGGCTGAAATCCAGCAGAACACAGGTATGTGGCACATGATGAAGAGGCTCCTTGATGATTTCACATGTGTGATAATCCTGCTAGCCAGGTTCTGATCACTAAATCTCTTCCTGAAATACTCCTCCTTCTGGGCATCACTGAACCCTCGTATCTCTGTTACCTGGTGGACACACTCAGAAGGTATCTGATTGCCTGCTGCTGGCCGGGAGGTTATCCAGAGGAGAGCGGATGGAAGCAGATTCCCCTTAATGAGGTTAGTCAACAGCACATCCAGTGATGTTTTCTTTGTTACATCAAACCAGCTCTCATTGTTCTGAAAATCTAGAGGAAGGCGACACTCATCCAGACCATCAAAGATCAACAAAACTTTGTACCTATACAGCTCAGTGGATTCAAGTGATTTCAGTTCTGGGACAAAGTGGTGAAGCAGATCATTCAGACTGTATTCATCCTTAATCAAATTCAGGTCCCGGAAAGGAAGAGTAAATATGAAGTGAATGTCCTGGTTTGCTTCTCCTTCTGCCCAGTCAAGAATAACTTTCTGCACAGAGACTGTTTTCCCGATACCTGCGACCCCTTTAGTGAGTACAGTTCTGATAGGTGTCACACGCCCTTGTAAGGGTTTAAATATATCATTGCACTTGACTGTAGTATCTTCTGTTCCCCTTTTCTTGGATGCTGTTTCAATCTGCCTCACTTCATGTTCATCATTGACTCCTCCAGCTCCCCCTTCAGTTATGTAGAGTTCTGTGTAAATCTCTTTGAGAAGTGTTGGCTGTCCTTCCTTAGCTTTCCCTTCAAATACACACTCAAATTTCTTCTTCAGATTATATTTGTTTCTGCGCTGATACTGCGACAGAAGATGCCCTGAAATTAAATGAGAGCTTTTCAAAAAACTTTTTTTACTCATTTAAGCCAAATTAAATCAACTTAAATAAATGATAAACTGAAATATAATGCACATTTTTTCATAAACTGTTTCTCTGTGGCAAATCAAACAGACACTGAATGAGGTACAGCTCTTACTCTTCTCCAGTATCTCAGCGAGATCATTTTCTTCCATGGTCCTCAGGATGTACAGTGTGATCTTCAGAGCTCCCTCTCTACCACAGGTCTTCTGCATCTTACCATCACTCTCCAGGTCATTGTCCTCCTCCTGCTGAGGCTCAGAGCATTCTGGGTCATTCTCATCCAGGTACCTTTTGAATTTCATCAGCTCATCCTTCAGAAACGTTTGAGCTTTTTTCTCCAGTAACTGATATGAACAGGTACAGTTTAATTATTATCACTCCTGGCACCGTAAACTTTTATAATTTCACTAGTGAATTAATTGTAAATATCATTCCTTTGACAGGATGAACTACTTATTATACGTCTGTAGTAGATGCTTGTCAATCTAGATAAAATTTTAGAAAATATACTTCAGTAATAAATGCACCTTGAAGATGGATGATAAGTCTCCTTTATGCGGATGTGAATTACATCTATTCACGCGGTCCCTGTGAATAAAACACAAATATCCATCCATTAATCCATCCATCCTCCAGCCACTTATCCCAGTTTGGGGGTGGGATGGGGAGGTCTATTTTAGACAGCAGAAGGCCTAGGATACGGGTTCACCCTAGGGGGGGGGGATTCTAGTCCATCACAGGGCAGAGACACACAGAGGTTGTCATATCCATACATCCATCCATTTTCCAAACCGCTTATCCTCCTGGGTCGCGGGGGATCCGGAGCCTATCCCGGAAGCAATGGGCACGAGGCAGGGAACAACCCAGGATTGGGGGCCAGCCCATCACAGGGCACACTCACACAACATTCACTCACACATGCACACCTACGGGCAATTTAGTAACTCCAATTAGCCGCAGCATGTTTTTGGACTGTGGGGGGAAACCGGAGTACCCTGGAGGAAACCCCACGACGACATGGGGAGAACATGCAAACTCCACAAACATGTAACCCAGGCGGAGACTTGAACCCGGGTCCCAGAGGTGTGAGGTAACAGTGCTAACCACTGCACCACCATGCCACCCCCAGGTTGTCATATGTCATGGGGAATTTAGAAAGTAGCCTAAACATGTGTTTTTGGACGGCAGGAGGAAACCCATGTGGTAGAGGGAGAGCATGCAGCTGCAGACAGGTGGGATTACACCAAAGATCGGCTCTTAGCCCTGTCTTGTTTGTAATGGTGATGGACAGGCTGAGGAATGTGATCAGACAGGAGACCCCATGGACTATGATTGTCGTGCCCGGTTCGTCTGATCCTCGTGTGTGCCACGCCCCCTGATTATCCACGTGTGCTTCCCCAATCATGCCCAGCTGTGCCCTGTTGTTTTGCCCTGTCTTTTCTATATCAATCCATGTCTTGCCCTGTCTGATGTCCGTCATTGATGTTAGTCATGTTGTGATGTCCTGTGTACCCGGTCTCCCCAATAAATCCCCAGTTTTCTCCGCCTTTTGCCTGCCTGCTTCGTCCTTCCCTGCCTCCTTCCTACCAGCCTGCCCGTCCTTACCCGTAGCTCATGACAGAATGACGGACCATATATAAGAAACCCTGCAGCAGACCGAGGACCAGCATCTCGGTAGCACTGGATTTGGCCAGCAAGAGGGGCGATCTCTTTGTAGAGATGTCCCCACCTGAGGGCATGCACTGACTAGGAGAGGTGCGCACGAACCTCCAGGGGCTGATCCAGCGGATAACAGAACGGAGGTTCTAGCTGGTCACACCGTGCATTGCAGAGGTCCCGTCGGACATGGCGCAGCCCACCACCACCGTGAACCGAAGGAAGAGGAGGAGAAAGCCGGCGATCGCCCCGACGAACTTCTTGGGGGCATGCGCACTCGTCCCCACTTCTCTCCCTGCCAGTGATCGGAAAGACTCCCCGATCAATCTGGAAGTCACCACCGCCATTTCCTTGGAACGCATCTAGCAGCCGCGGAGCTACCGCCGCCCTTTAAGCGGTACCACTTCCGGGTGGCGCGGCTGGCTAACAAAGGGATCAGCGCTATAAGGGACGCTATTCTGCGTATCCCCAGGTCTTTTAAAGGGGCAGCGCCTGTCCCTACGGTGCCTGTTCCTCCTTTCCCGCCGGCGCCTGTCCCACCTGCGCATGACCTGCCTGTCTTCAGCTTCGCCCGAGGCGCTGCCTCCACCTCTGCCTCCGCTCGCAGCTACACCCGAGGCCCCTCTGCCTCCGCCGCCTGCAGCCCCTGCTGCTACATCCGAGATCCCTCAGTCTCTGCCCGTGTCTGTGATTGCAACCCCTGTGGCTCCAGTCCCTGAGGAGGTCCTGGACAATCCGACTATTGCTCCTCCCTCCTTGGAGGAGGAGGAGCTTGAATGGGACCCCTCGGGGACCTCCCTAGTAACTCCGCTTCCCTCGCCCCAATGATGTCAATCCCAACCTAACCCTCATATGTCTGTGTCCCGGAAGGGGAGAGGACACAGGCGCAGGGTTAGGGTCCCACCAGCCCTGCCCCCTGGCTCGCCCTTGCTCCCCTTGGCTAGGGCTCGGGGGCGGCCTACTGATCCTAAGGCTCCGGGTCAGCGGTCACCTGCAGGTCCCCCTCTGACACATCGTCGCCTAGCCTCCAATGCCACGTCGGTCGCCTGCGGGTCCCCCCACTCCGGCGCGTCAGCGGACGTGGCCTTGGCTGGCTGCGGCTTTACTATCGCCTGCTGCGGCTCCCCCTCCCTCCTTGCCTTTGCCGGTGTCCCCGCCAGCTTCCTTGTCACCTCCCCTGGTGCCCCCTCTGACTCCCTCCTCGTCCCCTTCGCCTGTCCCTCGCCCTGCCTCCTCAGCCCCTCCGAGGTCCCCTCCTGCTCCAGCCTCCCGGTCGCCTGCAACCCCTCTGGCTGCTGCCTGTCGCCCACTATGGCTTCCTCGGGCTCCCCTTTCAGCCCAGGCCTTTCCAGTCTCTCTGTTCCTCCTGTGTCCTCCTTGTCCCTCTGTTCCTCCAGTCTCTGCTCCTCATCCCCCTGTGTTCCCTCTGTTCACTCCTGGCCCTTTCATTCTGCCTGTTCCCTCCGTGTCTCCTTTCTTGATCTGTCTGTCGGTGTTTCCTGTCCTTTGTCAGGTCCTGTCCTACTTCCTGTGCCGGTTCTGTTCCCTGTGCCCCGGTACTGATCTTGTTCCTGTCTGTGCTTCCCCAATCATGCCCAGCTGTGCCTTGTTGTTTTGCCCTGTTTTTTCTATATCAGTCCACGTCTTGCCCTGTCTGATGTCCGTCATTGATGTTAGTAGCGTTGAGATGTCTCGTGTACCCGGTCTCCCCAATAAATCCCCAGTTTTCCCTACCTTTTACCTGCCTGCTTCATCCTCCCCTGTCTCCTGCCTGCCAGTCTGCCCATTCTTACCCACAGCTCATGACTATGATGTTCACAAATAACATTGTGATCTGTAGTGAGAGGAGGGAGCAGATTGAGAGGAGCCTGGAGAGGTGGAGGGATGCAATGATGAGAAGGGGAATGAGAGTCAATAGGAGCAAGATGAAGCGCATGTGCATAAATGAGAGGGAGGGTGGAGGAATGGAGCGGTGGCCAGGAGCAGTGAAGGTGGATGAGATTAGTTACTTGGGGTGAACGGTCCAAAGTAATGGAGAGTGCAATAAAAAAGTGAAGAGGATACAGGCAGGGAGGAGTGGGTGGGGAAGAGTGATAGGAGTGATGTGTGACAGAAGCGTATCTGCAGGGGGGTGTCTTGTGTTTGTTTACATGTATATTTACCTTTGATCTGTAGGAAAAGGTTTCTCTCTGAAGTAGACTTTGGGGTCCATTGACCTGTCACTCTTCGTGGAAACACAGCTGGGTGCAGGTGAGCCTGCTCTCTCCATCAGGACACTGTGGGCAGTGCGTGGAAAAAACCTCATTATATAAATATAATCCATATAATGTGGACAGGGTCACATTGAAGGTGGATGAGATTAGATACTTGGGGTCAACTGTCCAAAGTAATGGAGAGTGCAATAAAAAAGTGAAGAGGATACAGGCAGGGGGGAGTGGGTGGGGAAGGGTGATAGGAGTGATGTGTGACAGAATCTGCAGGGGGGTGTCTTGTGTTTGTTTACATACGTGTATATTTACCTTTGATTTGTAGGAAAAGGTTTCTCTCTGAAGTAGATTTTGGGGTCCATTGACCAGTCACTCTTCATGGAAACACAGCTGGGTACAGGTGAGCCTGCTCTCTCCATCAGGACACTGTGGACATTCAGAAGAACAATCCTCATTATTTAAACATAATTCATATAATTCACATTAAATTTTCAGTTGTTTAACCTTCTGCTCTGCCTTTGTGTACTTTTATATGTCATATAACTCACGATGCAAACAGGCTTGCTTACAGCGAGCTTTAATATGAAATAGTCTGACCTAAAAATAAGATTCCAATATGAAAGGTATAGTATCATTGTCACAATCTCAGTTGCTGGACTTGGCTGTTGTTGCTTTTAATTCCTGTTTATCGATGTATTTGTTTATATATTTTTTTACTTCATTATTTGTGACCATTTCTGATAGGATGGATGATCTATTTGTTGTCTCTCGTGTAAAAGAACTGGCTGACTAGAAGAAAAAGGAGGAGAAGGTGTTGAGGTCTTTTTATTAATCTACACGTATTAACATGTTCCACACTGATCCAGCCCTGGCTAGGATCCCTTTCTGCTTTTATATTATGGCCTGACTATAGACCCAAAGAGACATTCATGCTAGTGGGCTGTAACAATCGTTTTACCATAAATCACATGTTCTTCACAACACGACCCTGACAGTGTTCCTGTCTTATTCGGCTGTTACTCCTATGATCACTGCTATTTATAATTGATTAGACTTAAATACTCAATGCCACATTTTTGAGAATATGTATTTTTGAAAAATACTGTCATTTCAGCTGGGAAATGCAAACCTAGATGCTGTAAGAACGACAACAGTGTATCCATAAGTGGGAACACCATAAAATTAAGCTCAAATGGGATTCCCCACAATAAATTTCACAGGGCTGCCCATGATAAGTTTTGTGAAACGACCACCAGACTCCTACTGTAAAAAAACACTCCTACTTTGTAAAAATATAACCCCCCATTTTATAATATTCATAAAATCATCTTGCACCCGCAAGATGTCTTGAAAGATTGATGCAGCAGCTCTAGGTGGCAGTAGAGCACAATGTACAGGGAATACAATTAAATGCAAGTTTTTAAAGGAAACTACATTTAATGAATGATAATCATGAATCATCTACTCTACAGACCTGAATCACGACTCTCAAGGAAATTTATTAAGTTAAAACTGATTCTTTCAAAAATGCTGGAAATATGTTTTAATTTATATCTGTAAAGCAGTACAAACACACAGGTTCTGTCTTACCTCTCAGGTCTCTTTGTTTTACACTCCACAGGGGGGGTCATTTCAGAAGCAGCTCCCTCCATTTTTGTGCCGATCCAGACCAGATGACTCCTGCTGGGCTTCTGTGGAAATGAAATTGCTGCCCTGAAATTGCACCAAACTGTGAACCCAAAACTGAGGTTTGTACCGAACCATAAGTTCTGTGTACCGTTACACGGCTGTTAAATATACAGTGTAAATATACTTAATGTAAATCCTGTATTGGACATATGATCACATAGCTTAGGCTAATGTAACCTGCATGGCCACATTACTGCTTTGCACTGGCTGGTCTAGGAAGGTCACACTGTAGATTGTCAGCGGCTGGTTAGTTATTATTCTTCATTATAGTTACATCTACATCACAATGACCAAGCAGTAGCAGCACTATGGTTTGTAATACTTGGTTTATGTTGGCCTCAGCTGGGGCCCCGAATAAGTTGGGTCATCCTGCCCCCCCCCCCCCCCCAGAGACGCACCTGCTAGTATTCAACACTTTGCAGTGAATTTGCACATGGGGTCTCCATTCTGTTACTCTGACATGTTTCATATGTAGTATTACACTTACTAAAGTAATTGAGGGCTGAATTTCAGGGATTTTGTGACATAGGTGATTAAGAACATAAGAACTATACAAACGAGAGGAGGCCATTCAGCCCATCAAGCTCGCTTGGGGAGAACTAAACTAATAGCTCAGAGTCATTAAAATCTTATCTAGCTCTGATTTAAAGGAACCCAAGGATTCAGCTTGCACTACATTATCAGGAAGGCTATTCCATACTCTGACTACACGCTGTGTAAAGAAGTGCTTCCTTAAATCCAGCTTGAAATGTTCTCCCGCTAATTTCCACCTTTGGCCACGAGTTCGTGTATTTAAACTAATGCTGAAGTAACTATTTGGTTGAACAGCATCCAAACCTGTTAGAATCTTATATACCTGGATCATGTCCCCCCTCAGTCTCCTTTGCTTGAGACTGAACAGATTTAGCTCAAGTAACCGTTCCTCGTATGACATTCCTCTAAGACCAGGAATCATCTTTGTGGCCCTACGCTGCACCTTTTCTAAGGCCACAATGTCCTTTTTAAGATATGGTGACCAAACCTGCACACAATATTCTAGGTGAGGTTTCACCAAGGAATTGTATAATCTTAGCATTACCTCCCTTGACTTAAACTCCACACACCTGGAGATATACCCCAACATCCTATTGGTCTTTTTTATTGCTTCCCCACACTGGCGAGAATGGGACATGGAAGCATCAACATACACACCAAGGTCTTTCTCATGAATGGCTACCTTTATTTCAGTGGGACTCATAAAAGACCTGTACTTTATATTTCTGCTCCCTAGATGGAGTACCTTACATTTACTGACGTTAAATTTCATCTGCCAGGTATCGGCCCAGTCACTAATTAAATCAAGATCCCGCTGTAGCTGCTGAGCCGCTAATTCAGTATCTGCTACACCACCCACCTTGGTGTCATCTGCAAATTTCACCAGTTTACTGTATATATTGGAATCCATATCATTTATGTAAATTAGGAACAATAGTGGTTATCTTATACAAGAATAATCATGAGAACTCCGTGATGAGTTGGTGCCTCATCCTGGGTTATTCCCTGCCTTGTTCCTGTAGCTTCCAGAGAGCATATTGTTAGTGTGAGTCCTGCTGGTGCACCAGTGACCAGAACAGCGAGTTTTTGTGGTGTATTAAGAGCCACGGTATCCAGGGTAATGTAAGCATACCACCATGAAGGATGGACCACATCCAACAGGTGTAACTATAGACGCAAGTGGAAGCTGTCTGATAGGGCGGTCCAAGCACTAACCCAGATTGTCTCCATAAAACATGAAACCACAGCTGCCCAACTCACTGCAGAATTAAATGTGAACCTCAACTCTCCTGTTTCCACCAAAACTGTTCATCGGGAGCTCCACATAATCAATATTCATGGTCAGGCTGTTGTAGCCAAACCTTTGGTCACTCGTGCCAATGCCAAACGTCCGTTTCAATGGCGCCAGCAAATCTTGGGCTGTGGACAATGTGAAACATGTGTTGTTTTCTGATGAGTTCACCTTCCCTGTCTTTGCTACAGTTAAGGTGTGGAAAAGCCCCAAAGAGGTTCAGCACCCGGACTGTTGTGTACCCAGAGTGCAGCATGGGGGTGGATCAGTGATGATCTGGACTGCAATATCATGGCATTTCCTAAGCCCAGGACTTGTTTTAGCTAGATGTGTGTGTCACTGCAAAGGATGACCAAACCATTCTGGAGGAAAATGCTCACCCAATGGTTGAATCATTGTACCCTGAAGGTGGTGCCATGTATCAGGATGATAATGTACCAACACACACAGAAATACTGGTGACAGAGTGCTTTGATGAACATGAAAATGAAGCTGAACATCTCCCATGGGCTGTGCAGTTACCAGAAATGTTTTCCTCCACCAGCATTACGTGGCCACTGTTCTGCAAGACAAATGGCTCAAAATCCCAAAAAGTGCAGGGCTTGTATTTGTCTTTCCCAAGACGAACTGATGCTGTACTGGCTGCAAAATGAGGTCCTACACCATGCTAATATATTATTGTGGTCTTAGATTTTGTTATTCAGACAAATGGACAGACACATTGCCTTTGGATTGCAACTGTTCCTGTGTTTGTGTTTGGAGTTTTAATAATAAAACAATAAAAAAAAAAAAAACAATTCTGTTTTCCCTGCTCTACCAAAATTGCACCAAACCGTGAACCCAAACCGAGGTTTGCACTGAAATTTTATTCCATTGCACAATTTTTACTCTATTAATTTCCCCCACATTTCTATGCAACTTCAAAGTTATTACCGGTGCTTGTGGACAACCAATCAGCAAGATAATCGCCTGGTTCCTGGTTCCGGAAAGAAGACCCTGTGGTGGGAAAGTTCACAAAATGTAGAGATACACGATATATCGGTTCATAGGTCGATTATGGCTTGGCCCACAGGGTCTGACCACAGGGGCCCCTGGGCCTTAGGGGGACCTCGTGTGAAGACTCCCACCTTGTGAAGGCAGCTCATGGCCATTTTCAGTTGAAGATGTCTGGCATTTTCCATTGTAAAGTATGTGAGCTGTATCTGACCTATACCCCTGCTGACTTGGCCCTGCTTACTAGCACAGCCTAAAAACTGACCAAACCTGTCTGGTTACGTCATCAGTATCTGATTGGTGGAAATGTACAGAGACAAGAAAGAACCAGTGATCTACAGTGACATGCATGGATTATCTGAAGGAATAAAGGGTATATTCTATATATATTTCATTATTAGAAGTATCGCACATCACGATGTATATATACATTCCTGAAAATTTGGAACTTAATTTCTAACCTCTTACTTAGAAAAGTAATATAGAAGAACTGAATGTAATGGATTCATAATGGAAATCTATGCAAGCTAATGCTAATTCTGCTAGCATTTGATGCTAACATAAAACAGTAATTCTCACAGGGCGCTTTCACACCACAGGAATGGTTTATTTTTTAGGAACCAGAAACTTTAGTCATGTTCACAACACAGAAACTCCACCAGATTGTAATTCATTGGAGTCGGTTCTGGAACCTCTTTTAAGTCTCATTCTGAAGTTCCATGACCCTGAATAGGAAAAGTGATTACAGATGGATGGATGGATGGATGGATGGATGGATGGATGGATATTCTGCAGTAGGTACTTTTCATTGGAACACTGGGTTGAGCTCATAGCAATAACTTGCTGATTGTTTGACCACAAGCTCTGGAACTGAACTGGAAGTTATGCAGAAATGCTGGGAAAAGAGATAAAAGCACTGGAGCAAAAACTGAGCAGATGGAATTATTTTTGTACCTTAAATTACATTTAATCCATGAATGAAAACCATTTTGCTTTTGCATATTTCTGCATTGGAAGGTAGATCAATAATGAACATACTTTTGTCTCCGGTGCCATTCTTTGGAAAACAAAAGATCAATCTGCTGGCCAGACTTGGTGAAATCTGCTGGACATTGTGTCCCATTTTGATCGTCATCAATCCCCCAATAACTAACAAATAACAAGGTGTTTATTCTCCATTGTTCTGGGGTGGTGGTGTAGTTTTGTATGAAATTATTAGCCTACAACTTTTTTTGCATCTACTATGCTTATTTAACATGAAGGTCCCAGGTCCTGTTGTGCAGTGTGAAAGTGACACCCGGAAGTGGCCCCAAGCTACAAAAGTCCCTGGTAGAGATAGCCCGGGACCATTCTAACCAGGAACCATGTTGCAGAACTCTGGTGTGAAAATGCCCACGGACAGAGGAGGGTAAATTAGCACAAAGTAAATCATGATGGACACAGTGTGAACAGCAGACAAGTGTCACTTTGTTCTCCAAACCTGGCAATGCCTTTACCGAGCCAGTGGAAAATTAAAGCGAGCTGGAACCGCACAGTATTAATGTTCTCTATGTAGAATGACTCGGTATGGCATGGTTCCTGTATGGAAGTGGAAATGTACCTTTAGATCCTACGCAGTTTTGGCCAGCTGTGGTTTTGGGGCCCTTCAATTACCTAGGGGGGCCTCGACGCTGTCCCCCATGGCAACCATCAGCACCCGTTTTTGTACGAAATCCTCCAATAACTGTGTAGTGCTTTTTGTTAGCATCTTAGTACACAGGTTAATGGTAACTGTGGGTTTTGGGGTCTCAGGGCCCTGTTAATTACCATGATGTTCCGAAGCTCTGTTCCCTGTTTGTAAAGGCAGTCAGCAATCATTTTATTTTCAGATAAAATACAGCGGGGGGGTTGAAAGGCTTGTGCCCAGGGGCCTGTGATTTCTTAATCCGCCAGTGATATACTGATATTTAAGCTTTATCAGTATTCACAGTTAGCAGCAGTACTAGAGCTAAAGAAACAATTACTAAAATAATTCAGATGATTGAATTGGATGATCAGTAATTTGGAGGAAGAGGTGGAGGAAGTGGTACAAACCTATTGACATGTTTATAATTCAGTAGTAAATCTGGCCTGTAGGTCGACCTTTCATGTTCCACACAATAATAAATGATGTAACATTATTCCAATAATCTGCACCGACAAGTTAAGCAAGATTCTCAGCCATCCGACGCCCTGGGTTTACTGGAAGGAACATTCACCATGACATCACAACTGACAGCAAGGAAACAGTACAAAAATTTCATTCAACCGAGACTCAGAGATTCAACTACAAGTAGGTAGTAAACAGGTACATGGGGGATGGGGGGTGTCCTGCCATTTAGCCTGAATGATTGAACTGAAAGTGCCTCCCTTCTGAGGTCCTGACTGCTCCTTTCCAATCATCAAATAAAAAAATCACCCACCCATTGAATTTTGTTGATTGCATTGAATAAGTAAAGTTAACATTTGATACTTTAACATTAAAGACATTATTTCACTTCAGATCCACCATGAGTGTATTTTTAATGCTGCTTCTATTAATTTATATACAGGTATAAAAATTAAGGTATGAGACCTGGAATTTCTACTGTATTTTCTGCCTTGATCTTTTACTCTCACACATAAGCCCACACATTATCAAAACCTGCTTTACAATAAGTTTTATTTTTAGATTAGACAAAGACATCTGCTGAACCAATCTATGTTGTTTTAACTGTCTTGCTGAGAGAAAAAAAACACAAAATAATATTTTGCGCTTTGGGGTTGAGGTTCGTTGTTTTTATTGGCCTACCTGAATCGTACTTTTTTTTGGCAAAAATACACAGTGATCTGTGTGAGCTACAAGATAGAATTTATTTATCTAATTATCCTACATAGCTGATAGTTATACATTTTATAGTCAGGCACGTAGCTGTAATACAGGCTTGAACATCCGTACCTGCCGAGGAATTTGTTTGAGAAATATGCCGATCAGACACCAGTTTTGTCAAATGTCACGAGACAAACAAGGAACCTCACCCCTGAAAATAAGCCCAACATAAGCCAGCTGTCAAAGTAAGATGGAGAAATCAAGCCCAATACACACGACCACATGGATCACAGTCAGCCCTGTTTGCCATATTATGTGTACATATAACATACATACAACAGTAACTCCAGTAACCGCAATACTGCAGACCTGCTTCTAAAGTCTTAATTTATCATCGTCTTTAGTTAGTGTGACAGTAAATGACTCCTTATGGCCATGAACATAATATGGCTCTTTGTAGCACATTTTGCACAAATTATTGGACACTGAATTCATTAATATCCCAACACAAAGAAAATATTTGAGAGATGCAAAATCTGCCGTAAGGGGCTGAGTGCAGTGCTTTTCAAACCAGTCATGGGGACAGACTGCGTTTCTGCTCCCTCTCAGCTCCCCATCACACCTGTACCAGGTAATAATCTAGCTTCCCCATAGTACCTGTAACATTAAATCACCGGCGCCGCCACTGTATATAAGTGTGTCATACATGCGTATTTTATTATTTATTGTATCTTTTAAATATAATCTTACCTTGAAATACAAAATGTCTTTATTATTCCAGAATCTTATCCGTGTTTCTTGACAAAACGGAGACTCCAGTATATATGCAATTGTTTTAAAATACTTTCACTTTTATTTACACACAGCAGTAAATAATCACCTTCATGCCAAACGCGGGAGCGGTTTAACCAGAAATAGACACTGACTCAGTGGCCCGGCGTATGGATTTTTGAGGATATTATCCGCACTTAATAACACACGTCACATAATAACAAGTAACAATAAGAGAAAGGGGACAAGCTCCTGCCGCCAGCTAATTCTGTCATGACGCACATTATACGTTCTATTTGTACGTATAAAACGCGGTACTGCAGTGACACTTAAATCATTAACATACTTAAATCATAAAGGGCATTATCTTAATAACGATTCACTTATTCACATTTATCGTCGTCATACGGCTGCTTTAAACAGATCCCTACTTCGGTTTCCATTACTTTTTTGTTTGTGCAGGATTACAGGCGGTTTTAAATTATTACATTTTCTATTGCGAATCAGTGCAGAAGGGTTTTAACACAGTAGACGCTAGAAGTCGCGGGAAGCATAAAGTTGCTTAATATCCTGAAGTAACATCCTTGGAAAACTAAATATCTCTCACGCTTAGCTGGTCTTACATACATTCTGTTGCCAAATGCATTTGACAGTAATCCAGAGCTGCCTCACCCTCTCCTGTTATATGCAGGACCAGTGACATCAGTGTGTATCACTGAAGGGGCAGTAATATGTTGTCTGTCTTGCTCGTACCCACGGACATCATGTCCCATCTACACACGGCAAAAAAGCTCTCACTAAAACAGCACACACTATTTAACCAAAGTACAGGTTAATTACAGGGCAGCCCCACCACCAAAATTCAGTCATATTACAGACATACTATATGGCCAACTTTAATGTATGAAGTTGTCTATTGGCAAATTTTATAAGAAGCACATTAATTAATGATCTCTATGTCAGATTCACATGGGGAAAAATACATACTTGGACACTGAACAGCCCAGACATTCACATAAACAACCTGAATGGAATTATAACATTCAGTGGGTTCAGAAAGTGTCATGTTCCACAGGGAGGAGCAAACCAATTACACTGCAGTCAGTGCTTTCACCTGTTCGGTCCACTTTAAACCCTCTTCACCCTCACACTCAGTGTGAAGCTGTGTTCTCCTCCATTAGCCATACTGACTGGTTGACCTTTACCTTACCTCACCTCATTTCGCTCTGATGCTCAATATGGCCGGAAGGCTCCGGATCGTGTCGTGCTTCTTCCATGTCTAAATTATTGAGGCCGCTGTAGGACACTTAGAGCCTTAGACATCATTTTCTGTCATTTTTTATATTTTGTGTTTTTGTTTTCTGTGTGTGTTTGAGGGAGAAACTTACTGGACGCAGAAATACATGGAAAATTGTAAAGGAAAGGAGATTGATGGCTGATCCCTCTAGCTGCTGTGTGTGGAAAGCATCCCTGACCGTATGGAGAGGCAGCGGGACCCCCTGGGGGAGACGCTGGAGGCCCCCCCTCCCATAGAGACACCCGCCATCCTGGACCTCATACAGCACAGACTGGCAGGGCAGCTCACAGCCACCTCCTCCTCTGTCCCCCAGCAGCACTTCCAGAGCAGCCAGCCAGCTGGGCACCTTTCCAATGTTTTATCCTTCTGTTCCTGGGTTTGGCTGAAGCTGCCCCATTGCTTTCAGCCTAGATTCGATATTTTAACTTTCTGTTGGTGAATTAATAATCACTGTGAACCTGGTCACCCGATGGTCCTTCCTGACACAGATACACTCCCAGCAAAGACATAGAAACAAATGATGTAATATATAAAGTAAAGTAACAATAAAGTAACAAAAAGTACTACTGGATGACAGAGTTACTGTAATGTCCTAATCTGTGGGGAGGGGGGCAGCGAAGAGTTCAGAGTCCGGATGGCCAATTGGAAGAAGTTGTTACAGAGTTTGGCAGAACCGGCCTGGATGATCCAGAACCTTCTGCTAGAAAAAAAAGGGGTGAAAAGACCATGGGAAGGGTGGGAGACATCCTGCATGATGCTGGAGGCCTTACAAGTGCAACGTGTCATAAAGATCTGATCAGCAGAGGGCAGAGGGGTCCCAGTGATCTGGTCAGCTGCATGTACAGTCCATTGTGAGGTCTTGTAGTCGGAGATGTTGCAGTTCCCAAACCAGACAGTGATGCAGCTGGTCAGGACACTCTGGATGGTGCCCCTATAGAACATGGTGAGGATGGGGGGAGGTAGACCTGCCCTCCTTAGCTACAGTAGGAAGTGAAGACGCTGCTCTGCCTTCTTGGCAGAGGAGGAGGTGCTGAGGGACCAGGTGAGGTCAGCTGGCAGGTGCAGCCCAAGGAATCCGGTGCTCCTGAGCGACTCCACTGCAGAGCCCACAATGTGCAGCAGGGGGTGGACAGCATGGGTCTGTCTGAAGTCAACAACTATCTCATTATTTTCATCCACATTTTGAGACAGGTTGTTGGACTTACACAAGTCTGTCAGCTGCTGAACCTCCATTCTGCCCCCAGTGCAAACAAACTTTCGGCCCCAGATCTGTTTTGGGCAGAATCACCATACTGGCTGAATTAGTGGAAAAAATGAAGAAGACTGGACTACAAGCACCTACTCCTGCTGACCAATATGCTGGACCTGGAGATGTGGAGTGTGACGTCTGTACTGGGAGAAAACACAAAGCTGTCAAGTCCTGCCTGGTGTGTCTGGCCTCTTACTGTGAATCTCACCTCCAGCCTCACTATGAGTCTCCAGCTTTTAAGAAGCACAAGCTGACTGATGCCACTGGACACCTGCAGGACAAGGTCTGTTCCCAGCATGACAAACTCCTGGAGGTCTACTGCCGTACCGACCAGCAGTGTATCTGTTATCTCTGTACGATGGATGAACACAGAGGCCATGATACAGTCTCAGCTGCTGCAGGACGGGCGGAGAAACAGGTAAGGAGACTTTTTATATAAAGTATTAGTTTTTATATAACAAATGCTTAAAAATATGTTTTTTTTTGTCTGTGGGTGTATCTGCTTTGAATATAGAGAGATGAAAGCTGTTTAGGTAACTTGAGAGGAAAATGCACATAAAATGTTCTATATCTTAAGGAGAATTTTTAGCACATTCACTTATATCAGTGGCTGTGTTCTCAAGGGGGCAGAACCATGTCAGGATGTTTCTATAAGGCTGGGATCCATCCTGGACAGGATGATTAATGAATATGATCTCAGCTAATGAAACAAACTTGTTTTTGTCATCTTGTTTCCTATCTGTAGAAACAAATGAGTGAAACACAGAGGGAATTTCAGCAGAGAATTCAGATGAGAGAGAAGGAGCTGCAGGAGCTGAGAGAGGCTGTGGGCTCAGTCACAGTGAGTATGAACCTGAGGAGAAGATAACAGCTGGCTTGTGATCTCTAAGATTCAACAGATTGCAGATTTACAGACTTGTGGGGATTCATCAAATTACTGTCGCTGTGGGTTATTCTGGGTCAGAGGTTTGATGGGACAAAGGAGTCAGATAACAGGGCATTACAGCAATTATAACTTATTTATTTAGAAAAATACCATGTACAGCCATTTAAGAAAACTCAGCTTTTCACAATCCAGTATAATGCAAATAAACAAGAAATGTCACCTCTTAAATTAAGACCCAATGGTGACAACCAACCTGCCCCATACAGCCACCAGTCTCTGCCAAATCCCTACAGCTGACAGTGTATGAGCTTAATGAGGGATCATTTCCAATCAGTGCTGACTGGGTTTCAGTACCTGAGGCATCCAGCATCGTGACGCTCCAAACCCCAGCCCTGTGCTGTTTTTATACCTCCTGTCAGCTCACATCTCTATTGTACAATGAGGCTCTCTGGAGTCTCAAAAGGGGCCAATTGTAATTTACCGTCCTCTGCTCCCTGTGTCACCAACAGAGCTCAGCACAGTCAGCAGTGGAGGAGAGTGAGAGGATCTTCACTGAGATGATCCGCTCCATTGAGAAAAGACGCTCTGAGGTGACAAAGCTGATCAGAGATCAGGAGAAGGCTGCAGTGAGTCAGGCTGAAGGAGACATGGAGAGACTGAAGCAGGATATTGATGAACTGAAGAGGAGACACTCTGAGCTGGAGCAGCTTTCACACACAGAGGATCACATCCATTTCCTCCAGGTAACAGAACAGCTACTTTGACAATAAGAAAACCAGAGTATTCAAATGGATGCATGTTCTCATTTGTATTTCAGCTAGTCTGTCATTGGTCAGATATTAATGGTCCTGTTAATTAGATTTCCATACACATTTGTTTTGATGAAGCTGTTTAATCAGACTGTGTGTCTGTAGAGGTACCAGGGTCTTCCTGTCACTCCTGAAGCTGGATTTGGACCCAGAATCTCTGTCGATCCACATTGGTATTTTGGGAATGTGAGGAAGGTGGTTTTTGAACTGAAGGATCAACTGGAGAATGTTTGTGAAAAGAAAATGGCAGAGATCCATCATACAGGTTAATAAATAAATACATTTTCCAGTCTGTTCATGTTCATGTAAACCATGCAGAGAGAGTGTGCAGTACAGTCAGAATCAGATTATTGTGACCAAGTCAGTTTCTGTTTCCAGTAAGACTAAATCTTTGTGAAAACTGATGAAAGAGCTTCACATTCTACAGGCTGTAAAACCCAGGTCGCGCGAATCATGTTTCTTCTGAATTACAGAATCCAAAAAATCTGTATTATGTGTAACGGCAGAGATCCATCACACAGGTCAGTAAATAAATACATTTTCCAATCTGTTCATGTTAATATAGACCATGCTGAGAGAATATGCAGTACAGTCAGCCTCACGTTTGTGTGACCAAGTCGGTTTCTCTTTCCAATATAACCAAGTCTTTGTGAAAACCAGTGAAAGAGCTCCACATTCTACTGGCTACAAAACCCAGATCACAGGAATCATGTTTATTCTATATTATGGAACCGAAAAATCTGTATCACATGGAATTTACAATGATTAGAAGGTTGTTCAACTGTTATTGTCCTTCGTAATGATAAATTCCTTCTGCTGGTGTCTCCACAGTGCCCAGGACCAGATCAGAATTCTTACAATGTGAGTCTGTTCACACACACGCTTCTCTCTCCCTGTATGAGGTGGAGTGTGTTTTATTGTGTTTTACTGTGTTTTATTGTGTTTTATTGTGTTTTATTGTGTTTCATTTTCTACTGCTAGTGGAGCTTCTCTTTCTCTCCCGCTGCCTCCTGGTCTTTCACATTTACATGAGCTGTTTACATCAGGTGTCTTTGAATCTGTTTGCAAAGTAACTGCTGATGTTTAGTATAATTCAAAGCAGCTGCTGATGTTTAATATAATTTTGTTATGTCATTCCTCGGAGACATCAATGTTGAGAATATTATCATATATAAAATAACTAATCATATACTAAAGGATATTTCAGTGATCATATAATTCCCCTAAATTCCATTTATACAATAAATTCTACCACATAAAATGAAAAAGAATAAATTAACAATAAATTTCAAGGGATTAAAACATAACACAAAAGTGAAAACTTGTGTTCAATATAAGGAGTGAATAAGACCAAACCACCAAGGTGTTCTGATCTTCTTCTCCATCAGATTCCTGTCAGCTCACTCTGGACCCCAAAACAGCAAACAGAAACCTTCATCTGTCTGAGGGGAACAGAGTAGTGACATGGAAGACAGAGATGCAGTCATACTGTATACTGATCACCAGGAGAGGTTTGACTCACACCTCCAAGTGCTGTGTACAGAGGGTCTGACTGGGCGCTGCTACTGGGAGGTTGAGTGGAGTGGGACTGGGACCAGTATAGCCGTCACATATAAAGGGATCAGCAGGAAAGGAGGGGGGTAACGACAGCTGGCTGGGATACAATGACAAGTCTTGGTGTTTGTACTGCTACCCCTCCAGTTACCCATTTTATGTGAAAAGTGGAAATAATGGATATAAAAATAAATACAATTAAAAACACAGCTGTACAGATTTCTTATAAATGATGCCTTTTGGCCATTAACAGATCAAAATTAAAACAAGCTCTGCAAGACCCCAAGCTGACTCTCCCTCTATGTTTGTTGCTTTAAATAATAATAATGGGCTTAGTTAGCATATTGTTAAAAATAATTTCTTTTCTCAGCTTATTAATGCTTATTAGATACTAAAAGCAGTATAAATTAATCAGCTGTCATGCTTTTGTCATGAAAGAATAATTAACAATAATTGCATTAATGGGGATCATGCTGGAGTTGTTGCATCATTAATTTATGAATATGGTTATTTATTTTTATGGCTTTATGAATTTATGGTTTGTATATAAATGTCAGTGGTTATCAAACATGGATGGGGGTTTATACTCAACATGTGATAAGTGTATCTCCCTCTGTATCAGTGGACTGTGGACCTTGGACCAAGATATCACAAGACGTTAAACGGTTTAAAAATTAAAATGACGCTGTAATGATTACACAGAGAGGATCGAAGTGCAGAGATGGGTATAATGAAACTGACACAAGCAGAACAGGATCCATGAGACAAAAGGCAGGTAAAAAAGGTCGTTAATGGGAAGGCAGTCAGTGAGGCGACCAAATCCTGAGAATCAAACCGGCAAGAATCATAGGTCCAAGGAACAGAAAACATGGGTCACACACAGAACAGCAATGGATATGATAAGACACTCTGGGTACAGAGCAGATACTCAGTACCTCAGTACTTCACAGTGGGCAAGTGGAGTAACTGGGCTGTATAAACACTAAGTGCCAATCATGGGAATTGAACTGCAGCGGGTTAGAATCCCGGGGATGATGATCATGTAGGCGGGACCGTGCCGGTGCGGCTTGGCACAGGGTGGTTGGTCCAATGCGGGCGTGACAGACACAGGTGCTGTGAAAGTCAGCTCTCAGCCGACAGTGTCAGTTATGTCTAGTACATTTCATACAAGCTCAGTGATGCCACATAAACCAGTAAAATGTCAATTTTTGACTTACTCATGTCAACAAAGGTACTGAATAACCTTGTCAGGGTTAAACTATCACCTGAGGATTTTCTCATAGAGGAACCTAAACAGCAGAGGTGGCTGGACGACCCAGCAAGCATTCGGAGAGTCTAAGTGAATTCTCTGCATATTGGCAGTGTGGCCATTTAACATGACTTCATGACTTAATGTCAGATACTTTAGTCTGTATGTGGGTGTTTGTGTGTCCTGTAATGGACTGGCATCCCATCCATGGTGTTCCCCTGCCTCGTGCCCTGTGATGGACTGGCATCCCATCCATGGTGTTCCCCTGCCTCGTGCCCTGTGATGGACTGGCATCCCGTCCAGGGTGTCCCTCTGCCCTCTACCTCCTGGGATAGACTGCAGGCTCAACATGACCCAGTACTGGGTAAGTGTATATGGAAAAAGGATAGATGGATTTATAATGTATCACATAATGCTTCTCTGGAAATGCTTTTAGGTGATCGTGTGGAGTTCATTCTCTCAGAGATACACTCTGAAAACATCTTCTCTGACTCCACTGGGCCCTTGAGCAGGTCCCTTAATCCCCCTGAAAAGTGCCCCAAAGGTGCTGGATGTACAGCTGAGTGTTCTGACCCCAAGCTTCACTCTCGACTCTGTATGTCTCTGGGCCTTAAAGGCGAACATGATGCAATCTAACACATTCCTGTGTATTTGTTCTCATATTCATAAAATGGCTTTAGATGAAGAAGCAGCTGATTGGACAGTAAGGCCTCGTCTAGCGTCTCAGGTGACACTGGGCATCCAGTATTGAATTCGGGCATCACTCACACAGGACTATTTTGCTCATAAGAGGGTAAAATTAAATGAAAATTTCAGGATATAATCATGTAACCTTTTGTACAGTAGAAACAGACCCACATTACAAGTATGTGTCTGTCTGTTTCCTGTTCAGGAAATGTGATTAAATATGATCCAGAAGATCATGACTGTAACATCTAGGTGTTTATGTGTTCCCTTTGTTTTGTAGGAGCTTTGAAAGAACCGGAATATTCTAAATGTTTAAGTGAAAACAATAGTTTTCTGCAGAGGGAGAAATTTTTATGATAATTTAAAAACTTATGTGGATTTTGGCTTAGGTGCATGGACAGCTGGGTATGTAGGGGGCGCTAGTGCATGCCAGGTTGGGACAAGGTTCCAAGGGACTGTCTCACCCTGCTTTCTAAAAAAAGGATGTCACTTTGGATAAGTGACATTTCGGCCACTTCGCCGCCTGACTCTCTGAGGCAGTGTTAAGGACTCCCACTTCAAACTCCCACTTCCATTCTAAACACAGACATTTCTCTCATGCTCATACACCCCCTGGTGGTCGACAGGCCCAAGTGCAGGGCATGACAGTGTCTGTAATAACTTGCAAAATAGTAAAAAATTCTATATCATTCAAATCAGTATAAATACTGTTATAAAATCGAAATCGTGATTTAACTGTAAAAAAAAAATCATGAAATTATATTTTTGCCATATCGCCCACCCCAATGCTCAGGGCTGATTTTTATTTCACGTGAAAGCACGCGCGCCCCAGAGCATGTGACGCTATGCCGGACCATCCGCGACTCTGAATGTTCATACTTCTAGCGCCAACATTCCCGGCAAAGCTTAAAAATCACGTTTATTAAGTGTAGTATGGTTGTTACAAGAAAAAAATAAGAATTTTAATACAACTAACCATGGATAATGTACTTTCGTTATAATTAACGAAACATATCCATAGACTAATACAATAATAAAATAAAATAATTAAAATATAGCTATTAGTTCCCAAACCGACAGAGATAAAAAAAAAAGTCAAATACTGCCCATTACCGTTTCTAAATGCTATTTAGCTAAAGTAATGATTTGTTTATCTTAGGGTCCCTCGTTGAACATTTTGGTGTTGTGAAATCTGAAAAACGCAGCCACAGTAGGACGGAAGATGATTCTTTACTGGTTTACTGGTTTACATTAGCGGCACCACGCACATCCCTGTCTCTGCTCCTTTTCTTTCTTCTTCAAGAAACAATACTGCCATCTAGTGGCGTAACAGAAATGCAGCAGAAACATAATCTTGAACGATAGAAAGAGCCAACAGCAAACATCTTCGCCAGCGGGCTTGTCTCGTCGCTAGTTTGTGGTGTCATGAAATCTGAAAAACGCAGCCATTTTGATAATCTGATTCTTGATACAGATTACTGGCATAAAACAGTACATCAACAGTAAGCGCCATGCACATTGATATCTCTCCTCTTCTTTCTTCCCAGAACAATACTGCCCTCTAGTGACAGAAATACAGCATATGCATGTTTTCCATAAGCGGTCTGAGCTGGACACATCCCCGCACTACATACAATTTCTCTTCCATTACAGTATGAGGGCACTGTAAACATAATCAAGTAAAATACCATAACTAAATTCATAACAGCCAGAACCCACAAGGCCACTCAAATACAACAATGAAATTAACAACCTCAATGACGCTGCCCTAATACTTAAGTACCTGCATTTCAATGGACACACAGCAGTAGTTTGGAGTATAACTGTTACTGACGTTGCTTTTTTCACAGGACATGGTCAAGACAACAGTATCTTGAGCACGTATGCTTGTCTTTTAACCAGTCTGGCAGTCAGGAGAGGCAGTCAGCCGTGTCGCTCTGGGACCCAGGATGACAGACAGCATCATAATTAAAGCACAGCAGTCAGGAGGACCATCTTACAAAGCGCATTCCTGCTGTTGGCTCCTTTCGTGGTGCATAATGTAGTCAGAGCCTGATGGTCTGTATGCAGCATAAACCCCACAGGTAAGTTTGTACTTACCACTTCTCACCTGAGCCGAGATTTGAAAATTGCACGTCATAACCTTTTAAAAACTGCATTCAAAACTGGTGCTTGAACACTTAGGTGTCGTTCTCCTTTAAAAGAGTCTGGAGAGTCTACATATCAAAAATGACTCCTGAAGCCGACAGAGTGAGAGCAGGCGCAGGGGAGGGGGGCTGTGCAGCTTGTGTCTTGAGGGTCCCTCTCCCACAGCAGAGTGGGCAGGAAGGTGTATCAGCCTGACCCATAGCTGGAGGTTTGCAGGGCTCAGTAAGATCATATACAGCTTGGATTAGGAATTTTATGCACTGGAGCTCTGCTCAGTCCGTCCAAGTGAGCCTTCATTCCATTGCGTTCTCCCATCTCATCCAAGCTTCCTGCTGCCTCATGCCTGCAATCCTGCTGGTTCTTCCCTCATGCATTACTGCACTCACCTCTTCCTGCACAAGCAGTCGCCTCTCCTTGCCCTGGACCTTGTTGTACTGAGGCATTGGAGAGCTGCCCAATCCTGATCTTCCCATTGCCACTGCTCCCACCACAGCCTTGTGCCTCAGCCTCACTTCTGCCATCTCCAGCTCCCTAACTGCACTCTACTTCCTGCTGGTCCGGATCTCAATGCCTGCCACTGAGACTTTGGGGTCCTTGGAGTCTCTGTACTGCGATGCTTCTCTGTTACGGGAGACCTTAAACTCTTCCGTGACACAGTTGAAAGGAAGCTGTACAATGTTATTTTTTTCGTACAGAGCTGTACTACTCAGACTATATGGTAAGCCAACACACCTGCGGAGGTATCGACTTATGTAATGGGCACATCATACACCAGCAAAGGCCAGAGGATTGCATCAGACATATTGATATACCCAAGAATTGAATTTCCCAGGCAGGACGTTAAAGAGTTTACCCTGCTAGCTCCCTTAGTACAAAGTCATTGTAATTTCTGATTGACCCCCATGTGTGAATGGAGCAGGAAATTGTCCATAGCGTTTGTGTTAATGATGTTTCTGTTCTGCCACAGGCACAAAATCGGAACAGTACAAACATTGAATGGCAAAGAAGACCCCAACGAATAGAGGTAACTGGAGAGACGATGAGATTTGGGAATTTCTGTCAGTAACTTCTATTGCCGTCTTCGATGTGCTGTAAACAAAATACTGTGATTTCCGCAGTGTACCCCACCCTGCAATATGCTGCCTAGGATGGCAATCCTCTCCTGCATCCTTGTTACTCCACCTTTCGATGCTCTGGGAGAATCATCAGCTTCCCCTGTTTTCCCTCCTTTTTCTGAGCCAGGGCAGTTTGTTCTTTGATATCTCCTAAATGGCGGTGTCCTCCCTCTGCTCAAAGTGCTCCATGCCTATTGGACTCTTATCCAAACAAGACTGTGGCCATTTTGAACACAAGATTCACACTAAACTACTGTGTTTTATTATTCCAAGCAAAGTTAATTAATGAAACAACTATGCAAGTTCAATTGACCTTGAAATGAAACATTATAAAAACAGTAACGAAATAGCCTAAAAACTGCCTGACTACACTCACCCATTCCGACATTTACCCCCCAAAGTGAAATCTGCCCCTTTACTTTGACTAGACACAGCCCCTCCTTAAGCGTAAAGACAATAATAAACATATTCATAATTCAACATTCCTATCAAAATGAATCAATCCTATATTATTAAATCCTTTGAAATAAACCTTTGGATGCTATTTACATGTTTACTTTATTTACATATGTACATGTGCGTCTATTTCAGAATGACTATAAATATCTTTGCAGTGTGAGTGAAAAGTTTGGAAACAAAAAAAATAATTATTTAGATGCTCAGTGTATCAGTGATATAACTGATATAATTTTGCAAGAGGCCAATAGCTCATTACCAGAGGAAGAAGAGGGAGGTCAGAGTAAGAATCCACCTTTCCACTGTGTTCAGGGGTATATCTGTATTACTGCAATGCCACTGTGAGTGTTTTGTGGGTCATATTGTGGCTGATAATCTTATTCCTAAATTGTGTGGATTAAAAGGAAGAAACTTAAACTAAAGTAAATCAAGATTCCGGAGTACCCAGAGGAAACCCCACGGTCACATGGGGAGAACATGCAAACGCCACACACATGTGACCCAGGCGGAGACTTGAACCCGGGTCCCAGAGGTGTGAGGCAACAGTGCTAACAACTGCACCACCATGCCGCCCCTTAACAGATACCACTCTGCCTGAGGCTTGAACCAGCGACCTCCTCGATCACAGGCACGGTCACTCAGCGTGTCGTGCCACCATCCATCCTCCTTTATTTTTCACTACTTGTGTAATTATTTATTTAGGTAATAAAGACTTAGTTTGGCTCTTAATGATTGTTCTGCTTTGTTTTAACAGGGGTAAGAGAGACACCGTTTGCTAATTAGCTTGCCGATTTTCAGGTATAGCAGTTCAGTTTTAGTAAATTAATGAAAAGAAATTTTTATTCTTGCTTGCATTTTGATCATTTAATCTAACGTATGTTACTAAAGTGATTTATTATGTTTTTTGTTTTTAACTCTACGAATACAGACGCTCCTCTACTTACGAACGTTCAACTTACGAATTTTCAGACAAACGAACGAAGAGGACCGTAAGTCCAAATTGTGTTCATTGGGCTCCCGTTTCCTGTCCGCAACATCAATTTTTTTTCTGCGCGCTAATTCCGCCTAGTATGATTTCTGGCCGCTACTCCCACCGTGCAGTAGCGTAGCGTGCGAACTCCCAGCATCCTAGTTCTTTGTACATGCATATGATGTTGAACAACGAGTCACGAACATTTCAGGTTAAGAATGGCCGTTCGAAACGCATCTCATTCATAAGTAGAGGAGCATCTGTATTCCTTTCTTTCTCAGTTATGTCTCCCATCTCCTTTTACATGGCTATTATTTATGCTGATTTAATCTAATCGTGTTAGTTATGTTCATTTGTATTAAAGTGCATTTAATTGTATTATATGACTTATGTTACCAAGTTATTATTTGAGCAGCGCTGAACCAGGACATTAATAGGATATAATAGGAAGCCTTCATTGTCAGTCTACAGGTAGCAAATACAAAATATAGACAGAAAAATATAAAATGTACATATAAGGGGAGGGGAAAAGCCCCCCCAATCATCAGAATTACATTTCATTACATTTTAATCAGAGAGAAAACAAACATTTTGCATGTTTGTTCAATTTTCCGAACCCAGTCATTTATTTTTGCCTAACATACGTCACACTTCCGAGTAAAAAGGATTATACTGGTTATAAAGCAGAGATTTTACCTTTTTGCCACGGAGAAGCAGCGACATGTGACACTCTGATAAGGTAAAAATGATTCCTCCAGCACACAGTGAGCTATCCCAGCATGCACAGCGACATGGAGGAGTTTGGATAAACCCAAAACCCTGCACAGAGGGGTTCAGTAAATGAGGAGGTGAAGCTGTATAGGAGAGTCAGTCCATCAGAGGAGACTCTGTAGAAGGACAGAGTACCAGCCGCCCGGTCCAGATACACTCCTACTTTGCGGGATTCTGAGGGCTCTATGAATATGTCAGTCTCTTTCTTATTGTGCCAGACAGAGTAACTGTGAGGAGAGCAGAACAGCATCCATGATTTGTCATTGTATCCAAGCTTACAGTGAGCACTGCGTCCTTTCCTATCGAATCCTTTATAAGTTACTCCTATTTCAGCTCCTTCTCCACTCCACTTAGTCTCCCAGTAACAGCGACCAGTCAGACTCTCTCTGCACAGAACTTGGTACCATCTGTCAAATCTCTCTGGATGATCAGGATATGGCTGCTCTGCCCCCAGTGTCACCTTCCTGTTCCCCTCTGACAGAGACAGGTATCTGTGTGCTGTGTTGGGGTCCAGCGTTAGCTGGCAGGAGTCTGTAGGCAAGAGGAAGAGCGATTAATCCCATGACGAAGCCCAGCATCTCCATCATTATCACCGTCACACCTCATACACTCACTAACACAGTACACACATTTTATTCCCAATATACTCATGTAGCCGCCCGAGTCTGCGGCGCTCCGGCTGCCCCCTGCGCTGTGAGACACGCCGCGCTGAGAGACTCGCTGGGGACCCAAATGCATGTTAGCCTGAAAGCTATTATTCTGTACGATACATAAAATATAAAAACGAAGCAGGAATTCAAGTATGTAAAATACGGCAGGAAATGTCGGATGAACGCGCGGCGCCGGCGGGAAGACGGGGCGAAATGCTGCGCGTGCTAAAATAACAGGCTTAATTACAGGTAAATAAAATTATAAACAGCATTCATCAAACATTCATCAAACAAGTTAAACATGAAATTGTACCCCAAAGACTACCACTAAAAGTTAATTTGTCTTTCCTTCGAACCACTTGAGACACATCCCTCCCTCCAGTGATGTGTCGGTCGCGAACAAGCCGCTCAAAAGATCTGGATCCGGACCGAGAGACATTTTATAAAGTAAAACGTCTCCGCAGCTCAGCGCTCCATGCTGCTCTGACTGTGACTGAAGTTTGTGTTAAAGGCGGGCGAGCCGCGCGACAGCTCACGTGACGAGTCAGACAAGGTTCATACAATCAGGTTAAACGGAGGGAGGGGCTTGGGGTGCGCGTGCTGACGGTGTACAAGTACAGCAGGAGGGAGGGAGAGGAGGAGGAGGAGAGAAAGAGAGGGAGTGTGGTGCGCGAATAGTAGGCAAGATGAATGATAGTCGGAAATTCTCATCACTAGTGCAGACTGAGGAGACATTCAGTGTCACAGCCAGTTTGGGGAAGATTACGGGTGCTGACTTAGGACAATACTAACAAATCTCAAAACACTCATCGTATGTGCAAAAAGAACACATTTGAAGGATTTCTTTAAAGATGCACAGCTGTACCAGAATGTATTATACCCTGTTACACTCTCACACAAACACAAAGGATATATAATGTATTTCTACAGAAGTTGCCAGACTACTGTTTTTATTTAAGAAAGTAGTCATCTTTAAACCCAAATCAGCCTTTTAAAAAAAGAACAAAAGCATATATCGGAATAATTGTGTGAATGTTATCATGAAGTGATAATGATATTAAAAATAAAAATTTGCAAAAAAACTTACATTTCTGGATACCTGGTCTGGTCCTGCATTCTCCACTGTGGTCCACACTATAGCAGAAGCAGAATGACATAGTACTGCTGTATCCATTTATTTAATTGTTGTATTTTCTCCACATACACGAGTCTATAGCAGGACAGACACACATTCTGTACTCACTTCAGTTTCTCCAGTTTACAGCTGGGATCCTCCAGTAGAGCAGAGAGCAGCTTCACTCCTGAGTCTCCTGGGTGATTGTAGCTCAGGTCCAGCTCTCTCAGGTGTGAGGGGTTTGACCTCAGAGCTGAAGTCAGGGAAGAACAGCCTTCTTCTGTGACTCTACAGCCTGACAGCCTGCAGAGAGACAGACAATATCTCTCCAATAAATAAAAACACCTGACCACTATGAGTATTACTTTTAAGTAAATGTGACAACTCCAATAAAGATTTCAATAATTACAGTTGATACTATGTAATACCAAATAATATTCACCTCAGTATCTCCAGTTTACAGTGTGAATCACCCAGTCCAGCAGAGAGCAGCTTCACCCCTGAATCCTGCAGATCATTGTCACTCAGGTCCAGCTCTCTCAGCTGAGAGGAGTTTGACCTCAGAGCTGAAGCCAGGGAAGAACAGCCTCCTTCTGTGACTCTACAGCCTGACAGCCTGCAGAGAGACAGACAATATCTCTCCAATAAATAAAAACACCTCACCACTATGAGTACTACTTTTAAGTAAATGTGACAACTTCAATAAAGCTTTCAGCAATTACACATTACAGTGTGGAATACGCAGTAATATTGACCTCAGTATCTCCAGTGTACAGTGTGAATCCCCCAGTCCAGCAGAGAGCAGCTTCACCCCTGAATCCTGCAGGTCATTGTCACTCAGGTCCAGCTCTGTCAGCTGAGAGGAGTTTGATCTGAGAGCTGAAGCCAACACTTCACAGCATGTCTCTGTGAGTCTACAGCTGTCCAGCCTGGAAAAGGAAATGTGTTAAAATATATATACATGCACCACACACACAGGTATATCTATGGGGCGACATTTGTAAAGGTAGCAAACATTTTTGTACTTGCCACTTTTTCAACATTTAGTGCAATTATCTGACATTTAGATAGAAGTCAGTGGTGTTTTGCATCATCAGTTTTTTTGTTGTGTAGATTATGTTCAAAATTGTTTTCTAAAGTTTTTTAAAATTATTTTTATATGACTTTTGAATTGCTGACACCATGACTGAAATCCTTATTTTCTGTGTTGCTGTAGCTGTGAAGTTGTTAAATTTCCAAAACACTAATCAGACAATTATCAATCCCGTCAGATAGGGATGAAATAGTAATAATCAATTCCTAGGTGGTTTATATAAATACATTCTAATTGTTTTCAAAAGATATAAAAGCAGTATCATGAGTAACATCTGTACTTCTTTAGCAACAGACGTATGTAAGATCACTTACAGAGCTGTCCTAGATTTCTTGATCACCGGCAGCAGCCTCTGAAGACCTTCATCTGATCTGATGTATTTCTTCAGATCAAATACATCCAGCTCCTTATCTGACATCAGTAGCACAAAGGCCAGAGCTGACCACTGTGCAGGTGAGAGGTCTGCTGCTGAAAGGCTTCCTGAACTCAGGTATTTTTGTACTTCCTCTATTAGAGAATTGTCACCTAGTTCATTCAGACAGTGGAACAGGTTGATGGTCCTTTCTGCAGATAAATTCTTCTGTATTTTCTCCTTGATATATTGAGCTGTTTTCTTACTGTTATATGAGCTGATTCTTGTCTGGCCCAGTAGCCTTTTTAACAGACTCTTACTGGAGTTTGTAGAGAGGCCAAGGAGGAAGCGGAGGTAGAGGTCCAAGTGTCCATTCTTGCTCTTTAATGCCTGATCCACTGCAGTCTTCAGCAGGTCAGCTGATGAGTTTGACAGAAACACGTATAAAGCAGCGAGATACTCCTGGATGCTCAGATGTACAAAGCAGTACATCTTCTCCTGGTACAACCCATACTCCTCTTTAAAGACTTCTGTACACACTCCAGAGTAAACTGAAGCCTCTGTGACATCAATGCCATTCTCTGTCAGATCTTGCTTATAAAATATGAGATTGCCTTTCTCAAGGTTATGAAAAGCCAGTTTCCCAAGTTTTAAAAGGAATTCCTTCCCAGATTTAGTGCATTCCTTAAACTTGATTTTATGTTTTTCTATATATTTGTCATTTTTTACACTTGTCTGAAAGATCAGGAAGTGTGTGTACATTTCAGTCAGAGTCCTTGGAATTTCTCCACTGTCAGACTCACTAAACAGACTCTTAAGAACAGTGGCTGAAATCCAGCAGAACACAGGTATGTGGCACATGATGAAGAGGCTCCTTGATGATTTCACATGTGTGATAATCCTGTTAGTTAGGCTCTGATCTCTAACTCTCTTCCTGAAATACTCCTCTTTCTGGGCATCACTGAACCCTCGTATCTCTGTCACCTGGTGGACACACTCAGGAGGTATCTGATTGGCTGCTGCTGGCCGGGAGGTTATCCAGAGGAGAGCGGATGGAAGCAGATTCCCCTTAATGAGGTTAGTCAACAGCACATCCAGTGATGTTTTCTTTGTTACATCAAACCGGCTCTCTTTGTTCTGAAAACCTAGAGGAAGGCGACACTCATCCAGACCATCAAAGATCAACAAAACTTTGTACCTATACAGCTCAGTGGATTCAAGTGATTTCAGTTCTGGGACAAAGTGGTGAAGCAGATCAATCAGACTGTATTCATGCTTAATCAAATTCAGGTCCCGGAAAGGAAGAGCAAATATGAAGTGAATGTCCTGGTTTGCTTTTCCTTCTGCCCAGTCAAGAATAACTTTCTGCACAGAGACTGTTTTCCCGATACCTGCGACCCCTTTAGTGAGTACAGTTCTGATAGGTGTCACACGCCCACATAAGGGTTTAAATATATCATTGCACTTGACTGTAGTATCTTCTGTTAGCCTTTTCTTAGATGCTGTTTCAATCTGTCTCACTTCATGTTCATCATTGACTCCTCCAGCTCCCCCTTCAGTTATGTAGAGTTCTGTGTAAATCTCTTTGAGAAGTGCTGGCTGTCCTTCCTTAGCTTTCCCTTCAAATACACACTCAAATTTCTGCTTCAGGTTACATTTGATTCTACGCTGACACTGCGACAGAAGATGCCCTGAAAAGACATTAGAGAAAAATGTGTTTTTTTAAACTCATATATGTAAAACTAAATTAAATTACATTCAATGATAAACTGAAATATAATACACATTTTTCCATAAACTATTTCTCTGTGGCAAATCAAACACACAGTGAATGAGGTACAGCTCTTACTCTTCTCCAGCATGTCAGCGAGATCATTTTGCTCCATGGTCCTCAGGATGTACTGTGTGATCTTCAGAGCTCCCTCTCTACCACAGGTCTTCTGCATCTGACCATCACTGTCCAGGTCATTGTCCTCCTCCAGCTGAGGCTCAGAGCATTCTGGGTCATTCTGATCCAGGTACCTTTTGAATTTCATCAGCTCATCCTTCAGAAACATTTGAGCTTTTTTCTCCAGTAACTGAAATGAACAGTTACAGTTTAATTATTATCACTCCTGGCACCATATCATTTCATAATTTCACTTGTGAATTAGTTGTAAATATCATTCCTTTGACAGGATGAACTACTTATTGTACATCTGCAGAAGATGTATGTCAGTTTAGATTAAACTTTAGATAATATACTTGAGTAATAAATGCACCTTGAAGATGGATGATAATTCTACTTTATGTTGTTGTGAATTACATCTTATCACTTGGTCCCTGTGAATAAAACACAAATATCCATCCATTAATCCTTCCATCCTCTAGCCACTGATCCCGGTTTTGGGGGTGGGGCAGGGTTAGTGCCAGCGTAAAGCTGGGGCATTCGAAGGCATTGCCCCCCGCCCCCCCCCCCCCCCCCCCCAGCAAGTCGCCACACCCCACCTACACACACTCCAGCACCCACCACCACAGGCTCCAAAATATTTATTTTTACATCTAAGTATTTTTAAGGTATTGAACACGTAAACATTCGCAAAATTAATAATGAGCATTTTCAAATATTTTTTGTCATATTATAAATTCACTTGAAAGAATGTAGGCTAGTTGGTGCTGATTGGTTGTTTCTTTGGTGCGGCATTTGACTTTTGCTCGGAAAATGTGATAAAATAGAATTTTCAGCCGCCAGCGGTCACGTGACATTAAGGTACCGATTCATTCAACTGAACAGCCTCTTTTCATAAGGGTGTGTAATTCAAGAGAGCTATTCATTCAACGGTATTAGTTATTTGTGACTGAAAACTAATGGATATAAGAACGTGGCTAAGTGGTGGAGGTCCATCTAGGCCTCCTCCAGCAGGTCGACAGGATGATGTCATTATTTCTGTCAGCACCAACTCCACTGAAGGAACTGATAGCAACAACAACGCCCTTAGCTGTGAAAGACAGCCGCATGTCAACGAGAAATATTATGACTACCACTGCTGCTGCTTGGGGGAATAATAACCTACATTTGTATTTAAATAGATCTAACTGCCATCCACATTCTGAGCTTATTTCATTAGGGCGGCTTCCTGACATCAGCTTGCTTATGACAGTATAAGAGAAGCAGTGACACCTAGTGGCAGCACAGAGAGACAGCAGGTAGCAGCCAGGAGAGACGGTTTGGCATGTAGCTCCCAGTTACTCCCAGTAACATTCAGGGGTTACTTCTTGTAAAGTGATTAACATTATTTCACACAGATATCGACTTAATTAGCGTAACAATCCAGGTCCAGATTTTTTTTTCCTTTGGGGGGGGGGGGGTATTCAACATTCAACATTTACCATTAAGGGTTTTTTTAGGTGTTAATTTTCTTATCAATATTAGAGTTGGCAAGGCATGATTGCTTTATGCAAATATATGCATTTATTACTGGAAATCAATTACCAAAAATAAACAACAACAAAGATTGTCCAAAGGTCATCAGAAATCCGTCATCACTTATGATAAACTCAAGCCCAACAACAAATTGGCACGTTGACCTGCTAAATATTACATATTGCCCCCACCGCTGCAATCCTAGACTTTGATTAGCATATTATTGATGTTTCATCGTTTTAAATTCTCTCTCCTTTTCATTTCTGACTCCAAAAAATAGCTGGAATTGTCCACATAGGGGCCCCCGACCCATGTCAGCCTAGAGCTCCCAGAAAAGGTAATCCACCCCTGCAGTAACTACCATTTAATTCAGCACATTATATTTGCCATCCCCTGTTTAGTAAAAAAAAATTAAATAAAAAATTATTAAGTAGCCTGTGCATTCATAACGGTCTGTTATAAGAAGCTGAGTATAAGTATTTCTCAGATTTTTAAACACATTTTGAGAATGAGGTACACACTAGCCTTGGTTTCGTGGGCAGCTATAACAGATGTGAAATATAGAAAATATATCTTCTGACAGAACATGTAATTTACATCCATTAATGTGATTTTAATTTCACTGTTTTACACCCATTGCTTTTGAAATTTCAACAATAGGCAACTTCTCATATATAAATCAAACTGATTTTAGCAGACTTTTTAAAATGAACTTTTCTATTAATATTAAGCAGCAAAACATCTCCCTCGTGTCTGTTCAGAGGTGACAGCTGACATAACAGCAACCTCTGACCACGTTAAATGTGTGTCCACAACCACCAGTAGTTTGGCCCCTTTGACTGGTCCTGCGGAATCCAAATGGATGATTTGACTGGCACATGCGGGCCAATCCCAGGGGTGCAGTGGGGCCAGGGTTAAAGGCTCTTCTCAGAGAACTACAACGTAAATTCCATGGTGGTCATCCTGTTATCCACTGGACAATTTTCAGAAAGACAGCTGCTAGTCTATTCTCCTACAGAAGAGTCCAATCAGTAATAAGAATTCTGAAGTCTCAATCCTGAACCTTATATTGTGAGTCCAGATACTACATGTTTTCCAGCTGGCCTGTATAGGTCAGTAGAGGTCACACTTGTGATAGAGCAAAGCGGACACCATGGGGGTCGGTTTGATCTCAGTGGAGATCTTCGGAGCTGGGTGGAGCTCGGACGCCTCGAAAGATGGGTGGAGCTTGGTGGACACCTCAGAAGATGGGTGGAGTACTTTAGGGAATAGGTGGAGCTTGGACACCTCAGGAGATGGGCGGAGCTCGGCTGGGATCTCTGGATATGGGCGGAGCTCAGATATCTCTGGACATGAACCCTGTTCAGTTTCACTAATAAACTCCTTTTTGTTTGCCTTTATGCCTGCTCCTGCTTCCATTGTTTTTAGCCCATGACATCTTCACCTCAGAGAGACCACTCAAGATTTGATCCATGTTTTTCTGGAACAATGCAAGGGATACAACTAACACCAAAAGGTGTTGATGTGTGTGTAAAGCACTCTGTGGGTGTTTATGGTGAGAAGTTCTTGTGACACTTCCTCTAAATGCATCTGGTGAAAGGCTTGCCTGACATCAGTTTTGCTAAACTTCTTTCCACTGTCCAATCCAGAAACCAGTTCCTCAGGAAGTAGGTACTATTCCTCAGTTTGTACAAGGTTTAAAGTCACATTAAAGGCCCCTAACAAGCTGACCATCTATTATGATAATCCAGCACCAATAATGCTGTCCATTGGCTGTGTGGTACCGGTACAATAACCCCAATCAGAAGCAGTTTCTGTTTCTCTGCATTGACTTTATGTTTCAGTGCCTAGGGGACCTTGCTGGCCTTCATGAAGCACAGTGTGGTGCCAGGCTTCACCTGCAGCTTGACCTTCTTCCCATTCATGCATCCTTGAACACCACTGCATGTCGCCTCATCTCATCCAGTGACATTTTCTTCACGTTAAGATTCCATGACAGCTTTACCAGCTGAAAACTGGCTCCAGGCGTAACCGAGGCTGAGTATTTCGATCTGGTGACTGAGATGTTATACTTGCTCAACCAGCCAGATATACAGGAGGACCCCGCAGCGCAAGCTCATACCATTCAGACGAGGGATCTCCTGGAAGAGATGTTCTGAGTGGATGAGGCAATGTTTAGACAGGTGGCTCTGGATGGTGGACTGCCTCCTGCCTCTCCGGCAGAACAGACAGAGCCAGCCCTGGCTCCGACTAAGGCAGCCACAAAAAAGAAGAAGCAGAAGAATCACGGAGGGGAGGATGTGGATCCTGCTTGCTTCTCCATGGCTGTTAATGGGACGTAACTTACGGTACTCGAACCAGCGATGTTCCAGATGCCCGGGTCGCCAGCCCCCACCTCTGCAGAACTGGCTCCTGTGGTGCCCCTCCTCTTCGTGCCAGTCTTAGAGGAGCATCTCCTGGCACTCGTGGTTTCTGTGGCTCATCTCCCCAACACTCTTTCTATGCCCAAAGCTCGTCTGCCCGCAGCTTTACTGCCATTTGTGCCCGAGACCCTGGCCAAGTGATTCTTTGCCCTTCGGGGACTGTACTGGCCGGCAAAACATGATCTGGTGGTGCAGGACTCTGCTGAGGCTGCCCTGCTCCTAGAACAGCTTTGGGGGGAGTTCAATAAAATAATTCCAGCTTCCCTGCTGGAGGATCTGGAGAGAGCAGAGGAAATGCTGAGGAAGATGTTCTGCCTCTGGAATAAGGAACAAGCTTCCTCAGCAGGATATACCACTGCACTTGAGGTCCCTGTTGCCCCTTCCCCTGAGGTGGCGCCCACACCCAAGCCCGAGGTTTCAGTTTGTGCTCTCGTGGTTCCTGTTCATGCTCCCGTGGTTTCTGCTCCACCCCCCGAGGTTCCCATCCCGTGGTTCCTGTTCCAGCATTTCCTGCTCTGCCGCCCTCCGTGGTTCCTGCTCCAACGGTTCCTGCTCTGCCTCCCCCCGTGGTTCCTGCGCTGCCCATTCCTGCTCTGCCCCTTGTGTTTCCTGTGCCAGCGGTTCCATTTCTGCCCTCCCGTGGTTCCTGTGCCAGTGGTTCCTGTGCCGCCCTCCGAGGTTCTTGCTCAGCCCTCCAAGATTCCAAGATTCCTGCTCTGTCCCCTGTGGTTCCTGCTCCAGTCCCTTCCCCTAACCCCTGGACCCTGCTCCCATGCCCCCGGCCCCCATCCCAGAGGAGGTCCCTGATTTCCCAGACCCTGCTCCCGTGCCCCCGGCTCCCATGGCCCCAGTCCCTGTCCCTGAGGAGGTCCCGGACTGCTGGACCACTGCTCCTTCCCCCTTGGTAGAGGAGGAGCTCGAGTGGAACCCCTTGGGGATTTCCGTGATTGCCCCACTGCACCCCTCCAGTGGGTTGCCCCAGCCACCACCCTAGCATGGTAGATCCCCTGCCAGGAACTTCATCTCTCAGTCTCCTGGAGAGGAAGAGGACACCTGCTCTGGTGTCGAGTCCCACCCGCCCTGCCCCCTGACTTGCATTTGGTCCCCCTGGCTGCAGCTCAGCGGTCGCCTCAGATTCCTCCAGCTCCGGCTCAGTGGTCGCCTGCGGGTCCCCCTACGGTGCTTCTTCGGCTGGCTGCTGTCCTTCATCTGATGTCTCACCAGTCGCCTGCAGTTTCCCCGGCTCCAACTCGTCAGTCGCCTGCGCCTTTGCCGGCTGTGGCTGCGCCTTCACCTGCAGCAGCTTCTCCTCCCTCCTTGCCTTCTCCATTGTCCCCTCCACCTTCCTCCTCACCCTTTTCAGTGTCCCCTCCAGCTCTTGCCTTGTGGTCACCGAGGGTCCCTTCAGCTCCGGCCTCGTGGTCGCCTGCTGCCCCTGCGGCACCCGCTTTCCACTTGCCGGGGTTCCCTCCGGCTCCCCGTTTCCCCCCACCCTTTTCCTCCTTGCCCCCTCGATTTGTGCCCCCTGTGTTTGCTCCCAATCCCTCTGTGCCTTTGTTCCCTTCTGGTCTCTGTCCTCCGTCCTTTGGTATGCCCCCTGGTCTCCCCCCTGGTGTCCCTCCATTCTCCCTTTCCTTGGTGTTTGGTTCTGTGCATCCCCTCCTTGGTGCCCCTGCTTGATCTCATCTACCTCGTGAAAAATAACTTGTTTATTAAAATAACTAAGGCTTTATTCTGCTAAAGTTTTTAAAAATGTGTTTTTGATGCTTGTCACTAAATGCTGCTTAATAGTTCCTATCCGGGGCTGCTCCCCCAGAGACAGTTGCTAGTCCATATAATTTTGCACCTAAAACATGACAGGGCTTTTGCCGTTAGAAAATAATGCATTTACTTAAAATAACACATTGACAAACACAACAAATGTTTTTTTATCCCTTAAATTATTAAAATAACTAAGGTATTAGTCTAACAAAGTTTTAACAATGTTTTTGAAGTACGTAGCTAAATACCACTCATATAGTTCCTATCCAGGATTATGGACGGCGCCATCTCTAATCGAACGCTCTCCTTGCGATGTCTTGTTTTGTGAAATATGCTTGACCTTCCGTATTGGAATCTTGAAGATGTTTTTGATGTATGTTGTAAATTAATAATAAACTGGGTGTATCTTATTTAAAATTTAACTAACAAAATACAACTAAATTGTTTTATTCCTTAAATCTTAATTTATACTAATTTGTCATAAAACTATGACAAGCTACGGTACTTTATCCCGCTGATTAAACAATTGTAGTTGGATACTTCATCCAACCCCACAGGCCCGCAGTGGGGTGTCCGGGGCTATGCCAGAGCCCCAGAGCTGCGGTGTTAGAGATTGACTTTTATTTAAATTAGAAATATATTATTTTATACTATTCATGAATAAAACAGATTAACAAATAGAGGTAATGTGCTTTCTGCCAGGATTGGACTGCTGGCTATCTGCTTTTCACACTCAGGACCAGCAGTTAAACGAGATGTTACAGTCACTCTGCAGGCACCATGCAACAATTTGTCAATTTGGCCATTTTGTTTCATTGACACTTCTTTCTCATAGGCTTATCGCTCACAACTCCAAAAGCTCTTGTGGCGACGCCCAGTTACCCACGACCGCGGACATTAGCTGACAGACATGATTTGACATGCAGTATGCATTAAATCCCCCTAAGAACAGGATGGCTGTGTTTTTACCAATATAAAATAGGGCATTTTGTTAAAAAAATAACCCGTTAACAATACACAACTACTGTTTTTACCATTCAAAACTGCCAGACCCTCTTTCCTCTCTAGCCATAAAAGCTCGACGTGTCTGGTGACCCTGTTAAAATTGTTAAAAATTGTATTATGCCTTAAAACATATTTAAAATATCGCATTGATAAATCCATGTAATGTATTTTATTCTTTTAAAGACTATTGATTCCAATTTGGTGCCATATTCTTTTATCTTGTAGGCCCCAGGATAGCGATATTTCTACCAACTATAGGCCGTGGTATGTCTGGGATATTATGCTTAAATTCTTTATTAATTATCGTTGGCTATATGCTTTATAACACATTTTATACTTATTTTACACACGTTTACTTATTTAATACACACCTTAACATTCCAAAAACTACTTGCCTCAGTTGTTTTCAATGAAAGATAGTGTTGTGTGGGGATCATAGCTCTACGCACAAGTGCGACATGGAGAGAGAGCGCGAGTTATTTTAACAAGGATCGCCCACGTTATTCCTAGATTCTTGTTGTCGAAATGCTTAGTATGTTTTATTTTAAATAGCACATTAGCCAAAGAGTTTCATTACTTAATAAACTATGTGGTTAAAGGGTCAAATAAAAGGGCAACATGTGTCCCCGTTGTCGCCATTTTGAAATGTGTGTCTGCGTGAGTGCGCATGCGCAAGATTGGTGCAGTCTCAGGCAGTCATTTCAGCCGCGTTGTTCAAACAGGCTGGTCACACGTACCAGAGCTGCGCTGTTTGTCGAACCATTACTGAGGCTGATACACGGTTGTGTAGGTTCTTCCTCATTTCTTATTGGATAAATGATTTACATCACATTCATACTAATTAAAAATAGCTCTATAACCCATCCATCCATCCATCATCTCCCGCTTAATCCGGAGTCGGGTCGCGGGGGCAGCAGCCTCAGCAGGGAGACCCAGACTTCCCTCTCCCCGGCCACTTCGTCCAGCTCCTCTGGGGGGATCCCGAGGCGTTCCCAGGCCAGCCGAGAGACATAGTCTCTCCAGCGTGTCCTGGGTCTTCCCCGGGGTCTCCCCCCAGTGGGACATGCCCGGAATACCTCCCCAGGGAGGCGTCCCGGAGGTATCCTGATCAGATGCCCGAGCCACCTCATCTGGCTCCTCTCGATGCGGAGGAGCAGCGGCTCTACTCTGAGTCCCTCCCGAATGACTGAGCTCCTCACCCTATCTCTAAGGGAGAGCCCAGCCACCCTGCGGAGGAAACTCATTTCGGCCGCTTGTACCCGCGATCTCGTTCTTTCGGTCACTACCCAAAGCTCATGACCATAGGTGAGGGTAGGAACGTAGATCGACTGGTAAATCGAGAGCTTCGCCTTTTGGCTCAGCTCTCTCTTCACCATGACAGACCGATGCAGCGCCCGCATGACTGCTGACGCCGCACCGATCCGCCTGTTGATCTCCCGCTCCATCGTTCCCCCACTCGTGAACAAGATCCCGAGATACTTAAACTCCTTCACTTGGGGGAGGACCCCATCCCCAACCCGGAGAGAGCGCTTTACCCTTTTCCGGCTGAGAACCATGGTCTCGGATTTGGAGGTGCTGATTCTCATCCCAGCCGCTTTGCACTCAGCTGCGAACTGCTCCAGTGAGAGCTGAAGGTCACGGCTCGATGAGGCCAACAGAACCACATCATCCGCAAAAAGCAGAGACCTAATCCTGAGGTCACCGAACCGGACGCCCTCAACGCCCTGGCTGCGCCTAGAAATTCTGTCCATAAAAACTATGAACAGAATCGGTGACAAAAGGCAGCCCTGACGGAGTCCAACCCTCACCGGAAACGAGTCCGACTTATTGCCGCCCATGCGGACCAAACTCTGGCACCGGTCATACAGGGACCGAACCGCCCTTAAAAGGGAGCCCGGTACCCCATACTCCCGGAGCACTCCCCACAGGACCCCACGAGGGACACGGTCGAATGCCTTTTCCAAGTCCACAAAACACATGTAGACTGGTCGGGCAAACTCCCATGAACCCTCCAGAACCCTGCTGAGAGTATAGAGCTGGTCCACTGTTCCACGGCCAGGGCGAAAACCACACTGCTCCTCCTGAATCCGAGGTTCGACAATCCGGCGGACCCTCCTTTCCAGGACCCCCGAATATACCTTACCAGGGAGACTGAGGAGTGTGATCCCCCTGTAGTTGGAGCACACCCTCCGGTCCCCCTTCTTAAAGAGGGGGACCACCACCCCGGTCTGCCAATCCAGAGGCACTGCCCCCGATGTCCACGCGATGCTGCAGATGCGTGTCAGCCAGGACAGCCCCGCAGCATCCAGAGCCTTGAGGAACTCTGGGCGAATCTCGTCCACCCCCGGGGCCCGGCCACCGAGGAGCTTTTTGACCACCTCAGCGACCTCCACCCCCGAGATAGGCAAGTCCACCCCCAAGTCCCCACACTCTGCTTCCATATTGGAAGGCGTGTCGGTGGGATTGAGGAGGTCTTCGAAGTACTCCCTCCACCGACCCAAAACGTCCCGAGCTGAGGTCAGCAGCGCACCATCCCCACCATAAATAGTGTTGATGCTGCACCGCTTTCCCGCCCGGAGCCGCCGGATGGCGGACCAGAATTTCCTCGAAGCCGTCCAGAAGTCGTTCTCCATGGCCTCAACAAACTCCTCCCACACCCGAGTTTTTGCCTCAGCGACCGCCAAAGCCGCATTCCGCTTGGCCTGCCGGTAGCCGTCAGCTGCGTCTGGAGTCCCACAGGCCAGAAAGGCCCGATAAGACTCCTTCTTCAGCTTGACGGCATCCCTTACCACCGGTGTCCACCAGCGGGTTCGGGGATTACCGCCGCGACAGGCACCGACCACCTTACGGCCGCAGCTCCGGTCAGCCGCCTCCACAATGGAGGCACGGAACATGGCCCATTCGGACTCAATGTCCCCCGCCTCCCCCGGGATATGGGAGAAGTTCTGCTGGAGGTAGGAGTTGAAACTCTCCCTGACCGGGGATTCCGCCAGACGTTCCCAGTAGACCCTCACTATACGCTTGGGCCTGCCAGGCCTGGCCGGCTTCCTACCCCACCAGCGGAGCCAACCCACCACCAGGTAGTGATCGGTTGACAGCTCCGCCCCTCTCTTCACCCGAGTGTCCAAAACATGCGGCCGCAAGTCCGACGACACGACTACAAAGTCGATCATCGAACTGCGGCCTAGGGTGTCCTGGTGCCAAGTGCACATATGGACACCCTTATGCTTGAACATGGTGTTCATTATGGACAGTCCGTGACGAGCACAGAAGTCCAATAACAAAACACCGCTCGGGTTCAGATCGGGGGGGCCGTTCCTCCCAATCACGCCCCTCCAGGTCTCACTGTCGCTGCCCACATGAACATTGAAGTCCCCCAGCAGAACAAGGGAGTCCCCAGGAGGAGCGCTCTCCAACACCCCCTCCAAGGACTCCAAAAAGGGTGGGTATTCCGAACTGCTGTTTGGCGCATAAGCGCAAACAACAGTCAGGACCCGTCCCCCCACCCGAAGGCGGAGGAAGGCTACCCTCTCGTCCACTGCGGTAAACCCCAATGTACAGGCGCCCAACCTGGGGGCAATAAGTATGCCCACGCCCGCTCGGCGCCTCTCCCCGCGGGCAACTCCAGAGTGGAAAAGGGTCCAACCCCCCCTCAAGGAGACTGGTTCCAGAGCCCAAGCCGTGCGTCGAGGTGAGTCCGACTATATCTAGCCGGAACTTCACAACCTCGCGCACCAGCTCAGGCTCTTTCCCCATCAGAGAGGTGACATTCCATGTCCCTAGAGCTAGCTTCTGCAGCCGAGGATCGGACCGCCAAGGTCCCCGCCTTTGGCCGCCGCCCAGATCACCTCGCACCCGACCCCTATGGCCCCTCCCATGGGTGGTGAGCCCATTGGAGGGGGGACCCATGTGCCTTGTTCGGGCTGCGCCCGACCAGGCCCCATGGGTGTAGGCCTGGCCGCTAGGCGCTCGCCATCGAGCCCCACCCCCAGGCCTGGCTCCAGGGGGGGGCCCCGGTGACCCGCGTCCGGGCTAGGGAAAACGTGGTTCGAAAATTTCTCTCATCATAAGGGGTTTTCTGTAACAAATGAGCTAAATGTGTCCTAAATTCTTGACCGTTTCTACACCACCCACCCGCTGCTAGTGCGATAAGAAAACCCCCACTGCCTATCAAGTTCTAAAAATGTTTTTGATGTATGTCACTAAATATCGTTCACTAGTTCCTACAGGTATTAAATTAATAATGAAGTAATGAAGTACAACTAAATTGTTTTTATTCCTTAAATGTTATTGTTTAAAAATTTGTTCTGATGTGTCATACATCTTTTCAAGTTATAGTGCTTTATTCCTTTTGATTAACCTGACGTATATAAATTTTGCTAAATGTAGCTAAACAATCCGGGGCTGTCGTATAAGAGATCGACTTTTATTTAAATTACAAATAGATTATTTTATACTATTTACAAATAAACCAGATTACCTTAGAGTTAATGTGCATTTTGCCAGGATGGTGGCGTGCTTCTCACAGTCCGGCGTCATCGGTTAGCATCACAACAACAATTTCCGCTCGTAGCCAATTTTTTTCCAATTTGACAGCCCACGAGCCAGAGAGAGAGAGCGCATGCGCTCATTTAAACAAGAATTAACTGCGTTATTCCTTGTTTCTTGCTGTCGAAATGCTTAGAGCGCTTTACTTTATTATTCACATTGGCAGAAAAGTGCTTCATTACTTAATAAACGTTATGGTTATAGGGGTTTATTTGAAATAACAGGCGCTCTGGTGGTGTGGCCATTTTGAAATGTGCGTTTGCGTGAGTGCGCATGCGCCAAATGCTGGCCACTTCAGTCTATCATTTCGATCGCATTGTTCAAACAGACCAGCCGCATATGTGCGAGCCCTGGGACTTGCTCATTTCGCCATTCGTCCTATTTCTTCTAAAGGTTTGCTGTTTAAATGCTTTCTTTAACCTAACACTGGTAAATTCCGCTAAAGTCTTTCTTTTAACATGTTGGTTAAATGAAATGAGTTTAAGTGCTGCCTTCTTTTAAAACGACGTCCTTTATTAATTGGTTTCGCTTGTGCTTGTTTAAACTCAGCATTTACTGTTCTGTTTCTTTCGGGCATGTTTGTGCTTGTTTAAATTCCACCTGTTTTTCTTTCTTTTACAATTACGCTAAAGTTTTTAAAATATGCCACGGCGCTTGTGCCTACTTACAACACGTGGCTACGGCCGGACGGGACCCCCACTAGACATGTATGCGCTAGCTTGCATTCATCCTGCTATATGTTTTATTATTCCTTAAAAACGTAATTAAAAATAACACACAAATAAATATTTATACTACGGGACCGTTGAATGCTTGAATCTGATTGGCTGACGAACGTTCTGAGGTGTCCAATTATTTTCAGGGAAATGCACGGCGAACGTAGTTCCAGGCAGCTCTCTTGACCGCATTACAGTTCCATATCACTTCGCATAGTTAACTGTAATAATATTGCAATAAATAGAAAAATGCAACGAACGAATAATTAAATGAATAAATATACATGCACAAGCTTTTCTGTCTCATTACTGCAATCACACGTCCTTGCACACGCACACTACGGTTACACACTCACACAAAAACGTGTTGTCAGCGCTGCCCTGACGATTTTATCAGTTATCCTAGTGTAGCAACTTAAAGGCTACACATGACATTTCTCACTAGCGAGGTAATAACAGCGCTGCATCTTAAAGCAGACTTACAGTTTAGAGACGGTGCTTCAGAACACTGTTGAGGGACACACAAAGGTAGCCTAATTCATACAAGCTCTCTGTTTCTCTTTCTCTGTGTCTGTCTCTCTCGCTCTCTTTCTAATAACTTCATCATTAACTGCATTAGTCTGCTATCAACGGCTGAAGCCTCCATTGCCAGCTTTAAAATGACGTTTTGGAACTAGCAAAAGAGTCATTGGATGAGATGCGGAAGAAATAATCCTACTCACAATAGCGATTTAAGTAGAAAAACCGGACGAATCCCTTGAAATATATCATCTGATCGATGTCTTGAGGTGTGGCAACCGTAGTATAAGCGGAATAATTGACTCCGGACCGTTGAATTATTAAAAAATAATGCACACCCGAGGTGTAACGGCCTCCCAACCTCGGGTGTGCATTATTTTTTGATAATTCAACGGCCCGTCGTCAATTATTCCTTACATAATTCATATGAGGACCAGCATCACGTTAAATCTTCAGCTGTTTAGCCTTAATATATAAATTTGTTTGTTTGCACTCTACTTCATCATTATTTGTGACCATATCTGATAGGATGGATGATCTATTTGTTGTCTATAGTGTAAAAGAACTGGCTGACTATGGAAGAAAAAGGAGGAGAAGATGCTGAGGTCTTTTTATTAATCTACACGTATTAACATGTTCCACACTGAGCCTCCCCTGGCTAGGATCCCTTTCTGCTTTTATATTATGGCCTGACTATAGACCCAAAGAGACATGCATGCTAGTAGGCTGTAACAATCGTTTTACCGTAAATCACAATGTACATCACAACACGACCCTGACAGTGTTCCTGTCTTATTCGGCTGTTACTTCTATGATCACTGATATTTATAATTGATTAGACTTAAATAATTAATGCCACATTTTTGAGAATATATTTTTGGAAAATAGTATCTCCTCAGATAATCAATACAAACATAGATGTCATCGCAACAATGACAATTTATTGTCATTTATTGTCCATAAATTTAGCCTTAAATGGGGAACCCCACAATACAGTATATTTTGCTGAGTTCCCCATAATCTACAAAGCCGCAAGGAAGCAAATTAAGTTAAAACTGATTACTCTGTCTTTGAAAATGCTGGAAAGATGTTTTAATTTCTGTTCGTAAAGCAGTACAAACACACAGGTTCTGTCTTACCTTACAATTCCCTTTGTTTTACACTCCGCAGGGCAGGTCATTTCAGAAGCATCTCCCTCCATTCTTGTACTGACCCAGACCAGATGACTTCTGCTGGAGCCTCTGTGAACACGAAGGGTATATGTGTTACGATCAGACGCAGGGAGAGCGGCGATCATGCGGGCAGGCGTGCACAGAGGAAGCGAGACAGGCAAGATCGGGGTAAACTACGGGTTTTAATTGGAACAGGGATCAGGAAACAGCAGACGGGAAAGCACATCACCAGACCACAACTAACTACAATGACAGACCAAGGACTCAGGTCAGACACGGACTGAAATACACAGGACTGATTGAAAATAGACACAGCTGGGTACTATAGGGAAAGAACACGTGGGTAAGCAGGGGGCGTGGCACACATGAGGAGCCGACGAGCAGGTCATGACAATATGTGTATGTATATCTTATTTATTTATAATATTTGGCCGCTGCTTAGGGATCCACCCCCGCCCCCCGCACTGGTTTGAGTAACAGTGTATGACATCCGCAATACATAATCCAGCTCCCATTTAACAACTGCAACATTAAATCACTGGCACCGCCACTGCATGCAAGTGTGTCATACATGTTGATTTTATTATTGGTTCTATTTATTACCTAAAACTGGTAACACTTTACATGAGGGGACACAAACAATGTAGTATTATGCTATTACTTATGTGTTAATTAACCACAAACTAAGTGTTAGTTACAAACTGATATGTTTGTTCATCCTTACTGAATTGTCACATATCTTTTCTCTCAAGCAAGTACAATATTTCTTGCTATATCTGTTAATTCTGTAAACCTTTGTGAAATATTAAAGAAACCGCTGAAGGAAGTACTGTAGGAAAAAATAATGAATAATGCATGTGAAACACTGATCGTTCATTGTTACTGAATTGTGATGCATCATTTAAGCAGCTACTATATTTGTTACTATGTATGTTAATTCTGGAAATCTTAGTGAACTACTCAAGGACCTACTGAAGGAGCACGTAATGGCTAACACAAGTGAAATATTGATGTCATATATGTCCATTATTAATGAATCGCGACACATTTCTTAAGTAGTGACTATATTTGTTAATGATTTGTACTTCAGTAGCAAATGAGGTCAATATCCCCTCAAGTGTTACCGTAAAATCTTACCTTTCGACTTTAAAAATAACCTTAAACATAAACATATAACCTTAAAAATATCTTTATACTATTCCGGAATCTTATTTCTCTGCAGCAGGAAATTGAAGAAGAGAGGACAGGGTGGAGTGGGTGGAGAAAAGTGGCAGGAGTGATATCTGTGACAGAAGGGTATCTGCAGGGGGGTGTCTTGTGTTTGTTTACATATGTAGGAGCCATTTTTGAGTTTAAATAAAAATAAATGAAATGTGAGCACCAATATTCTTTAGTTGTTACTTTCATTTTGTGTAGGACTCTCTGTTTGATAGGGTGTGAGAGGGCCTTGAAGTTAAAATGGCCGCCATCCACCTTTCACCCCAGGAGCAGAGAACAATGGAGTTTGGAAGACATAATAGGCATATAGTTCTTTATGGTTATTTAAGTTTATTGTGATTTCTTTCTGGATTATATGAGTTTGTATCTGTTGCTTGTCCACTCATCCACCTGCCTGCCCTGCTTGACCTTGCATCCATCCATCATCACTCAACTGGAAACAAGGTACAATTTACAGTGAAATAGAATAACCGGTCAAAGAGGCTTTGTGATTTATGTCTACTTTTAAATACACAAAATATTCAATCACACATGTATATTTACCTCTGATCTGATGGAAAAGGTTTCTCTCTGAAGCTGATTGGTAATTCCATTGACTGGTCACTCTTCATGGAAACACAGCTGGGTACAGGTACTGCTCTCTCCATCAGGACACTGTGGACAGTGAGAGGAAAGGTCGTTATAAAAATATAATTCATAGGAGGACAGCGTCACATTAAATCATGTATTTGTTTATATATTTGTTGGTTTGTTTATGCTCTACTTGACTATTAGTAACCATATCTGATAGGATGGATGATCTGTTTATCTCTAGTGTAAAAGAACTGGCTGGCTGTGGAAGAAAAAGAAGATGTCGAGGTCTTTTTATTAATCTACACGTATTAACATGTATTAACATGTAACATAAATAATTAATGCCACATTTTTGAGAATAAGTATTTTTGAAAAATACTGTCATTTCAGCTGGGAAATGCAACCCTAGATGCTGTAAGACAACAGTGTATCCGTAAGTGGGAACACTATAAAATTAACCTCAAATGGGATTCCCCACAATAAATTTCACAGGGTTCCCCATGATAAGTTTTGCTGAGCGACTACCAGACTCCTACTGGAAACTTTAGTGTAAAAATATAAACAGCAGAGGACAATGTCCAGGGAATACAAATTAATGTAGATTTTTAAAGGAAACTACATTTAATGAATGATAAGCATGAGTCATCTACAGACCTGAATTACTGAACTCTCAAGGAAATTTGGTTGATGGGTCAGTTACAGTTTGCCCCACTGGGTCTGGACACAGGGGCCCCAGGGCCTTTGGGGGGCCCCGAGTGAAGTCCCCCGTCTTATGAAGGCAGTCCATGGCCATTTTTAGATGAGGATGTCCAGCAAAGAGACGGTTTTCCATTGTAAAGTATGTGAGCTGTATCTGACCTATACCCCTGCTGACTTGGCCCTGCTTACTAGCCCAGCCAAGAAACTGACCAAACCTGTCTAGTTACGTCATCAGTATCTGATTGGTGGAAATGTACAGCGACAAGAAAGAACCAGTGATCTACAGTGACATGCATGGATTATATGAAGGAATAAAGGGTATATTCTATTATTAATAGTTGTGCTGTTCTATTGAGATAGTCACATTTAACCTTGTATAGAGTTGCAGTTTAGTGCCACCTTCTGGACAAAGATTGGTACTACACTTAGCGTTAGTGTCCTTGTTTGATGACGTTAAAAATGTGAGTCTAGCAGTAATACCAAAGAGCACATGGTCATGGCTGTTATCGCTCCCTGATTTAAGTTGATTTGAAGGCACATTCGGTGTGTATACATTGTACAATTGTTATTTTACTTATGTCTACATATATATACGTTATATCCATGTTAATTTACATGTTGGATATATAACTTTATTCTTTATTTAAATGATTGTATTACCTTTATGATTTAGGGAAGCAGGTCCCAGTTGTGCTTGTATGTGTACATATCATTATTTTTGTATACTTACCATTCTGTATTTTGTATATTTTGCAGTTTTACGTCATTCCATAAGCAACAGTAAAGGATAAACATTACCGTCTGAGTCTGTTGTCTTTTGGGAAACGTTATCTGACTGCCGAGTCAAGCAAGGCGTTTGACGCAGAGGGCAGAACAATAGTAGTATCACACATCGTGATGTATTTCTGCATTCCCAAAAACTCGGAACTTAAAATTTCTAATCTCTTGTGATATAGAAAAACTGAATGGAATGGATTTGTAAAGCGAATTTACTCAAACTAATGCTAATTCTGCTAGCATTTGATGCTAATATAACACAGCGATTCTCACAGGGCGCTTTCACACTGCAGGAAACTTTTGTTGTGCTCAGACCACAGAAACCCCAGCTGTTACGATCCTCAGTCTAGGGTTGAGGATCGTCAGAAAGGTAAAGGGAAAGGAGAGGGGAAAACGAGACAACCAGGGTATGGGAAAAGGGAACACGGGAAACAAAGGGATCCTTTTTTGTATTTTTTTATGTTTATTCACAAAGACTTTCACAAACAATAGGGTAACAGACTTCGGGAGTGACACAGCCAAAACAATACACAGCACTACCGAACACGTCCCAAACTAAGCTAATTCTAAACGAAACTAAAACGGGAAAACAAAATGACAAACCTAACTCTGACTCCCTCACCAAACAGTACAGTAAACCACACGCATAAACAAATGGCCAGTCACTCCTTACACACTTATCAGACACGAACATACAGAACACCAAAGCCGAAACACAGTATAAGAGGGGCGAGGCAAAGAGAGGAGGAAGGCAAGAGATCACAACCAGAAAGCAGTCAAAACCGAAGGCAAAGGTACAGAGGGATAACGCAAGAGACGAAAACCGGAAAACCAAAACTGTCATACACAATCAATCAAAAGAATGCGAGCAAACCAACAACAAAACCAACCAAGAGCAGAGCTCCCGCTAATTTCCCGCCACGGATTTTTCAACACTAGATGCGGAAGCAGCAAGGTTGGGGCGTGGCCAGGTCCGGGAGGCGGAGTCGAAGGGAGCAACGGGCGACGATCAGGATCTGCATAGAAATTCCTCCCCCTGAAGCTTACGGCACGTAACACCAGCAGACTGTACTTTCTTGGAGTCAGGTCTGGAACCTTTTAAGTCTCATTCTGGAGATCTGTGACCCTGAATGGGATGAACGGTTACAGATGATGGATGGATGGATGGATATTCTGCAGTAGGTACTTTTCACTGGAACACTGGGTTGGGCTCATAGCAATAACCTGCTGAATGTTTGACCACAAGCTCTGGAACTGAATTGGAAGTTATGCAGAAGTGCTGGGAAAAGAGATAAAAGCACTGGAGCAAAAACTGAGCAGATGGAATTATTTTTGTACCTTAAATTACATTTAATCCATCAATGAATGGTTTGTGCCCAGGGGCCCATTGTTTCTTAATCTGCCAATGTACTGGTTAAAGTTAGCAGCACCACAGCTAAAGAAACAACTACTAAAATAATGGAGATGATTGCACTGTTGCATTTTTCTACTATTTGTCAGTCCATTCACCGATTAGAAGAGGTATCAACCCATGACATGTTTATCATTCAGTAGTAAATCTGGCCTGTAGGTCGACCTTTCATGTACCACACAATAATAAATCATGTAACATCATTCCAATAATCTGCACCGACAAGTTAAGCAAGTTTGTCAGGCAGCCGACACCCTGAGTTTGCTGGAAGGAACATTCACCATGACATCAAAACTGACAGCAAGGAAGAGCAACAAACAAGAGTTTCATACAACCGAGTGTCATCAGAGATTCAACTACAAGTAGGTAGCCAACAGGTACATGGGGGGGGGGGGGATGTCCTACCATTTAGCCTGAATTTAAAGTGCCTCACTTCTGAGGTCCTGACTGCTCCTTTCAAATCACCCAATTAAAAATCACCCAGCTATTGAATTTTGGTGATTGCAGGAAGTAAAGTTAACATTTGATACTTTAACATCAAAGCCATTATTTCACTTCAGATCCATTATGAGTGTATTTTTAATGCTGCTTCTATTAATTTATATACAGGTATAAAAATAAAGGTGTGAGACCTGGAATTTCTACTGTATTTTCTGTCTTGATCTTTCACTCTCACGCATAAGCCCACACATTATCACAACCTGCCTTACGATAAATTTTATTTTTAGATTAAACAAAGACCTCTGCTGAACGAATCTATGGTTTTTTAACTGTCTTGCTGAGAGAAAAAAAACACAAAATAATATTTTGGGCTTTGGGGTTGAGGTTCGCTGTTTTTATTGGCCTATCTGAATCGTACTTTTTTGTCCAAAATTCACAGGGATCTGCGTGAGCTACAAGATAGAATTTATTTATATAATTATCCTACATAGCTGATAGGTATATCAGGTATATACATTTTATAGTCAGGCACGTAGCTAAGTAGTCAAAATATGGGCTTTAATGCCCGTACCTGCCAAGAAATTTATTTGAGAAATTTGCCGATCACACCAACGTTAAATCTCACAAGACAATCAAGCAACTTCACCCCTGAAAATAAGCCAACTGTCAAAGTAAGATGGAGAAATTAAGCCCAAAATGAAGCCCAATACACATGACCACATTGATCACAGTCAGTCCTGTTTGCCATATTATGTGTACATATAACATACAGACAACAGTAACTCCAGTAACCGCAATACTGCAGACCTGCTTCTAAAGTCGTAAGTTATCATTGTCTTTACTTGGTATGACAGTAAATGACTCCTTATGGCCATGAACATAATATGGCTCTTTCTAGCATATTTTGCACCGATTATTGGATATTCCATCCATCCATTTTCCAAACCGCTTATCCTATTGGGTCGCGGGGGGTCCGGAGCCTATCCTGGAATCAATGGGCACGAGGCAGGGAACAACCCAGGATGGGGGGCCAGCCCATCGCAGGGCACACTCACACACCATTCACTCACACATGCACACCTACGGGCAATTCAGCAACTCCAATTAGCCTCAGCATGTTTTTGGACTGTGGGGGGAAACCGGAGTACCCAGAGGAAACCCCACGACGACACGGGGAGAACATGCAAACTCTGCACACATGTGACCCAGGCGGAGACTCGAACCCGGGACCCAGAGGTGTGAGGCGACAGTGCTAACCACTGCACCACCATGCCGCCCCCTTATTGGATATTGAACACATTAATATCCCAACACAAAAAAAATATCTGAGAGAGATGCAAAATCCGTCGAAAGAGGCTGAGTGCAGTGCTTTTCAAACCAGTCATGGGGACAGACTGCGTTTCTGCTCCCTCTCAGCTTCCGATCACACCTGTACCAGGTAATAATCCAGCTTCCCCATAGTACCTGTAACATTAAATCACCGGCGCCGCCACTGTATATAAGTGTGTCATACATGCTTATTTTATTATTAATTGTATCTGTTAAAAACAATCTTACCTTGCAGTACAAAATGTCTTTATTATTCCAGAATCTTATGCGTGTTTCTTGACAAAATGGAGATTCCAGCTTTAAAATACTTTCACTTTTATTTACACACAGCAGGAAATAATCACCTTCATACCAAACGCGGGATCGGTCTAAGCAGAAATGGGGGATATTATCCATGTGAATTAACAATAATTAACAATAAGAGAAAGGGGACAAGCTCCCGCCGCCACCTAATTCTGTCATACGCACAATTTGCGTTATATTTGTACGTATAAAACGCTGTACTGCAGTGACACTTAAATCATTAACATACTTAAATTAGTAATACACGTTCTTAATCACAATTTACTATTCACATTTGTCACCATCCTAGGGCTGCATTACACAGATCCCACTTTCTATTTCCATTACTTTTTTGTTTGTGCAGGATTACGGGCGGTTTTAAATTCTTAAATTCTGTGTTACGAATCAGTACAGAATGATTTTAACACATTAGACGCTAAAACTGGAGGAAAGCGTAAAATAGCTTAATATCCTAAATCAACATCGACGGAAAACTGAATATCTCCGCTTGTCTGGTCTTAAAAACATTCTGTTGCCAAATGCATGGGACAGTAATCCAGGGCTCCCTCACCCTCTCCTGTTATATGGAGGACCAGTGACATCTGTGTATATCACTGAAGGGGCAGTAATGTGCAGGGCGCCGCGTGTCTTGCTCGTGCTCGCGGACATGATGACCCCCCCACCCCACATTGCCTGACTGTGCACAGGTCGCTAACTGGCTATAACGCACACAGCGCATGTCCCATCTGCACACGGCAAAAAAGCTCTCATTAAAAGAGCAGACACTATTTAGTCAAAATACAGGCTAAATAAAAGGGCAGCCCCATATGGGGCGCCTTTTGTAAAGGTAGCAAACATTTTTGTACTTGCCACTTTTTCAACATTTAGTGCAATTTTCTGACATTTAGCTAGAAGTTAATGGTGTTGTGGATCATCAGTTTTTTTTGCTGTGTAGATTATGTTCAAAATTGTTCATCATATGTAAATATAAATGGTTTGTCTATATATAAATATTAAATGTAAATGTGAAATATAAATGTTAAATGTAAATCCATCCATCCATTTTCCAAACCGCTTATCCTATTGGGTCGCGGGGGATCCGGAGCCTATCTCGGAATCATTGGGCACGAGGCAGGGTAAATGTTAAATATAAAACTTAAATATAAATTGTCAGGATCCGTGGTTAACGGGTGAGGCGAACGGGCAGGCAAGTGGGCAAGCAGCAGGCAATCAGCATTATTCTGTCATTGCAGACAGTAAATATAATGGAATGCAGTGCTTGGACACCACATTGTAAATGTCATATATTCATGTCAGATACTGTATTTGTTGTGAGCTTCTCAAAGGTGATGAAGGCTCCTATACCTGTGCTGCTGGTGCGTGGGAACCCCTTCAGTGCCGAATGTGAACTTTCATATTGAACTGATGACATCTCAGTGGGAGTCGGTGCCCTACTGGGGATCTATTTTATCTTTGGAGTTAGATATAGAGAGAATGTATAGAAAACTTGGTAAGACTTTACTTAAAGCAGTCATTATACTGCATTATAGATACCTTCATAATGCATTATAATGCATTCATAAAGTACTATAAGCACAGCCATCACTATTTATAAAACGGCATAACAAATTATAGCCATATTTATTATGCATCATGAATGCTCTATGAAGATCTCATCTATAATGCGCTAAAAATAGCTTCACAATGAACTACAAAGCATCCTTAATTCTTGTACTAACCATTAGTATTAAAAACAATTTCAGTAAGATTTATACCTCATTAACGCTTAATAAATGTTCGCTGTGGGTACAGTTTGTATAATGTACTGTTTTGTTTATAACCTGCATATCCAGTGTTTGCCCAGTCTGCTCTTCTCAGTCTGGCCTCGGTCTAAAACCACACCTACTGCAGCCTGAGAAGCAGGACGTTCCTCCCACTTTCACAAAAGAGAACTGTGACCAAAATGAAAATGAATCATCTTATTTTTTCGAAAAGGTATCACAAGCCACCATATTACTCAACAAACAGGAATAAATGGCAGCACAGCGCCCTCTGCTGTCTGCCGTAGAGCAAGTCAGTATGAGCAGCCCTCCAGGCTTCTCTCCCCGTGAACTTTAGACACGTAGATGCTTGTATGTCTGGGCTGGGAGCTTCCAGTGTGCACGGGTAGCAAACGATTTCTGAATGTTCCTTAAAGAAAAATCAATCATCATTATGTATCTCGTTTAGTTTAGACCAAAATAACCGAAAATTCAAGCCTTCACAATAGCAAAACACGCTAAGAAAACAACTTCAGCTTGCAATAAAAATTAAATAAAATTCGAAACTCCCCAGCAGGTAAATTAATCAGGTGATCTTTCTTGCTGTAATATTCTTATTTCACGGCGAAGTCATTTTATTCCGAGTTGCCCTCATATTCCTCTTTCACAGTCTTGGTCTTGCGTTCCAGGTTTTCATGTAGAAACATGAGCATGTGCTGGGTGAAGACTTGAGTGCTGTCGGGTGACGGTATTCCCGGCCAGAGAGAACACCCTTTTGCTTGGGGTGCTGGTGGCTGGAATAGCCAGGTAGCGATAAGCCAGTTTGGCTAAACGAGGAAAGCACTTTATCCTGTTCTCTTGGCTAAAAGAGGCCCACCACTGCAGTGAATTCTCCATCGTAGGAATTTGAGGTGTTCTGCAATACGCACGGAGTTCGGCAGCTGAAGTGGAGTGAGGCTCTTTGTGCCCGCTCTCAAACTGGGGTCCAAAAAGCTGCTGAGTCACTTTCCAGTCTGGATTTCTTCATCACCGCCTCAACTTCATCGTCAGTCATTGGCACTGTTGGCAAACGTGTGTCACTCTGTCATGGCAGAGGTAGTCAGCACTCTGGCTTTCAGGTCCCACTCGTTTGTGATGTAATGAGCAGTTACTGTAATGTAAGGTTCCATGGTTGAAGATGTCCACCGGTTGGTTGTTAGCGACACGCTCCTGCCTTGCATCTCCTTCTTGATGCTCTCGCGCAGAGCGTCACATTGGCGGTCGATCATAGTCCAGAGTGTGGTGTGGCTTGGGACTGTGTAGTTTTGCTAATGAAAATTAGGATTTCTTTGAAGCCTTCGCCTTGTACTGCAGCCAAAGGTCTCACATCTTTAATGATGAAATTAACAAGCAGATCTGCAATCTGTTGTTTTTTCTTATCAGTCAAAGGCTTTACTGTAAGTTACTCAGCATCCTCTGGGCTGGATGACTCCCTGCAGTGCTAGCATGTTAGCCATGTTAGCTAGCAGATTCCGTTTCAGATGGCCGTGCATAACACTAGTACTTTTATTGTACTTCAACACCGACTTGAAGATTGTGCAGGTCACCGTGCTATTTGGTCTAGAGTGAAGTAATTCCATACATGTGATGTGTGTCTGTCACCTACTGCCTCTGCTGCCATGTCCCTCGTCTTGTTGTGGTCATGTGTTTAAATTCCCCTCCACGCACCAATGTTACCGCCCTTTTTATGAAGTGACTATAATATTTGGTTAAGTAAAGGAACGCATGTCATCGTAAGCCAATCAGAGGCAGAGATTGCATTGTGTACACAAGCACGCACACAGAGAGGAAAAAAACATCTTCGACAAACAGCTTCGACAAATCGGCTTTCCTGTTAATGCCCTAGAACATAACCTATCTAACTTATAATACCAATAATAATTCATAGTGATAATAAACATGTATTTAGTGCATTTATTTACTTTTTTGTAATTTTATAATTATTTGGTGTATTCTCTCTTTTATAAAGGCTCTTTTTAGGGAGGAGAGGTACAGTACAGGTGCAGAATACCATGTACACCGTCAGGAAGAAGAGTACTAATTTGTACCTTTGCTTGTCACTGAGGCTGTACCCTCAGGAGTCTGCCAATTGTACCCTATAGCTGTAGGTAATTGTACTTTTTAATATACAGAAATGGACTGTGAGGCACAATTACCTACAGCTATGGCAGAGTCAGCAGACCCTTGAGGTTTGACCATCTCCAAAGCTGCCTTTGGGGTTTCTTTGTGCATCTTGCTGCATGACAGATTTCCCATGGATGTTCTCTGAACTATGGAATATTTAAGATAAAATAACATATATTTAAAAGCCATTCCTGCAAGTTGTCATCATAAATAGTTTTTGAAGGATTTCTTTGTTCTTCTTAGTAACATTTTGTGATATCCCAAGGAACAGAGGAAGCGGGAACATTTCTGTGCTTGTGATGCTTTGCATGTGTGTCACTGTTTGTACCAAACAAGCCGCCAGCAGAGGCAGCAGCACAGAATGTGGAGCTCGTCACCAATGGAAGGAGAGGGAGGTCAGAGTAAGAATCCACCTTTCCTCTGTGTTCAGGGGTATATCTGTATTACTGCAGTGCCACACTGAGTGTTTTGTGGGTCACATTTCAGCTGAGAGTCTCATTCCTAAATTTTGTGTGGATTAAAAGGAAGAAATTAATACTAAAATATAAAGTAAATTGGGATTCCTAAAAAGAGATTTTATGCTTTTTTGGTGTTTTGGAATCACATGTAGTGCATCATTGATGATCAGGCATGTAATGAAATCAGAATGCTATCCACATTGGTCTTAATAACACATTGGTCAGAATAACAAATCAACTTCAGTATCCATTCTTGTTGTTCCTAAATCCATCCATCCATCACCGTAACAACTTAATCCCAACTGGGGTCGCGGCGCCTATCCCAGGAACAACGGGCACAGGTGAGAACCAACTCTGGGCAGTCACCAACACACTGCAGGGTGCACACACACAGCCACATGACCAATTTAGACTAGACAATCAGCCTATCCTGCTCGCTTTTGTACTGTGGGAGGAAACCGGAGCCCTGGTAGAAACCCATGTGAACACAGGGAGAGCATGAGAACTCCACACAGAAAGGACCCGGGACCGAATCCAGGACCTTCTTACTGTGAGGCAGCAGCGCTAACCACTGCATCACCATGTTGCCTCTTGAGAGGCTGTTCGCTAAACTGCATTCATTTATTTGCATTATATGACTTATGCTTTAGGGCGGCATGGTGGTGCAGTGGTTAGCACTGTTGCCTTACACCTCTGGGACCCGGGTTTGAGTCTCCGCCTGGGTCACATGTGTGTGGAGTTTGCATGTCCTCCCCATGTCGTCGTGGGGTTTCCTCCAGGTACTCTGGTTTCCCCCCACAGTCCAAAAACATGCTGAGGTTATTTGGAGTTGCTAAATTGCCTGTAGGTGTGCATGCGTGAGTGAATGGTGTGTGAGTGTGCCCTGCGATGGGCTGCCCCCCCCCCCCCCATCCTGGGTTGTTCCCTGCCTCGTGCCCGTTGCTTCCGGTATAGGCTCCGGACCCTCGGCGACCCAGTAGGATAAGCGGTTTGGAAAATGGATGGATGGATAGATTTATGCTTTGAGCAGCACTGCACCAGGACATTAACTGGGCAGAACAGGAAGCTTTAATTGCCAGTATACATGTAGCAAATACAAAATATAGACAGAAATATACAAAATGTACATATAAGGGGAGGGAATAGCCCCCCCTAATCATCAAGATTACATTTCATTACATTTTAATCAGAAAAAATGACAGTTATTTTACATGTTTGTTCAGCTGGCCAAACCCAGTCATTTATTTTTGCCTAACATATTGTAGCACTGGCTTGCCCCATGTGCAGTTGCAATTAGCCCTTGTTGTGTTGTTGTTCATGTTAATGGTCACATTTCCTTATTGTCGCGCGTATGTTTGCCCGTGTCTTGTGTATACCCTGTCCGATCCACGTGTGCGTTTAGCTTACGGAAATCTCCCACCATGTGTGCATCTTACAGTTCAATGTCTGACAACCTTGTCTTTCCCAGTGCATCTGTGGTTCGGAGTTCGTTGGGTATATATAATCCTTTTTAGGACTACCAGTAAAAAGCGTTTTAGATGAGCGAGTCTCCATGTCTCTTTCTCTGCTCCTGCGATGCCTCAGTCCACCCGACATCACAATAGTCACACTTCCGACAGAGAGAAAGGATTATACTCAGGCATTGACATAATTGGAAGCACGTTTTCACTTTTAAAATTGATACGTGCGGCAATCGGTTGTTATAACAACGTGATTATGTACCTATTTTATGTGCATTTGCGCCGATATGACAAGAAATTCTCGTGCATTTAATCTTTATATGCTAATTCATATTTCATTTGCGGTGTAGAGGTTAAAATGCATTGTAGTTTCCTCATATCAGCGCAAATTTATGAGCATTAAATATATACATATTTGCTCTGTTACATTAATTGATTGCCGCACATATCGCTTTAAAAGGTGAATACTTGTGTACCAGTTATGTATCTCCCTGGTTATACTGGTTAAAAGGCAGAGATTTTACCTTTTGCCATGGAGAAGCAGCGACATGTGACACTGATAAGGTAAAAATGATTCCTCCAGCACACAGTGAGCTATCCCAGCATGCACAGGGACACAGAGGACTCTAGAAAAACCATAAATCCTGGGCAGAGGGGTTCAGTGAATGAGGAAGTGAAGCTGTACAGGAGGGTCAGTCCATCAGAGGAGACTCTGTAGAAGGACAGAGTACCAGCCGCCTGGTCCAGATACACTCCTACTCTGCGGGAGTCTGAGGGCTCTATGGGTATGTCAGTCAATTTATTATTATACTGGACAGAGTAACGGCAAGGAGAGCAGCGCAGAATCCATGACTTGTCATTGACTCCAAGTCCACAATCAGCACTGCGTCCTTTCCTCCCGATTCCTTTATAAGTCACTCCTATCCGGGCTCCATCTCCACTCCACTCAGCCTCCCAGTAACAGCGACCAGTCACACTCTCTCTGCACAGAACCTGGTACCAGCAGTCAAATCTCTCTGGATGATCAGGATATGGCTGCTTTGCCTCCAATGTCACCTTCCTGTTCCCCTCTAACAGAGACAGGAATCTGTTTGCTGTGTTGGGGTCCAGCGTCAGCTGGCAGGAGTCTGTAGGCAAGAGGAAGAGCGATTAATCCCATGACGAAGCCCAACATCTCCATCATTATCACTGTCACACCTCACACACTCACTAACACAGAACTCGCTCCAATACACACATTTTATTCCCAATATACTCATGTAGCCGCCCGAGTCTGCGGCGCTCCGGCTGCCCCCTGCGCTGTGAGACACGCCGCGCTGAGAGACTCGCTGGGGACCCAACTGCACTTTAGCCTGCGCTCTATTATTCTGTACGATACATAAAATATAAAAACAGCAAATGATTTCATTTCTGTATAATAAAACTATATGTCTTTCATAAAAAACAAAGATATTTATTAATTTTGACGTTTACATAACAATGTATGCAAGTTTGCTCATGCTCATAAACGTATGTGTATGTGTGCTTGTATTGGTAATATTGCAGTTGTTGTTAACTGTGATGTAGTCCTTGATAGTCATGCACATGAATTTGGCCTAAGTAAAGAAAATAAGATCTATATATACACGCGTGTTTATTCAGCATCAACACCCTTTCTGCTTTTTATATATTGTTTTTTTATTGTTAATAGTCAACCTGAACAATTTTTGTTGGACACCAGCGCCATCTTTCAGTCAAATAACATAACCTTGAGACATCGAAGCGAATCATATAATCGATTTTAGAATCGATTCATTGCAACGGACAGTTGGAAAGAAACGAATAACTTAATTAAGTCGAACTTCCCATCACTACTCAGTGCTCCACGCTGCTCTGACTGCGAATGAAGTTTGTGTTAATGGCGCACGAGCCGCGCGACCGATCACGTGACGAGTCAGACAAGGTTCATACCATCAGGTTAAACCGAGGGAGGGACGGGGGTGCGCGTGCTGACGGTGTACAGGTACAGCATGAGGGAGGGAGAGGAGGAGAGAGAGAGGGAGTGTGGTGCGCGAATAGTAGGCAAGATGAATGACAGTTGGAAACGAAGTGGCACTTTGATGCATTTTTATAGCTATGATAACTCAAAGGCGGAATGCAAAATTTGCAAGACGAAGCTGTCATTTCGAGCAGGATCCACAAACAACCTTCACAGACACTTAGGAACTGCGCATCCAACAGTTCAGATGGAAGGAAAAAGACAGGCTAGCGTGCCTGCTACTGCCAGAAGCTGGATCAGCCCGTCTAAGCTGAGGCACTTAGCCTTTCTGCGCCAAAGGAAACGTTAAAATGTTACACTGTTAGAAAGGTGATAGATAGTTGTTATAGTGGATAGACCCTAAAACTGTAGGATGCTGCTGTTTTGCACGTAATCATTTTTCAATTTATATTTTTCATTATTTGTTATTCATGTTATTTGATTGTTATTCATAGATCAAAGACAAAAACAGATTTTCCACATATAAAATGTTCAATTCACGTGTAATAGTGTTTGATGTTTTTACATTTCATGGTATTTATACAGTATTAAGGAAATAATAAGGTTTAGTACACATATCAGTCATGCATCAAAACAGCGCTGAATCTGACTGAGGCAGAAGTAATAAAATGAAGAGTCATTTGGGAGCCGGAAGAGCCGACTCTTCTTGGTGAGCTGAGCTAAATGATCCGACTCACTAAAAAGAGCCGAAATTCCCATCACTAGTGCAGACTGAGGAGACGTTCAGTGTCACAGCCAGTTTGGGGAGATTACGGGTGCTGTCTTAGGACAATACTAACAAATCTCAAAACACTCATCGTATGTGCAAAAAGAACACATTTGAAGGATTTCTTTAAAGATGCACAGCTGTACCAGAATGTATTATACCCTGTTACACTCTCACACAAACACAAAGAAAATTTTATGTATTTCCACAGAAGTTCCCAGACTTTCATTTTTATTTAAGGAAGTAGTCATATTTAAACCAAAACCAGCCTCTTTTGAAACACACACACACACACACACAATCACAATAATTATGTGAATGTTATCATAATGTAGTATTAATGATATTAAGAATAAAAACATGCAAACAAACTTACATTTCTGGATCCCTGGTCTGGTCCTGCACTCTCCACTGTGGTCCACACTATAGCAGAAGCAGAATGACATAGTACTGCTGTATCCATTTATTTAATTGTTGTATTTTCTCCACATACACGAGTCTATAGCAGGACAGACACACATTCTGTACTCACTTCAGTTTCTCCAGTTTACAGCTGGGATCCTCCAGTAGAGCAGAGAGCAGCTTCACTCCTGAGTCTCCTGGGTGATTGTAGCTCAGGTCCAGCTCTCTCAGGTGTGAGGGGTTTGACCTCAGAGCTGAAGCCAGGGAAGAACAGCCTTCTTCTGTGACTCTACAGAATGACAGCCTGCAGAGAGACAGACAAAAACTCTCCAATAATTAAAAACACCTCATCCATCCATTTTCCAAACCGCTTATCCTACTGGGTCACGGGGGGTCCGGAGCCTGTCCCAGAAGCAATGGGCATGAGGCAGGGAACAACCCAAGATGGGGGGCCAGCCCATCGCAGGGCACACTCACACACCATTCACTCTCACATGCACACCTATGGGCAATTTAGCAAGTCCAATTAGCCTCAGCATGTTTTTGGACTGTGGGAGGAAACCCCACGACGACATGGGGAGAACATGCAAACTCCACACACATGTGACCCAGGCGGAGACTCGAACCCGGGTCCCAGAGGTGTGAGGCAACAGTGCTAACCACTGCACCACCATGCCGCCCTAAACACACCTCATCACTATGAATATTACTTTTAAGTAAATGTGAGACTCCAATAAATATTTCAGTAATTACTGATTACAGTGTGGAATATGCAGTAATATTGACCTCAGTATCTCCAGTTTACAGTGTGAATCCCCCAGTCCAGTAGAGAGCAGCTTCACCCCTGAATCCTGCAGATCATTGTTACTCAGGTCCAGCTCTCTCAGCTGAGAGGAGTTCGACCTGAGAGCTGAAGCCAACACTTCACAGCATGTCTCTGTGAGTCTACAGCTGTTCAGGCTGGAAAAGGAAACATGTTAAGATATAAATACATATATCACACAAACAACAAAGGTATATAAACAAACAAAGGTATATAAAATAAAATATCAAAATAAACATTTTAATTTTTCAATACAGTAAGTGAGGCAGCATATACTTCAAAAGGAACTAGACAATCCTCTGATGTTCCTCATGTTTCTCGGTATGAAGAATACTGTGAATACTTTCAATTCAAAACACAAATACCATGAAAAGTGCAATGGGTCTGGACTGGATCAATGTGCACAGATGAGCAGATTTTGGTACAATACAGGTTCTGTGAGTTTACTGTGTATTTTCACAATTTTTTGTGCATTTTCATAAGTTATACATTCCCAAAACACTTTTCTGTATTGTCTTACAGAGCCAGTTTGAATAAGGGTATGAGAGTTAATATGCTCTAAAATACATTCATTAACTGGGATATTTAAATATTTCAGCGATGTTGTTGTTTCCCTGTCATAGTCAGAAACACAAATAGTTTGTACTTGATACCAAACTGCTGTTTAATGACCTTACAGGGTGAGTTACCCTGAGACTCTGTAATATACGCATAAGTATTTTTATAAATCTCTGTGCATGTTGATGGGGGTTTGAATGTGAAGTAGAGCTTAAGTTTTTTTAAATTTTATTTTTTCTATGACTTTTGAATTGCTGACGCCATGACTGAAATCCTTATTTTCTGTGTTGCTGTACCTGAGAAGCTGTTAAATTTCCTAAACACTAATCAGGCAATTATCAATCCTCTCAGATAGGGATTAAATAGTGATGCTTTATCCATCCCCCTGATAAAATAGTGCTGTTTCCTCTCTGACCTTGCTCTCTCTGACACACACATACAGGTCAGAGTGCAGGGTTGGCCAGCATCCAGCCCCCTGAAGCTGGGGGGTAAGGGCCTTGCTCAAGGGCCCAAAACCAGCATCACTCTGCCAGTCAGGTATTTAAACTGGTGAACTTCTGACCACAAGCCCACAGAGTCCAAACCCACTGAGCCACAGCAAGAATGTTAAAAAAATATACATATCCTGCAAAATTAAAAAGAATTTCTGGGTGTCCATATAAATACACTCTAATTGTTCTGATAAGATATACAAGCAGTATCATGAATAACATCTGTACTTTTTTAGCGACAGACGTATGTAGGATCACTTACAGAGCTGTCCTAGATTTCTTGATCACAGGCAGCAGCCTCTGAAGACCTTCATCTGATCTGATGTATTTCTTCAGATCAAACACATCCAGCTCCTTATCTGACATCAGTAACACAAAGGCCAGAGCTGACCACTGTGCAGGTGAGAGGTCTGCTGCTGAAAGGCTTCCTGAACTCAGGTATCTTTGTACTTCCTCTATTAGAGAATTGTCACCCAGTTCATTCAGACAGTGGAACAGGTTGATGGTCCTTTCTGCAGATAAATTCTCCTGTATTTTCTCCTTGATGTACTGGGCTGTTTCTTCAATATTATGTAAGCTGGTTCTTGTCTGGCCCAGTAGCCTATTTAACAGACTCTTACTGGAGTCTGTTGAGAGGCCAAGGAGGAAGCGGAGGTAGAGGTCCAAGTGTCCATTCTTGCTCTTTAATGCCTGATCCACTGCAGTCTTCAGCAGATTAGCTGATGAGTTTGACAGAAACACGTATAAAGCAGCGAGATACTCCTGGATGCTCAGATGCACAAAGCAGTACACCTTCTCCTGGTACAACCCATACTCCTCTTTAAAGACTTCTGTACACACTCCAGAGTAAACTGAAGCCTCTGTGACATCAATGCCATTCTCTGTCAGATCTTGCTCATAAAATATGAGATTGCCTTTCTCAAGGTTATGAAAAGCCAGTTTACCAAGTTTTAAAAGGAATTCCTTGTCACAATTGGAGCATTTATTAAGCTGAACCTCATGTTTTCTCATATACTTGTCATTTTTTAAACTCGCCTGGAAGATCAGGAAGTGTGTGTACATTTCAGTCAGAGTCCTTGGAATTTCTCCACTGTCAGACTCACTAAACAGACTCTGAAGAACAGTGGCTGAAATCCAGCAGAACACAGGTATGTGGCACATGATGAAGAGGCTCCTTGATGATTTCACATGTGTGATAATCCTGCTAACCAGGCTCTGATCACTAAATCTCTTCCTGAAATACTCCTCCTTCTGGGCATCACTGAACCCTCGTATCTCTGTCACCTGGTGGACACACTCAGGAGGTATCTGATTGGCTGCTGCTGGCCGGGAGGTTATCCAGAGGAGAGCGGATGGTAGCAGGTTCCCCTTAATGAGGTTAGTCAACAGCATATCCAGTGATGTTTTCTTTGTTACATCAAACCAGCTCTCATTGTTCTGAAAATCTAGAGGAAGGCGACACTCATCCAGACCATCAAAGATCAACAAAACTTTGTACCTACACAGCTCCGTGGATTTAAGAGATTTCAGTTCTGGGACAAAGTGGTGAAGCAGCTCAATCAGACTGTATTCATCCTTAATCAAATTCAGGTCCCGGAAAGGAAGAGCAAATATGAAGTGAATGTCCTGGTTTGCTTTTCCTTCTGCCCAGTCAAGAATAACTTTCTGCACAGAGACTGTTTTCCCGATACCTGCGACCCCTTTTGTGAGTATAGTTCTGATAGGTGTCTCACGCCCATATAAGGGTTTAAATATATCATTGCACTTGACTGTAGTATCTTCTGTTCCCCTTTTCTTGGATGCTGTTTCAATCTGTCTCACTTCATGTTCATCATTAACTCCTCCAGCTCCTCCTTCAGTTATGTAGAGTTCTGTGTAAATCTCTTTGAGAAGTGTTGACTGTCCTTCCTTAGCTTTCCCTTCAAATACACACTGAAATTTCTTCTTTAGATTACATTTGATTGTGTGCTGACACTGCAACAGAAGATGCCCTGAAACGAAATGAGAGAAATGCACAAGTTTTTCAAAAAACATGCATTTTTTACTCATATAAGCCAATATAAATCAAATTAAATAAATGATAAACTGAAATGTAATACACATTTTTTCATAAACTATTTCCCTGTAGCAAATCAAGCACACACTGAATGAGGTACAGCTCTTACTCTTCTCCAGCATGTGAGCAAGATCATTTTGCTCCATGGTCCTCAGGATGTACTGTGTGATCTTCAGAGCTCCCTCTCTACCACAGGTCTTCTGCATCTGACCATCACTGTCCAGGTCATTGTCCTCCTCCAGCTGAGGCTCAGAGCATTCTGGGTCATTCTGATCCAGGTACCTTTTCAGCTTCATCAGCTCATCCTTCAGAAACATTTGAGCTTTTTCCTCCAGTAACTGAAATGAACAGTTACAGTTTAATTATTATCACTCCTGGCACCATATCATTTCATAATTTCACTTGTGAATTAGTTGTAAATATCATCCCTTTGACAGGATGAACTACTTATTGTACTTCTGTAGAAGATGTATGTCAATTTAAATGAAATTTTAGAAAATATACTTCAGTAATAAATGCACCTTGAAGATGGATGATAAGTCTGCTTTATGTGGATGTGAATTACATCTATTCACTCGGTCCCTGTGAATAAAACACAAATATCCATCCATTAATCCATCCATCCTCCAGCCACTTATCCAAATTTGCGGGTGGGATGGGGAGGTCTATTTCAGACAGCAGAAGGCCTAGGATAAGGGTTCACCCTGGGGGGGGGATTTTAGTCCATCACAGGGCACAGACACACAGAGGTTGTCATATGTCATGGGGAATTTAGAAAGTAGCCTAAACATGTGTTTTTGGACGGCAGGAGGAAACCCATGTGATAGAGGGAGAGCATGCAGCTGCAGACAGGTGGGATTACACCAAAGATCGGCTCTTAGCCCTGTCTTGTTTGTAATGGTGATGGACAGGCTGAGGAATGCGATGAGACAGGAGACCCCATTGACTATGATTGTCATGCCAGGCTCGTCCGATCCTCGTGTGTGCCACGCCCCCTGATTATCCACGTGTGCTTCCCCAATCATGCCCAGCTGTGCCCTGTTGTTTTGCCCTGTCTTTTCTATATCAGTCCATGTCTTGCCCAGTCTGATGTCCGTCATTGATGTTAGTAGCGTTGTGATGTCCTGTGTACCCGGTCTCCCCAATAAATCCCCAGTTTTCCCTGCCTTTTACCTGCCTGCTTCATCCTTCCCTGTCTCCTGCCTGCCAGTCTGCCTGTCCTTACCCGTAGCTCATGACTATGATGTTCACAAATAACATTGTGATCTGTAGTGAGAGGAGGGAGCAGATTGAGACGAGCCTGGAGAGGTAGAGGGATGCACTGGAGGGAAGGGGAATGAGAGTCAATAGGAGCAAGATGAAGCGCATGTGTGTAAATGAGAGGGAGGGTGGAGGAATGGAGCGGTGGCCAGAAATAGGAGCAGTGAAGGTAGATGAGATTAGTTACTTGGGGTGAACTGTCCAAAGTAATGGAGAGTGTAATAAAAATGTGAAGAAGAGGATACAGGCAGGGAGGAGTGGGTGGGGAAGAGTGATAGGAGTGATGTGTGACAGAAGCGTATCTGCAGGGGGGTGTCTTGTGTTTGTTTACATGTATATTTACCTTTGATCTGTAGGAAAACGTCTCTTTCTGAAGTAGATTTTGGGGTCCATTGACCTGTCACTCTTCATGGAAACACAGCTGGGTACAGGTGAGCCTGCTCTCTCCATCAGGACACTGTGGACAGTGAGAGGAAAAAACCTCATTGTATAAATATATTCCATATAATGTGGACAGGGTCACTTTGAAGGTGGATGAGATTAGATACTTGGGGTCAACTGCCCAAAGTAATGGAAAGTGCAATAAAAAAGTGAAGAGGATACAGGCAGGGAGGAGTGAGTGGGGAAGAGTGACAGGAGTGATGTGTGACAGAAGCGTATCTGCAGGGGGGTGTCTTGTGTCTGTTTGCATGTATATTTACCTTTGATCTGTAGGAAAAGGTTTCTCTCTGAAGTAGATTTTGGGGTCCATTGACCTGTCACTCTTCATGGAAACACAGCTGGGTACAGGTGAGCCTGCTCTCTCCATCAGGACACTGTGGACAGTCAGAGGGAAAATCCTCATTATTTAAACATAATTCATATAATTCACATTAAATCTTCAGTTGTTTAGCCTTCTGCTCTGCCTTTATGTACTTTTATATGTCAAAAAACTCATGATGCAAACAGACTTACTTACAGTTAATTTTACTATGAAATAGTCCAACCTAAAAATAAGATTCCAGTATGAAAGGTTTAGTATCATTGTCACAATCTCAGTTGCTAGACTTGCCTGTTGTTGCTTTTTATTCCTGTTTATTGATGTATTTGTTTATATATTTATTGGTTTGTTTACACTCTACTTCATTATTTGTGACCATTTCTGATAGGATGGATGATCTATTTGTTGTCTCTCGTGTAAAAGAACTGGCTGACTAGAAGAAAAAGGAGGAGAAGATGTCGAGGTCTTTTTCTTAATCTACACGTATTAACATGTTCCACACTGAGCCAGCCCTGGCTAGGATCCCTTTCTGCTTTTATATTATGGCCTGACTATAGACCCAAAGAGACATGCATGCTAGTGGGCTGTAACAATCGTTTTACCATAAATCACAATGTTCTTCACAACACGACCCTGACAGTGTTCCTGTCTTATTCCTGTTCATTTTACTCCTGTGATCACTGTCATTTTGCATAACTGATACTGATTAGAATTAAAAACACTCAATGCCACTGTCTTTCCTACAGTTATTGTGTGGAAAAGCCACAAAGAGGTTCACCATCCGGACTGTTGAATACCCAGAGTGCAGCATGGGGGTGGATCAATGATGATCTGGACTGCAATATCATGGCATTTTCTAAGTCCAGGACTTGTTTTATCTAGATGTGTGTGTCACTGCCAAGGATGACCAAACCATTCTGGAGGAAAATGTTCACCCAATGGTTCAATCATTGTACCCTGAAGGTGGTGCCATGTATCAGGATGATAATGTACCAACACACACAGAAATACTGGTGGCGTATACCGAGCCAACCTTTGTGCAGGGGAACATTAAAGCGAGCTGGAAGCACACAGTAATTATTATCTGTATGTGTAACGGGTCGGATACAGCATGGTTCCTGTATGCAAGGGGAAAAAGACCTTTAGATCCTACGCAGTTTTGGCCAGCTGTGGTTTTGGGGCCCTTCAATTACCTAGGGGGGCCTCGACCCTGTCCCCCATGGCAACCATCAGCACCCGTTTTTGGACAAAATCCTCCAATAACTATGTAGTGCTTGTTGTTAGCATCTTAGCACACTGGTTAATGGAAACTGTGTGTTTTGGGGTCTCAGGGTCCAGTTAATTACCATGAGGTTCCAAAGCTCTGTTCCCTGTTTGTGAAGACAGTCAGCAATCATTTTATTTTCAGATAAAATACAGCGGGGTGGGGGGGCGGGGTCAAAGGTTTGTGCCCAGGGGCCTGTGATTTCTTAATCCGCCAGTGTACTTGCCAATATTGCTGGCTGATATTTAAGCTTTGTCAGTATTCAAAGCACTAGTGCTAAAAAAACAACTACTGAAATAATGGAGATGATTGGATTGAATGATCAGTAATTTTCTTTTAGTGGAGGAAGACATGACATGACATGTTATTATATATATATATATATATATGTGTGTGTGTGTGTATTCAGTAGTAAATCTGGCCTGTAGGTCGACCTTTCATGTTCCGCATAATAATAAATTATGTAACATCGTTCCAATAATCTGCACTGACAAGTTAAGCAAGTTTGCCAGGCAGCCGACACGCTGGACTTGCTGGAAGGAACATTCACCATGACATGAAAACTGATAACAAGGAAGAGCTACAAGAGTTTCATACAACCGAGAGTCAGAGATTCAACTACAAGTAGGTAGTAAACAGGTACATGGGGGATGGGGGGTGTCCTGCCATTTAGCCTGAATGACTGAATTTAAAGTGCCTCCCTTTTGAGGTCCTGACTGCTCCTTTCCAATCACTCAATTAAAAATCACCCACCCATTGAATTTTGTTGATTGCATGAAGTAAAGTTAACATTTGATACTTTACCATCAAAGCCATTATTTCACTTGAGATCCACCGTGAGTGTATTTTTAATGCTGCTTCTTTTAATTTATATACAGGTATAAAAATAAAGGTGTGAGACCTGCCATTTCTACTGTATTTTCTGTTTTGACCTTTCACTCTCACACATAAGTCCACACATTATCAAAACCTGCCTTACAATAAATTTTATTTTTAGATTAGACAAAGACCTCTGCTGAACAAATCTATGTTGTTTTAACTGAATTGCTGAGAGAAAAAAACACAAAATAATATTTTGGGCTTTGGGGTTGAGGTTCGCTGTTTTTATTGGCCTATCTGAGTCGTACTTTTTTTTGTCCAAATTACACAGGGATCTGCGTGAGCTACAAGTTAGAATTTATTTATATAATTATCCTACATAGCTGATAGTTATACATTTTATAGTCAGGCACGTAGCTATAATACAGGCTTGAACACCCGTACCTGCTGAGAAATTTGTTTGAGAAATTTGCCGATCAGACACCAGTTCTGTCAAATCTCACGAGACAATCAAGGAACCTCACCCCTGAAAATAAGCCGAAAATAAGCCAACTGTCAAAGTGAGATAGAGAAATCAAGCCCAATACACACGACCACATGGATCACAGTCAGTCCTGTTTGCCATATTATGTGTACATATAACATACATACAACAGTAACTCCAGTAACTGCAATACTGCAGACCTGGTTCTAAAGTCTTAATTCATCAATGTCTTTTGTTAGTGTGACAGTAAATGATTCCTTATGGCCATGAACACAATATGGCTCTTTGTAGCACATTTTGCAAATTATTGGAAACTGAACTCATTAATATCCCAACACAAAGAAAATATCTGAGAGATGCAAAATCTGCTGAAAGGGGCTGAGTGCAGTGGCTGAGTGCAGTGCTTTTCAAACCAGTCATGGGGACAGAGCGCGTTTCTGCTCCCTCTCAGCTCTCGATCACACCTGTACCAGGTAATAATCCAGCTTCCCCATAGTACCTGTAACATTACATCACCGGCGCCGCCACTGTATATAAGTGTGTCATACATGCTTATTTTATTATTAATTGTATCTTTTAAATATAATCTTACCTTGCGATAGAAAATGTCTTTATATTATTCCAGAATCTTATCCGTGTTTCTTGACAAAACGGAGACTCCAGTTTTATAATACTTTCACTTTTATTTACTGACAGCAGGAAATAATCACCTTCATACTAAACGTGGGAGTGGTTTAACCAGAAATAGACACGGACTCGTGACACGGCGTAGGATTTTTGGGGATATTATCCGTGTCACAAGTAACAATAAGAGAAAGGGGACAAACTCCCTCCGCCACCTAATTCTGTCATACGCACATTTTGCGTTATATTTGTACATATATGTCGCGATACTGCAGTGACACTTAAATCATTAACATACTCATAAAATGCATTATCTTAATCACGATTCATTATTCACCGTCGCCGTCTTAGAGCTGCTTTACACAGGTCCCTCTTTCTATTTCCATTACTTGTTTTGTTTGTGCAGGATTACGGGCGGTTTTAAATTATTACATTTTCTATTGCGAATCAGTGCTGAATGATTTTAATACATTAGACGCTGAAACTCGCGGGAAGCGTAAAGTGGCTTAATATCCTACAACAACATCCACTGAAAACTAAATATCTCTCACGCTTAGCTGGTCTCAAGTACATTCTGTTACCAAATGCATGGGACAGTAATCCAGGGCTAGTCAGGGACGGATTACAGACCGGGCCAGCGGGTTCCGCTGCCCAGGGGCCCTTGGGGTGCAGGGGGCCCGTGGGGCCCCTAGCCGAAAACAATTTGCAACGCTTATCAACAATGTATTTTTGTTGTTTGTCTATTTTAGAGGGCCTACATTCTTTGATCCTCTGCCTACAAGGGCCCCTGACCCTATAGGGAGGGCGTTTGGCTGCCAAGGGCCCTTGAATTGTGGTGGTTGTGGTGGTGGTGCTGGTGGTGGGGGCTCGCGAACGTTTTGCCCAGGGGCCCACACAACCCATAATCCGTCCCTGGGGCTAGCTAACCCTCTCCTGTTATATGGAGGACCAGTGACATCAGTGTGTATCACTGAAGGGGCAGTAAAGTGATCCGCTCCATTGAGAGAAGACGCTCTGAGTTGACAAAGCTGATCAGAGATCAGGAGAAGGTTGTAGTGAGTCAGGCTGAAGGAGACATGAAGAGATTGAAGCAGGATATTGATGAACTGAAGAGGAGACACTCTGAGCTGGAGCAGCTTTCACACACAGAGGATCACATCCATTTCCTCCAGGTAACAGAACAGCTACTTTGGCAATAAGAAAACCAGAGCATTCAAATGGATGCATGTTCTCATTTGTATTTCAGCTAGTCTGTCATTGGTCAGATGTTAATGGTCCTATTAATTAGATGCCATACACATTTGTTTTGATGAAGCTGTTTAATCAGACTGTGTGTCTGTAGAGGTTCCAGGGTCTTCCTGTCACCCCTGAGGCTGGATTTGAACCCAGAATCTCCGTCAGTCCACGCTGCTCTTTTGAGAACATGAGGAAGGTGGTTTCTGAGCTGAAGGATCAACTGGAGAATGTTTGCAAAAAGAAAATGGCAGAGATCCATCATACAGGTTGATAAATACAAACATTTCTCAGTCTGTTCTTGTTATTATACACCATGCAGAGAGAGTGTGCAGTACAGTCAGCCTCACGTTGGTGTGACCAAGTCAGTTTCTGTTTCCAATAAGACTAAATCTTTATGAAAACCTGTGAGCTCTAAATTCTACAGGCTGCAAAACCCAGATCACATGATTTTCTTCTACATTACAGAATCCAAAAAAATCTGTATTATGTGTAACTTACCATGATTTGCAGTTTGTTAAAATGCCTTATATTGTCCCTCATAATGATAATACACAGTGAGTGAAGTCCATCTCCCACAAGTAAATTCCATTTACTCACATCCCTGTTTCTCTCTGTCTCCTTCTAGTTACCAAAGACACCGTCCTACCAGTATTAGTGCCCAGGACGCTTCTCTCTCCCTGTATGAGGTGGAGTGTGTTTTATTGTGTTTTACTGTATTTAATTTTCTTCTGCGAGTGGAGCTTCTCTTTCTCTCTTTCGCTGCCTCCTGGTCTTTTACATTTACATGAGCTGTTTACATCAGGTATCTTTGAATGCATTTGCAAAGTAACTGCTGACGTTTAATATAATTTTGTTATGTCATTCCTCTGAGACATTCATGTTGAGAATATTATCATATATTCTATATATATATAGTGATTACAGAGAGAGGATCGCAGTGCAGAGATGGGTATAATGAAACTGACACAAACCAGAAATGCAGGTACAAAAGGTCGTTAATGGGAAGGCAATCAGTGAGGTGACCAAATCCTTAGAATCCTGGGGATGGTGATCGGTGTAGGTGGGACCGTGCCGGTGCGGCTTGGCACAGGTGTGGTTGGTCCAATGCGGGCGTGACAGACACAGGTGCTGTGAAAGTCAGCTCTCAGCTGGCAGTGTCAGTTATGTCTAGTACATTTCATACAAGCTCAGTGATGCCACATAAACCAGTAAAATGTCAATTTTTGACTTACTCATGTCAACAAAGGTACTGAATAACCCTGTCAGGGTTAAACCATCAGCTGAGGATTTTCTCATAGAGGAACCTAAACAGCAGAGGTGACCGGACGTCCCAGCAAGCATTCGGAGAGTCTAAGTGAATTCTCTGCATATTGGCAGTGTGGTCATTTAACATGACTTCATGACTTAATGTCAGATCCTTTATTCCATATGTGGGTGTTTGTGTGTCCTGCAATGGACTGGCATCCCGTCCAGGGTGTCCCCCTGCCTCGTGCCCTGTGATGGACTGGCATCCCGTCCAGGGTGTCCCCCTGCTCTCTGCCTCCTGGGATAGATTGCAGTCTGTATACTATGGGATCTAACATTATAACATTACATTATGGGATCTAACACATTCCTGTGTATTTGTTCTCATATTTGTAAAACGGCAGGTAAAGGTTCAGATGAAGAAGCAGCTGATTGGACAGTAAGGCCTGGTCTATCGTCTCGGGTGACACTGGGCATCCAGTATTGAATTTGGACATCACTCACACGGGGCTATTCTACTTATAAGAGGGTAAAATTATATAAAAATTTCAGGATATTATCATGTAACCTTTTGTGCAGTAGAAACAGACCCACATTACAAGTATGTGTCTGTCTGTGTCCTGTTCAGGAAATGTAATTAAATATGATCCAGAAGATCATGAATGTAATATCTAGGTGTTTATGTGTTCCCTTTGTTTTGTAGAAGCTTTGAAAGAACTGGAATATTATAAATATTTAAGTGAAAACAATAGTATTCTGCAGAAGGAGAAATTTTCATGCTAATTTAAAAACTATGTGGTTTTTGGTTTAGGTGCATGGACAGCTGGGTATGTAGGGGGCGCTAGTGCATGCCAGGTTGGGACAAGGTTCCAAGGGACTGTCTCACCCTGCTTTCTAAAAAAAAGTTGTCACTTTGGATTTCGTCATAACCTTTTAAAAACTGCATCCAAAACTGGTGCTTTAAACTCTTCCGTGACACAGTTGAAAGGAAGCTGTACAATGTTATTTTTTTCGTACAGAGCTGTACTACTCAGACTATATGGTAAGCCAACACACCTGCGGAGGTATCGACTTATGTAATGGGCACATCATACACCAGCAAAGGCCAGAGGATTGCATCAGACATATTGATATACCCAAGAATTGAATTTCCCAGGCAGGACGTTAAAGAGTTTACCCTGCTAGCTCCCTTAGTACAAAGTCATTCTAATTTCTGATTGACCCCCATGTGTGAATGGAGCAGGAAATTGTCCATAGCGTTTGTGTTAATGATGTTTCTGTTCTGCCACAGGCACAAAATTGGAACAGTACAAACATTGAATGGCAAAGAAGACCCCAACGAATAGAGGTAACTGGAGAGACGATGAGATTTGGGAATTTCTGTCAGTAACTTCTATTGCCGTCTTCGATGTGCTGTAAACAAAATACTGTGATTTCCGCAGTGTACCCCACCCTGCAATATGCTGCCTAGGATGGCAATCCTCTCCTGCATCCTCGTTACTCCACCTTTCGATGCTCTGGGAGAATCATCAGCTTCCCCTGTTTTCCCTCCTTTTTCTGAGCCAGGGGAGTTTGTTCTTTGATATCTCCTAAATGGCGGCGTCCTTCCTCTGCTCAAAGTGCTCCATGCCTATTGGACTCTTATCCAAACAAGACGGTGGCCATTTTGAACACGAGATTCACACTAAACTACTGTGTTTTATTATTCCAAGCAAAGTTAATTAATGAAACAACTATGCAAGTTCAATTGACCTTGAAATGAAACATTATAAAAACAGTAACGAAATAGCCTAAAAACTGCCTGACTACACTCACCCATTCTGACATTTACCCCCCAAAGTGAAATCTGCCCCTTTACTTTGACTAGACACAGCCCCTCCTTAAGCGTAAAGACAATAATAAACATATTCATAATTCAACATTCCTATCAAAATGAATCAATCCTATATTATTAAATCCTTTGAAATAAACCTTTGGATGCTATTTACATGTTTACTTTTTTTACATATGTACATGTGCGTCTATTTCAGAATGACTATAAATATCTTTGCAGTGTGAGTGAAAAGTTTGGAAACAAAAAAAATTATTATTTAGATGCTCAGTGTATCAGTGATATAACTGACATAATTTTGCAAGAGGCCAATAGCTCATTACCAGAGGAAGAAGAGGGAGGTCAGAGTAAGAATCCACCTTTCCACTGTGTTCAGGGGTATATCTGTATTACTGCAATGCCACTGTGAGTGTTTTGTGGGTCACATTGTGGCTGATAATCTTATTCCTAAATTGTGTGGATTAAAAGGAAGAAACTTAAACTAAAGTAAATCAAGATTCCGGAGTACCCAGAGGAAACCCCACGGTCACATGGGGAGAACATGCAAACGCCACACACATGTGACCCAGGCGGAGACTTGAACCCGGGTCCCAGAGGTGTGAGGCAACAGTGCTAACAACTGCACCACCATGCCGCCCCTTAACAGATACCACTCTGCCTGAGGCTTGAACCAGCGACCTCCTCGATCACAGGCACGGTCACTCAGCGTGTCGTGCCACCATCCATCCTCCTTTATTTTTCACTACTTGTGTAATTATTTATTTAGGTAATAAAGACTTAGTTTGGCTCTTAATGATTCTTCTGCTTTGTTTTAACAGGGGTAAGAGAGACACCGTTTGCTAATTAGCTTGCCGATTTTCAGGTATAGCAGTTCAGTTTTAGTAAATTAATGAAAAGAAATTTTTATTCTTGCTTGCATTTTGATCATTTAATCTAACGTATGTTACTAAAGTGATTTATTATGTTTTTTGTTTTTAACTCTACGAATACAGACGCTCCTCTACTTACGAACGTTCAACTTATGAATTTTCAGACAAACGAACGAAGAGGACCGTAAGTCCAAATTGTGTTCATTGGGATCCCGTTTCCTGTCCGCAACATCAATTTTTTTTCTGCGCGCTAATTCCGCCTAGTACGATTTCTGGCCGCTACTCCCGCCGTGCAGTAGCGTAGCGTGCGTACTCCCAGCATCCTAGTTCTTTGTACATGCATATGATGTTGAACAACGAGTCACGAACATTTCAGGTCAAGAATGGCCGTTCGAAACGCATCTCATTCATAAGTAGAGGAGCATCTGTATTCCTTTCTTTCTCAGTTATGTCTCCCATCTCCTTTTACATGGCTATTATTTATGCTGATTTAATCTAATCGTGTTAGTTATGTTCATTTGTATTAAAGTGCATTTAATTGTATTATATGACTTATGTTACCAAGTTATTATTTGAGCAGCGCTGAACCAGGACATTAATAGGATATAATAGGAAGCCTTCATTGTCAGTCTACAGGTAGCAAATACAAAATATAGACAGAAAAATATAAAATGTACATATAAGGGGAGGGGAAAAGCCCCCCAAATCATCAGAATTACATTTCATTACATTTTAATCAGAGAGAAAACAAACATTTTGCATGTTTGTTCAATTTTCCGAACCCAGTCATTTATTTTTGTCTAACATACGTCACACTTCCGAGTAAAAAGGATTATACAGGTTAAAAAGCAGAGATTTTACCTTTTTGCCACGGAGAAGCAGCGACATGTGACACTCTGATAAGGTAAAAATGATTCCTCCAGCACACAGTGAGCTATCCCAGCATGCACAGCGACATGGAGGAGTTTGGATAAACCCAAAACCCTGCACAGAGGGGTTCAGTAAATGAGGAGGTGAAGCTGTATAGGAGAGTCAGTCCATCAGAGGAGACTCTGTAGAAGGACAGAGTACCAGCCGCCCAGTCCAGATACACTCCTACTTTGCGGGAGTCTGAGGGCTTTATGGGTATGTCAGTCTCTTTCTTATTGTGCCAGACAGAGTAACTGTCAGGAGAGCAGAACAGCATCCATGATTTGTCATTGTATCCAAGCTTACAGTGAGCACTGCGTCCTTTCCTATCGAATCCTTTATAAGTTACTCCTATTTCAGCTCCTTCTCCACTCCACTTAGTCTCCCAGTAACAGCGACCAGTCAGACTCTCTCTGCACAGAACTTGGTACCATCTGTCAAATCTGTCTGGATGATCAGGATATGGCTGCTCTGCCCCCCATGTCACCTTCCTGTTCCCCTCTGACAGAGACAGGTATCTGTGTGCTGTGTTGGGGTCCAGCGTTAGCTGGCAGGAGTCTGTAGGCAAGAGAAAGAGCGATTAATCCCATGACGAAGCCCAGCATCTCCATCATTATCACCGTCACACCTCATACACTCACTAACACAGAACTCGCTCCAATACACACATTTTATTCCCAATATACTCATGTAGCCGCCCGAGTCTGCGGCGCTCCGGCTGCCCCCTGCGCTGTGAGACACGCCGCGCTGAGAGACTCGCTGGGGACCCAAATGCATGTTAGCCTGAAAGCTATTATTCTGTACGATACATAAAATATAAAAACGAAGCAGGAATTCAAGTATGTAAAATACGGCAGGAAATGTCGGATGAACGCGCGGCGCCGGCGGGAAGACGGGGCGAAATGCTGCGCGTGCTAAAATAACAGGCTTAATTACAGGTAACTGCGATGGGCTGGCCCCCCATCCTGGGTTGTTCCCTGCCTCGTGCCCATTGCTTCCGGGATAGGCTCCGGACCCCCCGCGACCCAATAGGATAAGCGGTTTGGAAAATGGATGGATGGAATTACAGGTAAATAAAATTATAAACAGCATTCATCAAACATTCATCAAACAAGTTAAACATGAAATTGTACCCCAAAGACTACCACTAAAAGTTAATTTGTCTTTCCTTCGAACCACTTGAGACACATCCCTCCCTCCAGTGATGTGTCGGTCGCGAACAAGCCGCTCAAAAGATCTGGATCCGGACCGAGAGACATTTCATGAAGTAAAACGTCTCCGCAGCTCAGCGCTCCATGCTGCTCTGACTGTGACTGAAGTTTGTGTTAAAGGCGGGCGAGCCGCGCGACAGCTCACGTGACGAGTCAGACAAGGTTCATACAATCAGGTTAAACGGAGGGAGGGGCTTGGGGTGCGCGTGCTGACGGTGTACAAGTACAGCAGGAGGGAGGGAGAGGAGGAGGAGGAGAGAAAGAGAGGGAGTGTGGTGCGCGAATAGTAGGCAAGATGAATGATAGTCGGAAATTCTCATCACTAGTGCAGACTGAGCAGACATTCAGTGTCACAGCCAGTTTGGGGAAGATTACGGGTGCTGACTTAGGACAATACTAACAAATCTCAAAACACTCATCGTATGTGCAAAAAGAACACATTTGAAGGATTTCTTTAAAGATGCACAGCTGTACCAGAATGTATTATACCCTGTTACACTCACACAAACACAAAGGATATATAATGTATTTCTACAGAAGTTGCCAGACTACTGTTTTTATTTAAGAAAGTAGTCATCTTTAAACCCAAATCAGCCTTTTAAAAAAAGAACAAAAGCATATGTAACCTTGGGCTGCAAGGTTACGTAACCCCGACTACGCCACCAGAGGCCCTGCCCCTCAGGACTTCAAATTAACCCCACGACTTCCCTTTGCATGAACACACAGAGACGCATATCCCAGAATTAAAACAGTTTATTAACAATAATTTAAAAATTAACCCTCCCAGTCAGTAAACAATTACCAGCATATGACACCACTAAAACACACAAACGGGGTTGAGAGCAAAACACAGGTGCTGGTGGTCCAATACTATAATCACGCCTTAACCCCTTAGCCAGCCAGGGAAGGTGCTTACCTGGAAGAAGAAAAAGAAGAAAGGGGAAACACCACACACATACACCCCAAGGGCACACATATCCAAGTGGGAGTTAATATCAAAATCACAGCAAACCACATCCTGGAGTTAATACTTCTCACTCACCCCACATTCACTCCATGCAGTGCAAGAATACAACCTCCAACCCCCAAACTCCAGCACCACATTCACTGGCTCTCCGCTGTAAATGGGGAAGAGACTAACCTACCCTCCAGACCTCCTACTATACCAGCCAGCACCCAGTTAGCCCCGGTAACCACGCCCCCCCCCCTTATTCACAACAATGCCAGTACAACGCACAAAATCTTACAAAACGAAATCAACAACAGGCAAAACAGCAGTGACCAGCTCCTGAGCATCAGCATAGACCCGGACACACTTGTCACCCCAAACCCAGCCTAGGAAGAAGATCAACAGTCCTTACATACCCGGAAGAGAACAGAAATGCACTCAGCCACCCCGTCCAACCCCTATTACTCATTACCTTATGCCGCAGCCGGGACACGGAACCAACCGCTCACCACCATTTCCGTCGCTCGCAGAAGTATCGCGGCAGCAATCGAACCTCCCCCACTAGCGGCTTCCCCCCGCTTTTATCCACGCTGATCCCAATTCATTGGGTGTACCGCCGTTTTGACCCAATTAAGACGCCATCATGAACCGCCCCCCATTTACCTAATCAGCGTCTCATACATACCGCCGGATACGGGATCCGCAGATGATGTCATCCCTAGCGATCACCGGTTACATTCTACCCCCTCCATTTGAATCGACGTCCCGTCGATCCCACTCCCGTAGCCACCCCGGGAGACAGACAAGTCAATCCCTCGAAGCCCTAAGACTCCCCTCTGAGGGTTCCCATGCCAAACCCAGTGCCCCCGAGGTTACAGCCCCAATGCTAGTGCTCACCACAGAAGCTGGAAGGCGATGTGGATTAGAATGTTGCCCCGCCGTTACCCGAGTGCTCCGGCGCAGGGCTCCAGCCTCAACCCTGGCAGATGGACTATCCAGGGACCAACCACCTCCTCCTGCACCCGAGCTAGGGTCCTCAACCCCAAGGTCAACTTCCTGTACCCCAGTGGAACAGGGCCTAGGCAGTGCCCTTGTCGACTCCCCCTCAGACCCCCCTGGCACAGTCACGATCACCCCCGAAACTGACCCTTCATCATAATCGGCCATGTCTAGCCGGCAAGGATCCCCAAGCCCCAGTCCCCTGGGTTCCTCCCTGGGCCCCGGGGACGGATGCCTGCTCTGCAGAACACACTTCATCATGATCCGGTGTACCTGCTGTACCTGTTCCAAATCCTGAAGGGGTGCCACAGTATACACTACTCCCCCAGGCGCAGGCGCTCGCAACACTTGGTACACCACTGGGGACCAAACATCCTGGATTTTATTCCGGCCCCGCACTGAATGGTTACGCAAATGCACCAATTGACCCACCTCCAAAGGTGCACACAGGGCCCTTGAATCATGCCTTGCTTTCCGATGGTCGGCGGCACGTTTCAACTTCCCCTGGACGCTACTAAATGCCACCTCCAGGCGCCTCTGATGTTCTTGCACCCACTCACACATCATACCCCTCCACGGGTCCGACCTCCTACCCAAGAGAAAATCCACTGGTAACTGAGGTTCCTGACCAAACATCAGGAAGTGTGGAGACTCACCAGTAGTCTGATGTAGGGTTGTGTTATAACTAAACACCAACTGTGGAAGATACTGTGGCCAGTGGCTCTTCTGTTCTGTCGACAGGGTGCGTAATAAGTTATGCATTGTGCGATTGAAGCGCTCGCACTGACCATTCCCTTGTGGATGATAAGGGGTAGTGCGAGTCTTCTGGATGTTATACAGATCACACAATTGATGAACAATCGCACTCTCAAAACACCGACCCTGATCAGAATGGAGCCTTGCTGGAACTCCAAAACGATAGAACCATTCCCTGAGGAGAACACCAGCCACCGTAGAAGCTCACTGATCCCGAGTGGGTATAACCTGCGTGAACTTGGAAAATACATCAGTTAATACCAACACTTGTTCCAACCCATCCCTAGAGGGCTCCAAAAATGAGAAGTCTATGGCTAACACTTCATTTGGCCTATTTGCTAGCAAATGGCCCATCGGTGCTCGTCCCTGTGTCTGAGAAGACTTAGCGAGCATACAACGCTCACACTGCTCACACCATTCCCTAATGTCCTTGGCCATCCCTGGCCAAAAACACCTCTGGCGGACCAAAGCCGCTGTCCGCTCGTTGCCCTGATGTCCCTGGGCATCATGCAACTGGTACAACACCTCTCTCATTAAAGATGCCGGGAGTAGGAATTGCAACCACCCCTCTCCCCCATCCGGCCTAAAGACCCTACGGTGCAGGAGACCATCTGCCACTGTGAGGCGGTCCCACTCCCGCAACAACAGTCGTGCGGCAGGCAACAAACCCTCTCGTTCCGCTTGACTCGGCTTACGTCCTGTCTCCCAAAAAGGAAGAACAGCACTAATGGTAGGATCCATCTCCTGAAGCTTCCTCAACTCAGCCGAGGAACGCTGCGGGAGCACTGTCATAGCTGATTGCGTCACCGGTGGCACCCTTCCTGAAATGGCCTCCTGTAGAGGGGATGGCAACACACCTTCCGGGAACAGGGATACCAAACTCTCAGAATTAAGCTCTAGTTGTTGCCGTGACAGCGCATCAGCATTTCTATTCGTCCTGCCAGGCCTATAGCGAACCGAAAAATTAAACGCTGCCAGCTCAGCCACCCACCTCTGTTCAGTGGCCCCCAACTTGGCAGTGCTCAGATGGCTTAAAGGATTATTATCGGTCCACACTACACACTGCTGGCCCCATAAATATTCCCGGAATTTGTCGGTCATTGCCCACTTCAACCCCAAAAATTCCAGCTTCATAGAACTGTACTTCCTCTCAGCTGGATTGAGGCTCCGGCTAGCATAGGCCACAGGACGCACCTTTCCCTCCTGCTCCTGTGAAAGCACAGCCCCTAGTCCATGATGACTAGCATCCACCTCCAAGATGAAAGGCAGAGAAAAGTTTGCAAAAGCCAGAGTCGGAGCATTAATCAGTTGTACCTTCAGCTGCTGGAAGCTCTCCTCGCATCCGTCTGGCCACACCTCCGCCAACCTCAATTTCTGGCCCCTACGACCCCTACCCCCCCTTGTTCTGCTACCAGGCGATGTAGGGGGCCCGCCAGTCTTGCAAATCCCTCTACAAAACGGCGATAATAACTGGCGAAACCCAGGAAAGACCGCAATTCCTGGATGTTCCTTGGCCTAGGCCAATTTGCTACTGCAGACACCTTCTCCGGGTCAGTAGAGACGCCATCACGGGAGATCCGATGGCCAAGGTAGCGCACCTCCTTCCCAAAAAAGCAACACTTCTCTAAATTAGCCTTCACTCCCTCCCTCTGTAGTTGTCCCAACACCAACTCCAGACGCTTCAGATGTTCACCTGCATCAGAGGAAAAGATGATAATATCATCCAAGTACAACCATAAAGACTGCCCATTCTGATCCCCAAAAATCCGTTCCATCAATCGCTGGAATGTACTAGGCGCATTACACAACCCAAAGGGCATTCTATTAAACTCGAATAGCCCAAAGGGGGTACAAAAAGCTGTCTTCGGACGATCACTCTCGGTTACAGGGATTTGATGGTATCCACTCGACAAGTCAATAGTGGAAAACCACTGAGCCCCGGATAGAGAGTCTAATGTCTCCTCGATGCGAGGCAGGGGAAATGCATCCCTACGGGTTTTGCTGTTCAACTGCCGATAATCCACACACATCCTCAAGCGGCCATCCTTCTTTTTCACCAGCACAATGGGAGAGGCAAAGGGGCTGCAACTTTCCCGAATAACTTGACTATCTAACAATTGATGAATATGAGCCCTCACAGCCTCATAATCCGACGGGGGGATACGTCTAAACCTTTGTCTGACCGGCTTATCATCCATAAGGGGAATATCATGTGACAGGAGCGTAGTACATCCCAAGTCACCCTCCGATGACGAAAACACTCCAGCATATTGCCTCAACACACCCCTAACACGTTCCTGCTCTACCGAGGGCAATACTGACAGGTCAAGTCCCTGAATTTGCTCCAACACTGAATGGTAAGTACCCATATGGGCATTCACAGAAAGGGTTACCCCACCCAAGGTACTCTCCTCCCCAAGGGGCTGATCTACCGGCCCCACCTTCTCTGTCACCCCGGGAGGCAGACTTACTACTTGGGCCTGTGTCACTATACCCACTGGACAGCGTGGATGAAGAGTGGCCATAGTTTTGTGGACATTCAAAATGGGAACATACACAGTCCTCTTGGTTACTCTGAGGAAAGCCGGAAGGGGCAACAAACTACTTGGAAGCTGCCGAGCGGCACTGGTGGGCTCAAATAAAACTTCCCCTAAAGCCCCACCCAGCTTTTCGGCACAGGTTGCTGCCACAAATTTAACTGTTCCCCCAGGTATATAAATAGCCTTTCGTCCTCTTACTTTTACCAATCCCCTGGAGGGAGGATCATTAACAGGAGCTTGCTGGCAAAACTGGAACGCCTCCTTCCACTGTTGAGCCTCTAGGCCAATGGTGGAACCATCAAAGAGAGCTGAACCATGCTGGACAAATAATTCAGTATAACATTCCCTGATCACATTCATCCCCAGCACCCCTGGTGTACTAGAGCCACCTGACCCGGGAGGATCCCTAACCACCAACCAGCCCCTCTTTGGTAGATGTTTACCCAAAACCTCAACTGCCAACTCAACATAACCCACATAAGGTATTTCAAGACCATTTGCCGCCTGTAAATGCAACCAATTACACTCCTTCAATTGGCCCTGCATATGCTCCCGGAAGAGACTCTCCGGTAGTGTTGACACCATTGACCCTGTATCTAACAAACACTTCACCCCTACCCCCCCTACTTTAACAGTTACTGTAGGGCACTGGCCTACCAATGAGGAGATGGCCTGACTTACCGGGGTAGGCCGACAGGAGCCAATGTTGCCCCCTTCCAATGAGTGGCTCAGCACATTGGAGGGGCCTAGTTTTCCGGAGGCTGGGACGCAACACCGGCCTGGCCAGCAGAAACCCGGAAACCTGACAACTCAACCCGTTCATTATCACACTCCCGTGCATAGTGGCCTGGCTGCTGACATCTACGACAAATAACAGTACCGGAGCGACTCGGGCCCCTCGGCTGCTGCGAACCTGATAGAGCCGAAACACTTTTGGTCAGGAAATTCAATTGCTCCTGGTGTTTTAGCAACATTCTCTTTAGCTCTGCTAATTCTACACCAGTAGGTGCAGGAGGTAAAGACTCAACCTTAGGTGGGGGTCGAGTGTAATGCATAGCACACAGTGAGGGCACAGAATGACTCCTACCCCTCCCACATTCACTGGGCCTCCCCTCCCGCTCCCATCGGATGGCTTCGGCCCGAACATCAAGCATGGACAACTGGGGGGCCTGGCGGACAAAACGCTTCAACTCCCTACGCAGAGCTGGATCATACACATACTCCACAAACTGATCACGCAACAACATATCTGAATTAGGGACAGAATCAGGAGCACGTTGTAACACTTTATCCATCAATGAACAAAGAGCATGAGAATATTCCTGCAATGATTCCCCTTCATGTTGTTTACGTGAAAAGAAACCCTCCTGTAACTCAACATAGGACTTAGCACAACCATACAAGTCCTTCAAAATGGCAACTATCACAGCAGGGTCCTCCCTTTCAGCCCTACTCCGATACCGAATTTCAGCCTTAGCCTCCCCATCTAGATGATCATACATAAAATAAGCTTCCTCCAATCCATTCAGATGTCGGGCCCTCACGCTAGCCTTTACCTCCTCCAACCATTCATCCACCCCAATCCCAAAAGTTCCCCGAAACACCGGGCACCTCCGCTCCCTGGGAATATACAACCGTTCCATCCCAGTATTAACCAAATGCCCGTCAGTCCTCGCCGATGACCCGCTGGTGCTTGGCTGTACGGTGGTATGCTCCCGCCGAAGGTGTTCATTCTCGGCCTGCAGCTGTTGCACCAAGTCCTTAAGTCCTTGAACCTCTTCAGACATGGCTCCTCCCCACACTGCAGGATATAACACAATTCCAGCCCCAGCTGGTACAGGTAATGTCCCTCGATGGGCCACTGCTGTTTTGCCTCAAATCAATCCACTAATAACCCACCAAAAACTGGAATACTTGTCTCTGGTAAGAAGATGCAGAATCCTGCCGACTACGCCAGATTGTAACCTTGGGCTGCAAGGTTACGTAACCCTGACTACGCCACCAGAGGCCCTGCCCCTCAGGACTTCAAATTAACCCCACGACTTCCCTTTGCATGAACACACAGAGACGCATATCCCAGAATTAAAACAGTTTATTAACAATAATTTAAAAATTAACCCTCCCAGTCAGTAAACAATTACCAGCATATGACACCACTAAAACACACAAACGGGGTTGAGAGCAAAACACAGGTGCTGGTGGTCCAATACTATAATCACGCCTTAACCCCTTAGCCAGCCAGGGAAGGTGCTTACCTGGCAGAAGAAAAAGAAGAAAGGGGAAACACCACACACATACACCCCAAGGGCACACATATCCAAGTGGGAGTTAATATCAAAATCACAGCAAACCACATCCTGGAGTTAATACTTCTCACTCACCCCACATTCACTCCATGCAGTGCAAGAATACAACCTCCAACCCCCAAACTCCAGCACCACATTCACTGGCTCTCCGCTGTAAATGGGGAAGAGACTAACCTACCCTCCAGACCTCCTACTATACCAGCCAGCACCCAGTTAGCCCCGGTAACCACGCCCCCCCCCCCTTATTCACAACAATGCCAGTACAACGCACAAAATCTTACAAAACGAAATCAACAACAGGCAAAACAGCAGTGACCAGCTCCTGAGCATCAGCATAGACCCGGACACACTTGTCACCCCAAACCCAGCCTAGGAAGAAGATCAACAGTCCTTACATACCCGGAAGAGAACAGAAATGCACTCAGCCACCCCGTCCAACCCCTATTACTCATTACCTTATGCCGCAGCCGGGACACGGAACCAACCGCTCACCACCATTTCCGTCGCTCGCAGAAGTATCGCGGCAGCAATCGAACCTCCCCCACTAGCGGCTTCCCCCCGCTTTTATCCACGCTGATCCCAATTCATTGGGTGTACCGCCGTTTTGACCCAATTAAGATGCCATCATGAACCGCCCCCCATTTACCTAATCAGCGTCTCATACATACCGCCGGATACGGGATCCGCAGATGATGTCATCCCTAGCGATCACCGGTTAAAAATATATCGGAATAATTGTGTGAATGTTATCATGAAGTGATAATGATATTAAAAATAAAAATTTGCAAAAAAACTTACATTTCTGGATACCTGGTCTGGTCCTGCATTCTCCACTGTGGTCCACACTATAGCAGAAGCAGAATGACATAGTACTGCTGTATCCATTTATTTAATTGTTGTATTTTCTCCACATACACGAGTCTATAGCAGGACAGACACACATTCTGTACTCACTTCAGTTTCTCTAGTTTACAGCTGGGATCCTCCAGTAGAGCAGAGAGCAGCTTCACTCCTGAGTCTCCTGGGTGATTGTAGCTCAGGTCCAGCTCTCTCAGGTGTGAGGGGTTTGACCTCAGAGCTGAAGCCAGGGAAGAACAGCCTTCTTCTGTGACTCTACAGCCTGACAGCCTGCAGAGAGACAGACAATATCTCTCCAATAAATAAAAACACCTGACCACTATGAGTATTACTTTTAAGTAAATGTGACGACTCCAATAAAGATTTCAATAATACCATTTTATACTATGTAATACCAAATAATATTCACCTCAGTATCTCCAGTTTACAGTGTGAATCCCCCAGTCCAGCAGAGAGCAGCTTCACCCCTGAATCCTGCAGATCATTGTCACTCAGGTCCAGCTCTCTCAGATGTGAGGGGTTTGACCTCAGAGCTGAAGCCAGGGAAGAACAGCCTTCTTCTGTGATTCTACAGAATGACAGCCTGCAGAGAGACAGACATTATCTCTCTAATAAATAAAAACACCTCACCACTATGAGTACTACTTTTAAGTAAATGTGACAACTTCAATAAAGCTTTCAGCAATTACACATTACAGTGTGGAATACGCAGTAATATTGACCTCAGTATCTCCAGTGTACAGTGTGAATCCCCCAGTCCAGCAGAGAGCAGCTTCACCCCTGAATCCTGCAGGTCATTGTCACTCAGGACCAGCTCTGTCAGCTGAGAGGAGTTTGATCTGAGAGCTGAAGCCAACACTTCACAGCATGTCTCTGTAAGTCTACAGCTGTCCAGCCTGGAAAAGGAAACGTGTTAAAATATATATACATACACCACACACACAGATATATATATATGGGGCGCCATTTGTAAAGGTAGCAAACATTTTTGTACTTGCCACTTTTTCAACATTTAATGCAATTATCTGACATTTAGCTAGAAGTCAGGGGTGTTTTGGATCATCAGATTTTTTTGTTGTGTAGATTATGTTCAAAATTGTTTATCATATGCAAATATGAATGGTATGTCTATATATAAATGTTAAATGTAAATGTTAAATGTAAATGTAAGTAGTTTTCTAAAGTTTTTTAAAATTATTTTTTTATATGACTTTTGAATTGCTGACACCATGACTGAAATCCGGGGGCGGCATGGTGGTGCAGTGGTTAGCACTGTTGCCTCACACCTCTGGGACCCGGGTTCGAGTCTCCGCCTGGGTCACATGTGTGTGGAGTTTGCATGTTCTCCCCATGTCGTCATGGGGTTTCCTCCGGGTACTCCGGTTTCCCCCCACAGTCCAAAAACATGCTGAGGCTAATTGGAGTCGCTAAATTGTCCATAGGTGTGTATGTGTGAGTGAATGGTGTGTGAGTGTGCCCTGTGATGGGCTGGCCCCCCATCCTGGGTTGTTCCCAGCCTCGTGCCCATTGCTTCCGGGATAGGCTCCGGACCCCCCGCGACCCAATAGGATAAGCGGTTTGGAAAATGGATGAATGGATGGATGACTGAAATCCTTATTTTCTGTGTTGCTGTACCTGTGAAGCTGTTAAATTTCCAAAACACTAATCAGACAATTATCAATCCTGTCAGGTAGGGATGAAATAGTGATAATTAATTTCTGGGTGTCCATATAAATACACTCTAATTGTTTTCATAAGATATAAAAGCAGTATCTTGAATAACATCTGTACTTCTTTAGCAACAGACATATGTAAGATCACTTACAGAGCTGTCCTAGATTTCTTGATCACAGGCAGCAGCCTCTGAAGACCTTCATCTGATCTGATGTATTTCTTCAGATCAAACACATCCAGATCCTTATCTGACATCAGTAACACAAAGGCCAGAGCTGACCACTGTGCAGGTGAGAGGTCAGCTGCTGAAAGGCTTCCTGAACCCAGGTATCTTTGTACTTCCACTATTAGAGAATTGTCACTCAGTTCATTCAGACAGTGGAACAGGTTGATGGTCCTTTCTGCAGATAAATTCTCCTGAATTTTCTCCTTGATATATTGAGCTGTTTTCTTACTGTTATGTGACTTGGTTCTTGTCTGGCCCAGTAGCCTTTTTAACAGACTCTTACTGGAGTCTTTTGAGAGGCCAAGGAGGAAGCGGAGGTAGAGGTCCAAGTGTCCATTCTTGCTCCTTAATGCTTCATCCACTGCAGTCTTCAGCAGGTCAGCTGATGAGTTTGACAGAAACACGTATAAAGCAGCGAGATACTCCTGGATGCTCAGATGCACAAAGCAGTACATCTTTTCCTGGTACAACCCATACTCCTCTTTAAAGACTTCTGTGCACATTCCAGAGTAAACTGAAGCCTCTGTGACATCAATGCCATTCTCTGTCAGATCTTGCTTATAAAATATGATATTGCCTTTCTCGAGGTTATTAAAAGCCAGTTTACCAAGTTTTGAAAGGAATTTCTTCCCAGTGCATTTCTTAAGCATGATTTTATGTTTTTCCATATACTTGTCATTTTTTAAACTCACCTGAAAGATCAGGAAGTGTGTGTACATTTCAGTCAGAGTCCTTGGAATTTCTCCACTGTCAGACTCACTAAAAAGACTCTTAAGAACTGTGGCTGAAATCCAGCAGAACACAGGTATGTGGCACATGATGAAGAGGCTCCTTGATGATTTCACATGTGTGATAATCCTGCTAGCCAGGCTCTGATGACTAAATCTCTTCCTGAAATACTCCTCCTTCTGGGCATCACTGAACCCTCGTATCTCTGTCACCTGGTGGACAAACTCAGGAGGTATCTGATTGGCTGCTGCTGGCCGGGAGGTTATCCAGAGGAGAGTAGATGGAAGCAGATTCCCCTTGATGAGGTTAGTCAACAGCACATCCAGTGATGTTTTCTTTGTTACATCAAACCAGCTCTCATTGTTCTGAAAATCTAGAGGAAGGCGACACTCATCCAGACCATCAAAGATCAACAAAACTTTGTACCTACACAGGTCAGTGGATTTAAATGATTTCAGTTCTGGGACAAAGTGGTGAAGCAGTTCAGTCAGACTGTATTCATCCTTAATCAAATTCAGGTCCCGGAAAGGAAGAGCAAATATGAAGTGAATGTCCTGGTTTGCTTTTCCTTCTGCCCAGTCAAGAATAACTTTCTGCACAGAGACTGTTTTCCCGATACCTGCGACCCCTTTAGTGAGTACAGTTCTGATAGGTGTCACACGCCCATATAAGGGTTTAAATATATCATTGCACTTGACTGTAGTATCTTCTGTTAGCCTTTTCTTGGATGCTGTTTCAATCTGTCTCACTTCATGTTCATCATTGACTCCTCCAGCTCCCCCTTCAGTTATGTAGAGTTCTGTGTAAATCCCTTTGAGAAGTGTTGGCTGTCCTTCCTTAGCTTTCCCTTCAAATACACACTCAAATTTCTTCTTCAGGTTACATTTGATTCTGCACTGACATTGCAACAGAAGATGCCCTGAAATCAAATGAGAGAAAAATGCTTTTTTAAACTCATACATGTCAAATTAAATCATATTACATTAATTGATTAACTGAAATGTAATACACATTTTTCCATAAACTATGTTTTTGTGGCAAATCAAACACACACTGAATGAGGTACAGCTCTTACTCTTCTCCAGCATGTCAGCGAGATCATTTTGCTCCATGGTCCTCAGGATGTACAGTGTGATCTTCAGAGCTCCCTCTCTACCACAGGTCTTCTGCATCTGACCATCACTGTCCAGGTCATTGTCCACCTCCTGCTGAGGCTCAGAGCATTCTGGGTCATTCTGATCCAGGTACCTTTTGAATTTCATCAGCTCATCCGTCAGAAACTTTTGAGCTTTTTCCTCCAGTAACTGGAATGAACAGTTACAGTTTAATTATTATCACTCCTGGTGTAGGAGCCTAAATGCAGTTCACATGAGTTTGAGTAATTAATAGTAAAATAATATTGGCTTAAGTTCATTAGTTTGACAAACATGATTTAAAATGTTAAGATTTATTTGATCTACCTTTTAATGTTTAAAACCGGGATATTAATGTAGTTCTGATGGACACTATTGGGGTGCTTTTATTATGATATGTGGTGAGAGGATAGGTAGTAGGAGAGAGAGTGATTAGATTGGAGCGAAATAGTTTTTTGACCTCCTGGTAAGTTAGCTCTCTGATTCTCTATACTTTTTGTGGATAAACTGTATTATGTTTGTAAGTAAACAGTTAAAAATTTAAGAAGCTGTTTCCTGGAATATTTATCAAGTGGATTTGGACGAGAGAATCTTCAGAGAGTCAAGCTAAGCTTCAATAGGAAGATAAGAACCTACAGCTGGTACAATATCATTTTAGAATTTCACTTGTAAACATCAACCCTTTGATAGGATGAACTACTTATTGTAGAAGATGTATGTCAATTTAGATGAAATTTTAGAAAATATACTTCAGTAATAAACACACACCTTGAAGATGGACGATAAGTCTCCTTTATGTGGGTGTGAATTACATCTATTCATTCGGTCCCTGTGAATAAAACACAAATATCCATCCATTAATCCATCCATCCTCCGGCCATTTATCCCATTTTGGGTGGGGGGGAGGGGAAACAGGGTGGTGGGGTCTATTTCAGGCAGTCATATGTCATGGGGAATTTAAAAAGTAGCCTAAACACGTGTTTTTGGACAGCAGACAGACAGGGGGCTCAGCCACCAGCACTGGGGGGGTGAAGCACATAGATCAAACATCCACTCCAAACCACCTACATAACAGTTTTGGATGAAATAGTATATCTTCTTATCATTGATAAAGGTGGGGCCGCCTTTATTCAGGCTGTGGGGAACCTACACTGGGCACCCAGGAGCAGCGTCCAGTTCTGCATGCAGTTTGCAGCCTGGGCTGCTGTCCCTGAATATGGACTGAAAATGGATGTCAGGGGCTGATGGTCCATCAGTTTGGGTGAATCTTCATTCCAAACTGCATTTGACCAATAGATGTGTAAGATGTACACCCCCTTCTAAGACCCTAGGATCCGGAGACGCTCCTGATATAGAGGGAGGTGTAAGAAGAGACTCAGCCGGGTATATGCCACCCAGAAAAGGAAGCGGGGGCATGCCACCAGAGGGGATCGGTCCTGTGTGCATCTTAGTTCTGGCCTCAGTCACTGTTCTTCCTTGTCAGATTCCTTGGCTCTATCTGGTCCTGCTGGCCTTCCGAAGCCTGGGGGGCGCTCGTGTTCTGGGGTCAACACCCCGCTTCCCAGTGTCCAGAGGACCCCCTAGCTCAACCCTGTTCTCTCCATCCCCATATCAGTTTTTGCCCCAATGACCTGTCCCTCCTTTCCTGCTCTGTGGTGTGTGCTTCCACCCTGGTTACCTGGTCTTCACCCTGGTGACCCTTCATTTGTCCACCCTATTCTGGTCCATGTTGTGTAACATAGTTTCTGTGTTTCCTGGTTCCCAGTTTCATCTTTTATCTCTCTTGTTAGTCCCTGCTGATTTGGTCCCCTTGTTGGGGTACTCGTTTGATATTTCGGCCTGTTGTGTCTGGTCATCCAGTGTCCTGACGGCCTTTGTCCTGTCCAGTGTCCCTTTTGTTTCTTGTCTTACTGTTTGGTTCCTGTAGGTCCCCTCCTTGGTCTCCCATGCGTGCCCGGAATGCAATCATTGGGGGGAGCATACTGTCACGCTCTATATCCCTGCCCCTCACGTTCTCTCTCGTCAGAGCCACACATGTTGCTCATTTGTCCTGCCTTTCGTTTCAGCCCTCATATGGGTCACTCCAACTGCCTCTTGTCTGCTCCTTCGTTAGTTGTATATAACAGTGCCTCCTAGTCCTGTGTTCCTCATTCTGGTCATTAATGTCACCCCAATATGTGTGCTCCTGTGCTCTCTGTTAGTCCTGTTCAGTTTCTTTAATAAACCCCTTATTGTTTGCTTTTATGCCTGCTCCTGCCTCCATTGTTTTTGGCCTGTGACAGCTTCACCCCAGAGAGACCACTCAAGATTTGATCCATGTTTTTCTGGAACAATGCAAGAGCAACAAGTAACACCAAATGGAAGGTATCAATGTGTGTAAAGGCCTCTGTGTGTGCTGATGGTGAGAAATCCTTGTGACTCTTCCTCTACATGCATCTGTAGGAAGGCCTGGTTGAGATCTGTTTTGCTAAACTTCTTTCCACCGTCAAATCGAGAAACCAGCTACTCAGTAACAGGAAGTAGGTACTATTCCACATTTAGTACAGGGTTTAAAGTAACATTAAAGGCCCCTCACAAGCAAGGTGACCATCTATGTATATAATCCAGCACCAATGACGTTGTCCACTGGCCATGTGGTACCGGTACAATAACCCCAATCTCAACCAGTCCCTGTTTCTCTGCGTTGACTTTATGTTTCAGTGCCTAGGGGACCTTGCTGGCCTTCATGAAGCATGGTGTGGTGCCAGGCTTCACCTGCAGCTTGACCTTCTTCCCCTTCATGCCTCTTGGTTCATCCCTGAACACCACTGCATGTCGCCTCAGCACTGCTGAAGGCCTCGTCTCATCCACTGACACTTTGTTCTCTTTAAGCTGCAATTCCATGACAGCATTACCAGCTGAAAACTGGCTCCGGCCCTTTCCGCCACATCATGGAGAGGGCGTGCTCAGATGGTTATAGGAGTTCTCACTCCAAATTACAGTTGACCAATAGATGTATAAGATGTACACCCCCTTCTAAGACCCGCCCACCCCTTAGAAAATCCAGAAGCAAAACAAAAATGTGAAGAAGGAGAACAAAGAAGATTTTATTTAAATTTTTAATTGATATTTGTAATGAATACTTTCATTGTGATACCTAATCATTTTCATGCGGTTTTCAAATTTTGATGAATTCTTCTGGCACAAAATTAACTCCATACCTGTCACGTTAAAAAAAGTTGGCACGACCAGCTCCTCTTTAACGCCATTAGCTGGGACAAAAAAATCCGAACCGTTCACAATAAGCAGCCCAGCTCTCATTGTTTTATCAGACTGCAGGTTAAAGGCATTTTGTTACTTTTATATATAAACTGGTCATTTATCTTCTCAGTTAAAATGTTTGTTTTCACTAAGATCAGTTGAATCACATGAATGTCACTTTCCCCTTTTCCAGTTGCTACCAGGCACAGTGGCAAAACATCCACAGTGTCGGCCATGAAACTCCACCATTCAAGGCAGTGAACAGCAGCAAAAAGTCTGTCCCAGCTGCCAGTGAGTGTTTGCATCCAGGTCACTGCACGTCGATATTTAACCTAAACCAGTGTTTTTGAGCCCAGTCCTGGGGACCCCTGACAATCCACATATTTTACTCCCACCCAGCTCCCAACACAGATGAATGGGTTGAGAAACATCCTCTGTGTGAAACATGGTTTAATATTGTAGGGGGCACAAGTGATTGCGTCAGTTTGACAAGCTTAATGTCACGCTGACCATCGGTTATTTATAGGAGGGACATCTGGTAAAACAATATAGGCTGATAGGCTTTACACAAGATTTTATACATAAGCCACAAATTTTGTTTTTACTCATTTCTATTCATATCACCTTTGCTAAAGAAATGAATTGCTTGTTTTTTATTGACTTTGTTTGATGTCTTAACAGGATAGTAATTAATTATTTACAGGCAGCGTTAATGTGAGGGTGGTGCATGATTTTTATGAGGACAGTGTGACAGCAGAGAGGTGTGAGGTATGAATGATGGACTGGTTGAAGGTGGAGGGGGGATTACAACAAGGATCGGCTCTTAGCCCTGTCTTGTTTGCAATGGTGATGGACAGGCTGAGGATTGAGATCAGACAGGAGACCCCATGGACTATAATGTTCACAGATGACAGTGTGATCTGTAGTGAGAGGAGGGAGCAGATTGAGACGAGCCTGGAGAGGTGGAGGGATGCACTGGAGGGAAGGGGAATGAAAGTCAGTAGGAGCAAGATGGAGCTCATGTGCGTGAAGCAGAGGGAGGGTGGAGGAATGGAGCAGTGACCAGAAATAGGAGCAGTGAAGGTGGATGAGATTAGTTACATGGGGGTCAACTGTCCAAAGTAATGGAGAGTGTAATAAAAATGTGAAGAAGAGGGAACAGGCAGGGAGGAGTGGGTGGGGAAGAGTGACAGGAGTGATGTGTGACAGAAGCGTATCTGCAGAATATTTAATTCAACAACAATGTGACCATTTTTTATAGGAAGGATAATCTGCTGGTTGCCTCTAGTACGACAGGACTGGCTGATTGTGGTAGAAAAGGGAGAAGAAAGAAGATGCCTTTGTAATAAATGCACGTTTACCTTAGATCTGTAGGAAAAGGTCCCTCTCTGAAGCTGATTGGTTCCCTCATTGACCAGTCACTCTTCATGGAAACACAGCTGGGTACAGGTGAGCCTGCTCTCTCCATCAGGACACTGTGGGCAGTGAGAGGAAAGATCCTCATTATATAAATATAATTCATATGAGGACAGCATCACATTACATCTTCAGCTGTTTAGTTTTCTGCTCTACATTCATGTACATTTATATCTTATGAAGCTCTTGATGCAAACAGGCTTGTTTCCTTTTTGTGTTAGTGTGAAATGAATTGTCTCACTCAAAGTTAAGATTTTGAAGGTTTAGTATCATTGTTACAGCCTCCTTCACTAGACTAGGCTGTTGTTGCTTTTTCTTGTTTATCGATTAATTTGTTTATATATTAATTCATTAATTTGCACTCCTTCATTATTAGAATCCATTTTTGATAGGAGAGATGATCGACTGCTCATCTATTATCAAAGAACTGTCTGATTGTAGCAGAAAATGAAGAAAGTAGATGCAGAGGTATTTTTATTAAATGTCCATTTACCTTCGATCTGTAGGAAAACGTCCCTCTCTGAAGCCGATTGGTCGGTCCATTGACCTGTCACTCTTCATGGAAACACAGCTGGGTACAGGTGAGCCTGCTCTCTCCATCAGGACACTGTGGGCAGTGAGAGGAAAAATCCTCATTATTTAAATATAATTCATATGAGGACAGCATCACATTAAATCTTCAGCTGTTTAGTTTTCTGCTCTACATTCATGTACATTTATATCTTATGAAGCTCTTGATGCAAACAGGCTTGTTTACTTTTTGTGTTAGTGTGAAATAAATTGTCTCACTCAAAGTTAAGATTTTGAAGGTTTAGTATCATTGTTACAGCCTCCTTCACTAGACTAGGCTGCTGTTGCTTTTTCTTGTTTATCGATTAATTTGTTAATATATTAATTCATTAATTTGCACTCCTTCACTATTAGAATCCATTTTTGATAGGAGAGATGATCGACTGCTCATCTATTATCAAAGAACTGTTTGATTGTAGCAGAAAATGAAGAAAGTAGATGCAGAGGTATTTTTATTAAATGTCCATTTACCTTCGATCTGTAGGAAAACGTCCCTCTCTGAAGCCGATTGGTCTGTCCATTGACCTGTCACTCTTCATGGAAACACAGCTGGGTACAGGTGAGCCTGCTCTCTCCATCAGGACACTGTGGGCAGTGAGAGGAAAAATCCTCATTATTTAAATATAATTCATATGAGGACAGCATCACATTAAATCTTCAGCTGTTTAGTTTTCTGCTCTACATTCATGTACATTTATATCTTATGAAGCTCTTGATGCAAACAGGCTTGTTTACTTTTTGTGCTAGTGTGAAATAAATTGTCTCACTCAAAGTTAAGATTTTGAAGGTTTAGTATCATTGTTACAGCCTCCTTCACTAGACTAGGCTGCTGTTGCTTTTTCTTGTTTATCTATTAATTTGTTTATATATTAATTCATTAATTTGCACTCCTTCACTATTAGAATCCATTTTTGATAGGAGAGATGATCGACTGCTCATCTATTATCAAAGAACTGTCTGATTGTAGCAGAAAATGAAGAAAGTAGATGCAGAGGTATTTTTATTAAATGTCCATTTACCTTCGATCTGTAGGAAAACGTCCCTCTCTGAAGCCGATTGGTCGGTCCATTGACCTGTCACTCTTCATGGAAACACAGCTGGGTACAGTTGAGCCTGCTCTCTCCATCAGGACACTGTGGGCAGTGAGAGGAAAAATCCTCATTATATAAATATAATTCATATGAGGACAGCATCACATTAAATCTTCAGCTGTTTAGTTTTCTGCTCTACATTCATGTACATTTATATCTTATGAAGGTCTTGATGCAAACAGGCTTGTTTACTTTTTGTGTTAGTGTGAAATAAATTGTCTCACTCAAAGTTAAGATTTTGAAGGTTTAGTATCATTGTTACAGCCTCCTTCACTAGACTAGGCTGCTGTTGCTTTTTCTTGTTTATCGATTAATTTGTTTATATATTAATTCATTAATTTGCACTCCTTCACTATTAGAATCCATTTTTGATAGGAGAGATGATCGACTGCTCATCTATTATCAAAGAACTGTCTGATTGTAGCAGAAAATGAAGAAAGTAGATGCAGAGGTATTTTTATTAAATGTCCATTTACCTTCGATCTGTAGGAAAACGTCCCTCTCTGAAGCCGATTGGTCGGTCCATTGACCTGTCACTCTTCATGGAAACACAGCTGGGTACAGTTGAGCCTGCTCTCTCCCTCAGGACACTGTGGACAGTGAGAGGAAAGATCCTCATTATATAAATATAATCCATATAATATGGACAGGGTCACATTAAAACTTCAGCTGTTTAACCATCTGTTCTACCTTCATGGAATTTTATATGTCATATAACTCATGATGCAAACATGCTTGTTTACATTTAGCTTTAATATGAAATAGTCTGACCTAAAAATAAGATTCCAGTATGAAAGGTTTAGTATCATTGTCACAATCTCAGTTGCTAGACTTGCCTGTTGTTGCTTTTTATTCCTGTTTATTGATGTATTTGTTTATATGTTTATTGGTTTGTTTATGCTCTACTTCATTATTTGTGAGCATTTCTGATAGGATGGATGATCTATTTGTTGTCTCTACTGTAAAAGAACTGGCTGACTGTTTAAGAAAAAGGAGGAGAAGATGTCGAGGTCTTTTTATTAATCTACACATATTAACATGTTCCACACTGAGCCCTGGCTAGGATCCCTTTCTGCTTTTATATTATGGCCTGACTATAGACCCAAAGAGACATGCCTGCTAGTGGGCTGTAACAATCGTTTTACCATAAATCACAATGTTCTTCACAACACGACCCTGACAGTGTTCCTGTATTATTCGGCTGTTACTCCTATGATCACTGCTATTTATAATTGATTAGACTTAAATACTCAATGCCACATTTTTGAGAAAATGTTTTTTGGAAAATACTGTCACTTCATCATTCTGTAAGTGGGAACACCATTAAATTAACCTCAAATAAATTTCACAAATATGAGAAATTTCAAATAAATATAAGTTCCCCAACTACTGGACTCCTACCGGAAACCTTTTTGTGAAAATATAAGCTCCAATTTTAGAATATTCAAAAAATCAAAGATGTCCCCAAAAATTGATATAGCAGCTGTAGGTGGCAGCAGAGGACAATGTCCAGGGAATATAAGTAAATGCAGATTTTTAAAGGAAACTAAATTTAAGGTGTAATTATCATGAATGATCTACCCCACTGACCCAAATCACTGAAGTCTCAAGGAAATTTATTAAGTTAAAACTGATTACTCCCTCTTTCAAAGATGCTGGAAATATGTTTTAATTTATGTCTGTAAAGCAGTACAAACACACAGGTTCTGTCTTACCTCTCAGGTCTCTTTGTTTTACACTCCACAGGGGGGGTCATTTCAGAAGCAGCTCCCTCCATTTCTGTGCTGATCCAGACCAGATGACTCCTGCTGGGCTTCTGTGAAAATGAAATTGCTGCCCTGAAATTGCACCAAACTTTGAACCCAAAACAGGTTTGTACTGAACCATAAGTTCTGTGTAACATTACACGGCTGTTAAATATACAGTGGAAATACACTTAATGTAAATCCTATCTTAGACATATGATCACATAGCTTAGGCTAATGTAACCTGCATGGCCACATTACTGCTTTGCACTGGCTGGTCTAGAAAGGTCACACTGTAGATTGTTGGCTGGTTAGTTATTATTCTTCATTATAGTTACATCTACGTCACAATGACCAAGCAGTAGCAGCACTATGGTTTGTAATACTTGGTTTATGTTGGCCTCAGCTGGGGCCCTAAATAAGTTGCTTTACCCTGCCCCCCCCCCCCCAGAGACGGGCCTGCTAGTATCCAACATGGGGTTCACCCCTGAAAATGAGCCCAAAATAAGCCAACTGTCAAAGTAAGATGGAGAAATGAAGCCCAATACACACGACCACATGGATCACAGTCAGTCCTGTTTGCCATATTATGTGTACATATACCATCCATACAACAGTAACTCCAGTAACCGCAATACTGCAGACCTGCTTCTAAAGTCTTAATTTATCATTGTCTTTAGTTAGTGTGACAGTAAATGACTCCTTATGGTCATGAACATAATATGGCTCTTTGTAGTACATTTTGCAAATTATTGGACACTGAACTCATTAATATCCCAACACATAGAAAATATCTGAGAGATGCAGAATCCGTCGAAAGTGGCTGAGTGCAGTGGCTGAGTGCAGTGCTTTTCAAACCAGTCATGGGGACAGACCGCGTTTCTGCTCCCTCTCAGCTCCCGATCACACCTGTACCAGGTAATAATCCAGCTTCCCCATAGTACCTGTAACATTAATTTAAATCACCGGCGCCGCCACTGTACAGTATATAAGTGTGTCATACATGCTTATTCTATTATTAATTGTATCTGGTAAATATAATCTTACCTTGCAATACAAAATGTCTTTATATTATTCCAGGATCTTATCCGTGTTTCTTGACCAAGTGGAGACTCCAGCTTTAAAATACTTTCACTTTTATTTACCCACAGAGACACCCACCATCCCGGGCCTCATACAGCACAGACTGGCTGGGCGGCTCACAACCACCTCCTCCACTGTCCCCCAGCAGCACTTCCAGAGCAGAGCAGCCAGCTGGGCACCTTTCCAGTGTTTTATCCTTCTGTTCCTGGGTTTGGCTGAAGCTGCCCCTTTGCTTTCAGCTTAGATATAATATTTTAACTTTCTGGTGGCAAATTAATAATCACTGTGAACCTGGTCACCTGACTCTCCTTCCTGAGACAGATACACTCCCAGCAGACACACAGAAATAAATAAAGTAATCTTACATTTACGTGCCAGATCCTTCATTATCATGTGGGTTATGTGGAACAATATAGAAATGAAATATGAAAGCATTTTCTGTCTGAACCTGACAGTCTGTCTGTAACTGTACATACCTGCATGTTATATCTGATACCACCTGATAGCTGCAAATCCCATCAGATTTTTGCTGTAAATATGTTACATCTGGAGAAAAAGCAAACAAAAGACTAACAAAAGTCTAAATGGACAAAAAGATTAATTCTCAGTGTAACTGCTCTCTCCTACCTTTCTGCTTTCTACCCAGTTTCTGTCTACATCATAAAATTGTAGGATTATAACTGATTTGGGGGAAAACAATGTCAGTATCTGTTATACTCATGAAAATTAAGTTAATGTTTTCCTTCAAGTGGGACTTTATTGTCACACCAACCATATACAGTACACTGCATACAGTGATGTGAAATACAATTTCCTGGATTGCAGTGCGAGGTGCATATATAAATAAAGTGCATAGACAGGACAAGTGCAGGGGTGTTGATATAAACACAGATGGAATGTTTGAAATGGGCAATGATGGAGCAGCAGGGTGGTAAGTAAGAGTAAATAAATAACAAAAAACACTGAAGATAAATACAGAAAAAAAAAAATAATAAAGTAACAGAAAGTACTGCTGGATGACAGAGTTGGTGTAAAGTCCAAATCTGTACGGAGGGGAGCAGCAAAGAGTTCAGAGTCCAGATGGCCTTGGGAAAGAAGCTGTTACAGAGTTTGGCAGAACCGGCCTGGATGATCCAGAACCTTCTGCCAGACAAACAGGGGGTGAAAAGACCATAGGAAGTGTGGGAGACATCCTGCATGATTCTGGAGGCCTTACAAGTGCAACGTGTCATAAAGATCTGATCAGCAGAGGGCAGAGGGGTCCCAGTGATCTTCTCAGCTGCATGTATAGTCCATTGTAAGGTCTTGCGATCGGAGATGTTGCAGTTCCCAAACCAGACAGTGATGCAGCTGGTCAGGACACTCTGGATGGTGCCCCTGTAGAACATGGTGAGGATGGGGGGAGGCAGACTTGCCCTCCTTAGCTACAGTAGGAAGTGAAGACGCTGCTCTGCCTTCTTGGCAGAGGAGGTGCTGAGGGACCAGGTGAGGTCAGCTGGCAGGTGCAGCCCAAGGAATCCGGTGCTCCTGAGCGACTCCACTGCAGAGTCCACAATGTGCAGCAGGGGGTGGACAACATGGGTCTGTCTGAAGTCAACAACCATCTCATTCTTTTTATCCACATTTAGAGATTAATTGTTGGACACTAGTCTGCCACTTGCTGAACCTCCATCCAGTCTGTTTATGTTAATGAAGTCACTTTCTCGTTCCAATAAAAACAATTCTTTTTGAACACCTTTGAAAGAGCTTCACATTCTACAGGCTGAAAAACTCAGATCACAGGAATGATGCTTCTTAGAAATTATACAATCCAGAAACCTTGAACTTTGTACAGTATAGCTTTACTCAGAATGATTAATGGAGTGTTAAAATGCCTGTTATTGTCCCTCATAATGATAATACTGTACTGCTGTTATCTCCACAGTGAGTGAAGTCCATCTCCCACAAGTAAATTCCTTTTACTCACATCCCTGTTTCTCTCTGTCTCCTTCTAGTTACCAAAGACACCGTCCTACCAGTTTTAGTGCCCAGGACCAGAGCAGAATTCTTACACTGAGAGTCTGTTCACACACACACTTCTCTCTCCCTGTATGAGCTGTAGTGTTTTATTGTGTTTTATTGTGTTTTATTGTGTTTCATTTTCTTCTGCTAGTGGAGCTTCTCTTTCTCTCTCCCGCTGCCTCCTGGTCTTTCACATTTACATGAGCTGTTTATGTCAGGAGCCTCTGAATCTGTTTGCAACGTGGCTGCTGATGTTTAATATTATTTTGTTTAATTGTTTAATTTTATATTTATTACAGGTTGAGTTAAAAAACAGCATTAGACTCTGTAAGAGGAAAAGATAGAAAGAGTAAAGGAAAAATTGCATTGGAGGCTAAGGATGACAATAAAAGTTTCTTCCAATATTTTAACTCCAAAATAGCTCTAAAAGCTGAAATCAATAATATGCAGGATACTAAGGGCCTTAAAATTGAAAATGAAATTGATATAGTAAATGAGTTTAATGATTATTTTACAGGGGTGGCATGGTGGTGCAGTGGTTAGCACTGTTGCCTCACACCTCTGGGACCCGGGTTCGAGTCTCCGCCTGGGTTACATGTGTGTGGAATTTGCATGTTCTCCCCATGTCGTCGTGGGGTTTCCTCCGGGTACTCCGGTTTCCCCCCCCACCCCCCACTGAGGCTAATTGGAGTTGCTAAATTGCCCATAGGTGTGCATGTGTGAGTGAATGGTGTGTGAGTGTGCCCTGTGATGGGCTGCCCCCCCCATCCTGGGTTATTCCCTGCCTCGTGCCCATTGCTTCCGGGATAGACTCCGGACCCCCGCAACCCAGTAGGATAAGCGGTTTGGAAAATGGATGGATTATTTTACATGGGTGTTCACAGTAGAGAGCATGAGTACTCAGAAAAATCTCGGTTTGTATGTTGATGCTTCGATGTCCCACTCTCGCCAGTGTGGGAAAGCAATAAAAAAAGGCCAATAGGATGTTGGATTACATCTTTAGGTGTGTTGAGTTTAAGACAAGGGAAGTGATGCTACGATTGTATAATTCCTTGGTAAGACCCCACCTAGAATATTGTGTGCAGGTTTGGTCACCATACCTTAAGAAGGACATTGCTGCCTCGGAAAAGGTGCAATGTAGGGCTACGAGAATGATTCCTGGTCTTAGAGGAATGTCTTATGATGAAAAGTTAGCTGAGCTGAATCTGTTTAGCCTCGAGCAAAGGAGACTAAGGGGGGACATGATCCAGGTATATAAGATTCTAACAGATCTGGATGCTGTTCAGACAAATGGCTATTTCAATAGAGTATGGAATAGTCTTCCTGCTAATGTAGCACAAGCTAAAACCCTGGGTCCCTTTAAATCAGAGCTAGATAAGATTTTAACAACTCTAAGGTATTAGTTAAGTTCTCCCCAAACAAGCTTGATGGGCCGAATGGCCTCCTCTCGTTTGTAAATTTTTTATGTTCTTATGTAGTGGAATGTAACCATTGTCACTCTGAGCAGTTGTGCAAAATATAGAGAACAAATAACGAAAAAATAAAATTAAATATATATGAAATGTTCAGCTGTACATAATCTATACATAAGTGACAGGTAAGAGGTATTTTGCTGTGCAATTTAAGTGCAATGTACGAGAAGCCTGAGGTGTGCCAGGGATTTGGACAATATGAAGCAGTACCTAGAGGCACTGAGTATTGTCCTGGTTTAGGAGCCTTATGATCTGAGGGAAAAAGCTCCTCCTTAACATTTCCGTTCTGGTCAGGTCATGGTCAGGATGCTCTCTATGGCAGCCGAGTAGAAGGCCTTAAGGACAGCAGGAGGGACATAGCCTTGCGGAGCTCCCGTGTTGAGGATGATTACGCTGGATACACAGTTGCCTACTCACCACTTTGGGTCTTCCTGTAAGAAAATTCAGAATCCATCTTCTCAGCTGGTCACTCAGTCCTAGATCCCTCAGCTTGGTGAATAGTTTGAGGTGGACTATGGTACTGAATGCTGAGCTGTAGTCTCACAGCCTGGATTAGGAATTTTATGCGCTGGAGCTCTGCTCGGTCTGTCCAAGTGAGCCTTCATTCCATTGCCTTCTCCCATCTCATCCAAGCTTCCTGCTGCCTCATGCCTGCAATCCTGCTGGTTCTTCCCTCATCCATTACTGCCCTCAACTCTTACTGCACAAGCAGTCGCCTCTCCTTGCCCTGGACCTTGTTGTACTGAGGTATTGGAGAGCTGCCCAATCCTGATCTTCCCATTGCCACTGCTCCCACCACAGCCTTGTGCCTCAGCCTCTCTTCTGCCATCTCCAGCTCCCTAACTGCACTACATTTCCTGCCCGTCCGGATCTCAATGCCTGCTGCTGAGACTTTGGGGTCCTTGGAGTCTCTGTACTGCCATGCTTCTCTAGTACAGGAAGCCTTAAACTCTTCCGTGACACAGCTGAAAGTAAGCTGCAGAATGTTAGAATGGGGACACCCCAAGACAGAGCTGGCTTTTTCGATCGGCCTGTTTAGTTTTTATCTCTCTCCAGTAGAGATGATGCTGCCCCAACAGACCGAACCATAGAAAATGGCTGATGTCACCATAGAATTATGAAAGGACTTCGGGAGTGGCCCTGCACTCCAAAGGACCTCAGTCTGCATGGGTGGAGGATGTTTGTGCCTGAGGAAGTCCACTACCAGTTCTTTGGTCTTTCCAACGTTAATCTAGAGGTACTTCAGCTGGCATCATTCCACAAAGTCCTGGGTCATTCCTCTGTACTCCCTGTCACCCCCGTTAGCAATGAGGCCAACTATCATGAAGTCATCAGAGAATTTTTGCAGGAAACAGTTGGTTGAGTTGTGTGAGAAGTCCGCAGTGTACATGGTGAAGAGAAATGGGGCCAGGACTGTTCCTTGTGGGGCCCCTGTACTGCACACAACTGTGTCAGACATACAGTCCTGTATCTTCACATATTGCGGTCGGTTCGTTAGATAGTCCAGAATCCAGGAGGTGAGGTGGGGGCCCACTCCTGTGTACAGTAACTTGTCCCTCAGTCTTGTGGGTATGATGGTGTTGAAGGCACTGGAGAAATCAAACAACATGATTCTCACAGTGGTCCCAGGCTTATCCAGGTGACAGAGGGATTTGTGTAGGAGATGAATAACAGCATCATCTACCCTAATGCCAGGTTGGTAGGCAAACTGAAGTGGGTCCAGTGAAGGGCTCACTATAGAGGTCGAAGGTGAACCAGGACCAACTGCTCCAGGGTCTCCATCAGATCAGATGTTAGCCACCAGCCTGGAGCTGTTGAGGTCCTTAAGCTGCGGCGTCTTCAGTACTGGTATCACACAAGATGTTTTCCATAGCTGTGGTACCTTCCCTAGCTTCAAGCTCAAGATATCCTCAACTATCCCACACAATGGATCTGCACAGGATTTGAGAACTCCTGAGCTAATGCCATCTGAACCCGTCGCCTTCCTTGCTTTGATCCTTCTGAGTTCACATCTTACCTTGTTTTTAGTGAGCGACAAGTCCAAGCTGTGTTGCTGTGCGTTGGGGGTAGTGGCTAGGAGTGAGAGACAGTACACAAGTGATGTGGTAGAGGTGTGAAGTGATGATAAGGTGGGGGAGGCGTTGTGGCTAGAGGGATCAGATGAAGGTGGCCGAGGAAGGGAGGGCAGGACATGGAGAGGGGCAGACAATGAATCACCCACTATACAGTATACAGCCCTTGAAGGTCAGTTTGTTTGGGTTGCTATGTGGTTAGCTGTGTTTTTCTTAAGTTGACTTCTTATGGGCCCAAGTTTAATCTTTTAAGTTGCTTTATTTTTGTGATTTTTTTTTAAAAAAGGGATTTTTGTTCCAATCCCCCTATATTCCACATGCCTTCAGTCTCGCTCCCATACACGGCCACTTGCTGCCCCTTACTGGCTGGGAGCTGTGCTCTTTGTAGCCTGAGATTGTTCGGAGTCCCTTCCAGAATCCACTTACGTTATTTAGCTGCAGCTGGTTCTCCATCTTTTTTTTGTAGATGTCGTTCCCTGCTCTGATCGCCCTCTTGTAAACCTTTATGCATTACGAACTGAACCGTTAGCTGCAAAATATTGTCAAAATAATGCCATTGTTTAGATGCAATAGAATCAAGATTATTGTGCCATTGCAGAGAGTAAATATAATGGAGAGTGATTGGACACCACATTGTAAATGTCATATATTCATGTCAGACACTGTATTTGTTGTGAGCTTCTCAAAGGTGATGAAGGCTCCTACACCTGTGCTGCTAGTATTTTTAGTGAATATCATGGATACGTTTTCATTGCTACCTCCTGGAAAACATCCTGATGGCAAACAATGATCACACTGAACCTGGTCACCTGACTCTCCTTCCTAAGACAGATACACTCCCAGCACAGTAACTGAAAGAAAATGAAGGAATCCAACATTTATGTGCCAGACCCCTCATTATCATGTGGATTATGTTGAAAAACATAAAAAAAATCTGTGGGCTGACAGTGATCATAAACACTCTCTGTCTAAAGCTGACACAGTCTGTCTATAACTGCACATACACCTGATGCCACATGGCAGCTTCAAACCCCATCAGCTTTTTGCTGCAAATATGCTTCATCTGTGGAAAAAAGTAAGCAAAAGACTAACAAAAGTCTAAATGGACACAGAGATTAATTCTCAGTATAACTGCTCTCTCCTATCAGTCTGTCATACACATCATTTCTCTTCTCATCCATTCAAAGTTGTGGGAGACTGGAGCCTCTTGTGTAAGACGCCAAGGATGAGGTGTCGACCAATTGAAAGGCACACTCACACTCACACGTACACTCACAGACAGTCTGCTGACTTCAAATCACCGATTTTCAACTGTGGAGGGAAACTGGAGTACCTTGAGGAAACCCCTGTCATAGAAATTTATGACACTTAGTCGGTGCTTTAGAGTATGACGTGATTTTATTGCTGAGCTCAGGGACCAACCACTTTGATGATGTCTCCGTGGTAATGCTCAAAGAACTTTAACATAACTTTTTTAGGGGTACATAAAGAGTCTGTGCCCTCTCCTCAGAACCAGATCAAACCAGTTAGGGTAGGGCACGCATCTTGCAAGCATGTATATACTTTATGCAGTTTATATCAGGAGCATATGCACTTAGAGGATGTACAATCTCATGGGTCTGGCCAGCTGCATGCAGCCCCCACTCACTGTAGCCTTTTGTGGTTTTCCTATCCTGTCTATCAAGCACTCTAAACTTACATTTCTGTTCTGTAGCCTGCATTTCTGCTTAATATAATGAGCACAAATTTCAATGCACATGTTTATAATACTGAAGTTATGACGTAATTCTCTTTAGCTTGTTCTTGGGTGTCTAACACACACACAGGTATCATTGCATTGATATAAAAAATTAAACACATTCCAATGCTGTACACAAAAATATCCCACTGCTCAATGTCTCTCTCACATCCTACAACAACATGGGAAGAACATGTGAACTCCACACTCACTGAGCCGGGGTGGAGACTCGAACCCCAGACCCAGAGGTACGAGGAAAGAGTGCTGACCACTGCAACAACATGCCCCCCAAACTTCTCTCTACAGTATCAGATTGTAACATTATGGTTGGGGAAAAAAGCAACGTCAGTAATATTTATTCTGAAAAAAGCTAAATAAATGTTCGCCGTGGGTACAGTTTGTATAATGTACTAATGTACATGTGGTGGTCTGACCCCCGCAGCCTGTAAATACACATTCATTATCTAACCCTCTCTCCTCTGTATGTATAATTAACCCCCCCCCCATTTTCCCCTGTCAGTCCTGTTTTTTGCTGTGTCCCTGTGTCCTTCACTTCGAGGCTGATGCCAGGAGGCTTGGCACAGTTGAAGTGCTTTGCCATGAGGAGCTCCAGCTCCCTCTTCCTGCATCCCTCCATCGCTGTGCCTGGCATGTGCTCTTCATGCCCTCTGGATAACGGCCCTGTTTGGATTCTTCTGTCACTGTGTGTGCATGAAGGACTCATAATATGTGTATATTACTGAAGTACCAGGAATGTATGTATATGCGACTGTGAAGGAACAGAAATATCTGTGTGTGTTTGTCTTCCTCAGTGAAAAGAAATGTGTCACGGTAACAGGACAGAACTGAGGTAATTGTGGGCTTTTGAAAAAAGACACGTCTGTGCTTGTGTTACATAAAGGATAAAAAGTTCTGTTTGCATGTGTGTCACTGTTTGTACCAAACAAGCCGTCAACAGAAGCAGCAGCACAGAATGTGGAGCTCGTCACCAGAGGAAGGAGAAGGACGTCAGAGTAAGAATCCACCTTTCCTCTGTGTTCAGGGGTATATCTGTATTACTGCAATGCCACTGTGAGTATTTTGTGGGTCACATTGCAGCTGACAGTCTCATTCCTAAATTGTCTGGATTAAAAAGAAGCTTACGGCCAATTACTTCGCCTAGAATTAATCATTGTCCTCCTGTTACTGTGATACATATGAGGTGATTGAGGTGTGGATTGATTCTGATCGTATACGGACTGACCATCCTGAGATTCAGGACCATCGTCCATGATTCACCTTTAACATTATTGTATTAAGGTTAAACTGCATAAACTTGGTTTTCAATGATTATTTATATAACTTGGTTCTCATGAAAGGAGCCAAGATGCTTATCTTGTCCTAAAAATTCTTGTCCTGGGATACTTATTCTGTTCAAGGATGCTTGTCTCGTTATTTCTGATTTAAGGGATGCTCACTATGTTCAAAGATGCTTACTTTGTTTTTCTGAGGGGTTTAAGAGACTAAGAGTGAAGGTGGGTGATGACGGCACGTCCGAGTGTGAATAGCTTGCAGCTTTTTGATTATCGGGATGAGTTATAGTTTGATGGTCCAAAAAAAGTATTAGGTATAATTATTGTTCATAATTCATATGCAATGGTTTGTATTTGTTAAGAGATGTGTGTGCATGTCTGTTCCTTCAATAGCCCTATATCCCCCTCACATCATTTTAACACAAACTCAAATATAAAAGTAAATCAGGATTCCTAAAAAAGACGCGTTATGCTTTTTGGTCATTTTGAATCACATACATCAGGCATGTAGTGAAATCAGAATGCTATCTACATTGGTCTTACAACATAGAAAGGCTGCAGTCAGAATAACAAATCACCTTAACTGTCCATTCTCATTGTTGCTAAATGTGTGTGGTGTTTAGGGAGGAAGCAGCAAGGGATACAGAAATGGAGAACCTGACTACGCCACTCTGGGAATTGCACCCAGAGAATTAAGTACAGGAGTTGGCTACCCACTCCGATATAAAAGGACACAGATTCGTAATCACCGCCGGGGAGACGTGAAGACCATGAACACTCCTTTTATTCTGCGTTCAGTTCACACTCCAAAAGGAAAAACCAAAACAGCAAACAAAATTACTTGAAAAATCAATCACAAATGGTGCAAATCAAATCATGTCAAAACACTCCAATCACACGAAAAAGAAACCCAAACCCGGCAGCTATTACCATGGGGGTGATGGGGGCGAACTGTCAGAAGGTACTCCAAGGGGTCACCACATCACATGGCATACACACACACCCGGGGAGTGGGCTAAAAAGGCACAGCGACCACGCAGCGCTATATCGCCACGACCTACCCCCCCCCCAAAACAGATCCTCACCACCCAACACCGAATCTCTCCAGCGGCGCCCCAAGGTTTACGTACAAAACAAATACCTAATACTAAAACAGGGAACCCAAAAACAAAATAAACGAAACAAAAGCACAACACAGCAGGACAAAACAGCAGCAATTGTAGTGGCTTAGTATCCCGCCGGTTGCCTGGCTCACGTCGGTCCAGGAACACTCCACCAAATCACGATCCACTACAAAATACAAAAACATTAGGCATGCCCTTATTACCCAAACATTTTTGTTAAAAAAAAAAGAAAAAAGAGGGGAGACATACCTGACGGATTACAAGCGGTATTAAAAGAGAATCTTAAAACGGGAGCAACCGCAAGCGGCTAGATATACCAAGCCCTCGCAAACCGTAAAGATATATCGAAAAGCACATTACAACCACCCATACAACCAGCAAACGACACCGTCCACTGGTACCCTACCTGCAGCGTTGGAAATATCCACAGCTTTGAAAAAGGAGATACTGGCGAGCGGAGAGTCATGGCGACCGACGGGCAGTGTTGCCAACTTGGCGACTTTGTCGCTAGATTTAGCGACTTTTCAGACCCCCTTGACGACTTTTTTTCAAAAAAGCGCCTAGCGACAAATCTAGCGACTTTTGGACAAACCTTAGCAACTTTCCAAATGTCCATTACTGTCCTGTAAGCGTGAGGTCTTGCTTTACCGGTACAGTTACTCATCCCCCTGTGTCTGCTCTGACCAGTGAGTAATTGATAACAGTTTTATATTGGACACATGAGGAAGGATTATGGAAAACACGCAGAATGCAAATACGACGTAATTACGTCATCAATATGCAAATATACGCATGACGTAATCTAGCGACATTTGGCGACTTTTTGAGCAGACTTTAGCTACTTTCCATTGAAAATAGTTGGCAACACTGCCGACGGGAAACCCGCACTTACCTCAGGACGGCAGTAAGGGGTGGACGTGAGGTTCAGCCATCTGAAGTTAAACCGTAACTGTGAAAATTAAAAATGTGTTACGTGTCACACTCACTGTCAAGCGGAGCGGCGAGCGTGCGGGTAGGCGGGTATGAAGCAGGCAGTCAAGCCAAAATCGGGGCAAAACTTGGGGTTTATTACGTGACAAGGGCTAGAAACAGAACACGTCCGACACACCATCACCAAACCACAATGACGGACAAGGGGAACAGGTAAGACCAGGGGCCTCATGTATAAACGGTGTGTACGTCCGAAAATGTTGCGTACGTCCGTTTCCACGCTCACGTCGAGATGTATAAAAACGAAACTTGACGTACCGCTATGCACATTCTCACGGCAGCTCCACACATGGCGTACGCACGTTTCTACTCGGTTTTGTACACGGACGGCTCTCAGTGGTAAATCATTGCTACTGTGGTTTACCTTTTTTAAACTCACAATCATGACGCTGACTTTATCCAATACACCGACATTAATTGTATGTTGTTTACAAATGTACGGAACCTGATTTTTATTCAATTTGTAACAATAAAACGGTGCAGAAAATGACCGAACTATTACAACTGCGGTGGCAGCTCTTGCGTTATTGGAAGACGTAGCTTATGGAAGAATTGGAAGAGAGTGCGGATTCAGGGATCATAGTCAGGTGATTTAATCAACACTAAGTCGCGCCATGCCTGCTGTATGCGACGGCATAACCCGCTTGTCACCAAGATATGTTAAATTTTCTTACACTGTGGTCGAACAGGCAAACATTAAAGTGTAATTTGCAGCGATGTCCGGTTTTCCCAATGTAATCGGAGCCATCGACTGCACTCACATTGCTATAAAAGAACCTTCAGAGAACGAACACCGCATTTATTTTTTAACTAATTCTTTTAATGTGTTGTTAATATCACATATCGTATCATTTAGATGTTTTAATTCATTGGCAACATCTCTTACAGCGTGTGCTATTGCATTTTGTGACTGCAGCACAGCTTCAGTCAGTACACGGCCTGGCGGTCGCCCCCCGGTTTCCGAGGCACGGGAATGTGTGCAGCCAGCGGTGCTGTTAAGACTCTTTAGACTCCACGTCGACTTTAATGTCCGACCACTTCTTTTTAATTTCGGCCACCGTGCGAATAGATAAAAACACTTTTAACTGACTCCACCACGTTCTGCCGCTCCGTCAACTTTAGTGCTGATGCCACTAATTAAACCACCAAATAATATCACTTTTCTTTTCTCGATTTCTGTTAACAAGACCTCCACTTCAAACTCACTAAAATACTTATTTTTCCCGCGTGGTTTATCCATTGTTGTTTAAGAAAAACAGAACAAAGCGGGTATTGATACAGATTTACATATGCAAATATTCATAATCATGGGCGGGTCGGGGGGGGGGGGGGGGGGGGGGGTGGCTGTGGGCTCGTTCACGTACGTAAAATTTCGCGCTCATTGGCATTTATAAAGGGAATGTGCGTCGATCTGTGCTTACGCAAAGTTTTATGCATCTGGATTTTTTCTTGCTTATGTAACCCACATGGTATATTGGTAATTTATTTTCTTATTTTTCTTTGTTTGTTTTTGTTGTTTTGTCTGTAAAGGGATGTGTATATGTGGTTGTGTCTACCTTAATTTCTATAAGCAAATTTTTGTGTGTAATTATATATATATTTAAGCTTACCTGGAATTTGCACTTGTTTTAAGTGAAGGAGGCATATTGTAGGTGTTGTTGCGGTAGCTCAGAGTAATGTAAGGTACGCTCTACGTCATTACGCTCTGTGTCATTTCGCTCTGCGTCAGTTGGCGAAAATAAGCCGCCATGAGCGAGCGGGGTTTTAGCTGAGCGTTGCTGCCGACAACTGTGGCGCCTAAGCTACTATTTCGCTACCAAAATCTGCCTTCTTTGCCAGGTAAGCTGGTGCTATGTCAGAATTGGGTTTCCTTTGTTTTAAGTATATATGTACATCAGATAGTATGGTGTAATAAGATTCTTTTAATTGTGTGTGATTACGATCTGCGTCAGTTGGCGAATATAAGCCGCCATGAGCGAGCGGGGTTTTAGCTGAGCGTTGCTGCCGACAACTGTGGCGCCTAAGCTACTATTTCGCTACCAAAATCTGCCTTCTTTGCCAGTCTTCTTCGCCAGCCTCCCTTGTCAGGACGAGTGGCTGAGGAAAACGACTCCGTCGCCATTTCGTCTCTCCTTTCCCGCCGAAAGACAGCAAGAGTGCCAGTCGCCATATTTTTTTTTTGGACGGGACAGTGAGGAGCTGGCCAAATTTTCTTTTATAATTAACATTTGGATACCCATTGAAAATTATAAATATATATGTTTGTGTTCTGGTTATCGAACTATATAATTTTTGTTTATTGAAATAATATACGATTTGGTTTTGATTTATATACTGGGAATTTATGTTAACCTAACTGGCTATGTTAATTCATATATTAAAAAGATGGTTTTGAAGTAAGGCATTTCGTGTCCACATCATATTTTCTTTCTAAAACCCTCAGTGATTGGACTAAGAAAATATATATAAATAAGGGAAAGGACCCTGCACCCGACCCCTGTTTATGTTGTGTACATTTAATTTGGTGTAATAGAAGTAGGGGTTACAGAAAGTGGCGCCCGAACAGGGACTAGAAGTGTCTTACTTCATTACATCTAATTCATTCTATTATTGTAGATAGCCATGGATGTCTGTAAGGCATATGGGTATGATCCTGAACGGACAGTAGTGCTTAAGGGACCTAATGAATGTATCACCCTTGCAAGGGTGCAGGAGGCTTTTGCATCCCTTGATGATGTTGAGAAAATTGTTTTACTTGAAAAAGAATCTAATACTGTTCTTTGCCAGTTTGGGTTTGGGGTGACTCCAATGCTACTAGATGAGGAGCATTTTGCGGAGGATGGATCTCGCTGGGAAGTAGCTCAGATAGACAAATATCAACAGGAATTGGTAAGTGGGAGCCCACTTGGTAAGGAAATAGTGCCCCTTGCACATGCTATCAATGACATGACAATTGCTTTTAAGGGACAGATTTCGGAATTAGCTACTACTTATGGTATCAGCACTGCCTCAGTAGAGCAGGGAGCTTTAAGTTGTATCTATGGGGAAAAGCCTAATAACCCAGTTCTCATGGCATCCACGCCAGTCCTTGGGGTCAAAGCTAAATCGCCCCTCAGCCCCCAGTTACCAGGGGGCGTTAGTGGTAAAGTGGATGGCCCTGTTGAGCCCACCCTAAATGATGGTTTACTGACCATACCCATATCTGCAGAAGCCCATAGGGTTGTGGTTGAGCATATAGTGAAAAGTGAAGCACGTGCATGTGGTCCCCCAATGCGCGAGCTGCGTCTTCTCTGGAAACTATCCAAAACCCCAGTCTGAAGCAGATTTTAATACATGGAGACTACGTGCTTATCAGGTGTTGAATGACAGTAGTATCTCTGAAGCAATGCAACGTAGGACGATCTTGGATAGTCTGCTCTCCCCAGCATTGGAGGTAGCTTCTAGAATTGGACCCAGTGAGACTCCTAGCGCTTATGTCCAGGAGTTAGATAGAGCATATGGTAGTGTTACACGAGGAGATGAATTATATATTCAGTTTATTGAAACTCACCAGAACCATGGTGAAAAAGCATCAGACTATTTGCGCCGCCTCCAAGCTATTTTGCAGGAGGTTGTAGAAAGAAGGGGAGTAGCCAAGCAGGATGTTGAGACGCAGTTAATGAAGCAATTTATACGGGGTTGCTGGGAGGATCAGTTATTGGCTACCTTGCGTTTGAAAGAAAGTAGTGAAAATCCCTTTCAGGAGCCTCCCTCATTCTCAGAGTTGTTGTATAGAATCAGGGCATATGAGGAGGAAGTTCGTCTGAAAGAGATGAGGAAGAGGCGTCATTTAGGTAACGGCTCTGTTAGGGCGCATGTTAAAACCCAGGCAGCGATTAAGTCCGAAGTGGTCAACAGTGACTTGACTGATACAGAAAATTCAATTAAAGAGAAGCTAGAGGCAAAGATCCAGTATTTAGAGGCAGAGCTTAGGAGGGCTACTGCTACAATAGAGCATCGGAATGAAAAGAAAAGGGAGGTTGGGCCGAAGCCCACTCGAGTTATTGGAACTACCCCTGTCAGAGCAGCGATTGAAACAATTAAGAGTAGACCAAGGAGTTTCTGTTACAATTGCGGGGAAGATTCCCATACCCTGCCTAAATGCTCTAACCCAACTAATGCAGAGTTGGTGCAAGTGAGGTTGTGTGAACGTCACCAAAGTACTCAAGAACAGTCAAATTTAGTCTCAAAGCCGCCTTTAAACTATCAAGGGCTCTTGCCATGGAACAGGCAGGAGCCCATACCTTAGCCAGTTCCACTCTGTCAGATCATTGCCCACGCAATCATCCTCCCGGCAGAGGGGATATTGCAAGGATTCCCGACGGCCTTGTGGGGGAGTCGTGTGAAGGAGTAGCTTGGTTGGATGGTATACAGTGTCCTTGTTTAATGGACACTGGATCACAAGTGAGCATTTTGAGCCATTCGTTTTACTGTCAGTATTTATCTCATAGAGAGCTGTTCTCTATTGACGACTTACTACACATTGAGGGAGCAGCTGGGCAAAGTGTGCCATACTTAGGTTATATTGAGGTGGAAGTGAACTTCTCTCAGACCGCATGTGGAACAGGCCGACGGTTTAGTGCCTTAGTGTTAGTGAGTCCTGATCAGACTTATAGTGAGAAGGTACCCTTTCTTGTAGGCACAAATATTTTGCGTCAGTTGATTCAGGATTGTAGGAAGAAGGGAGGCCAGCGCTTCTTAATGTCTTTGCCCATTCATACTAACTGGGCCATGGTCTATTCGGAGTATAATAGACAGTCCAAGTCTAAAGAGCAGGCTAAGAAAAATTATGTTTTGAGGGTGACATTGAGTGGAAAGCTTCCAGTATGTGTAAAGAATGGGGAGTCGAAGGTCCTAAAAGGCATGTGTCATATGAAGCAGGGGGTAGTTGCATGTCGGGCCCTTGTGAGTGGTTTGGAGGAAAGCTCAATTCCAGGCGGCTTTGTGGTGTATGATCAGATAGTAGATGTGAACGATAGGTCTTGTAATGCACTTAAACTAGTGGTTAAAAATGTGTCCCAACATGATATAACTTTACGGCCAAAGACTGTCATTGCGGAATGTTCTCTGCTTGACTGGGTGGTACCTGTACAATCCATTACTGGTGCGGAATCACGAACTGTGGCGCTACAAGGTGCGCATTTGCATATGGTCTCCTCTCAGGAGGACCTCAGCTCAAAAACTGATGTGCTGAATTTGGATTTTGGAGATAGTCCTATACCAGTTGAATTGAGAGGCCACATAGAGAACAAAATTCGAAAGGAGGTGTCAAACGCATTTGCTAGACATGATCTAGATATTGGACACATGACTGGTGTCACTCATCGCATTGAGGTAGAACCACATTTTCCCTTTAAGGAACGAACTAGACGTGTTTCCCCTGCTGATTTTAATGACTTACGGAAACATTTGCATGACCTATTAGTGGCAGGAGTGATAGAAGAATCTACTAGCCCTTACGCCTCACCTGTAGTGTTAGTCCGCAAAAAGAATGGAGATCTTAGAATGGTGGTAGATTACCGGAAGCTGAATGGTTTCACCAAGAAAGATGCATACCCACTACCTCGTATTGAGGAAACATTTACTTTGTTGGCAGGGTCTAAATGGTTTAGTGTCTTGGACCTCAAAAGTGGGTATTACCAACTAGATGTGGAACCTTCAGACAGACATAAAACTGCATTCACCACCCCTTTTGGAAACTGGCAATTTCGTAAGTTACCTCAAGGGCTAACAAATTCTCCAGCGTCTTTTCAGAGGACTATGGAGAAAGTAATGGCAGGCATCAATCTCCAAGAAGTAATTGCGTTTCTGGATGATTTGATAATTTTTTCAAGTACATTGGAGGAGCATGAGGAGAGGTTAATGAGAGTTCTAAAACGTATCTCAGATTTTGGTCTCAAATTATCTCCATCAAAATGTAAATTTTTCCAGACTTCGGTAAAATACCTTGGTCATGTTATTTCAGAGCACGGTATTCAACCTGATCCCGATAAAGTATCTGCCATCAGGGAGTGGCCTCGGCCACGGACAGTCAGAGACCTTAGGTCTTTTCTGGGGTTTTCAGGTTATTACCGTAGATTTGTACATAACTACTCTCACATTGTCAGGCCTTTGAACGAGTTGTTGAAAGGAGAATTCTCCACCCGTAGGAGTGGCAGTAAGTATGCGCCCCGCTCTAAGTCACAATTGTTAGGTGATTGTTGGACTGAGGAGTGTCAGAGGGCTTTTGAGCTTGTTATTGAGAAGCTCACAGCAGCCCCCATTCTGGGTTTCGCAGATTGGCAGCTCCCTTATATTCTGCACACTGATGCCAGCACCACAGGTTTGGGTGCGGTGCTTTATCAAATACAAGATGGCCAGACCAGAGTAGTGGCGTATGCTAGCCGTGGACTTTCTAAGGCAGAAAGAAATTATGCAGCTCAAAGTTGGAATTTCTCGCACTTAAGTGGGCGGTCAGCGAAAAATTCCACGATTACTTGTATGGTGCCACCTTCAAAGTGTTGACGGATAATAATCCGTTAACTTATGTACTGACCAGTGCCAAATTGGATGCCACCAGTCATAGATGGCTCGCTGCTCTATCTGCATATAATTTTGACATCCACTATAAATCGGGCACGCGCAATGGGGATGCCGATGGTCTCTCAAGGCGGCCTCATGCACCATCTTTAGAGGAGGTGGATGAGATGGATAAGAGAATTGCCAGCATGCTTGATCGTGTTAAGCTAGCACCTGATGAGTGTAATGTTTTGGATAACAATGCAGTGAGCACTTTATGTGCAAATCACCTGGTGAGGGCTCTTGTGGTGTCTGAAAGTGGAGATGAAACAATAGCAGAGAACTTCATCCCGGCTGTAGAGACCCTGCTCTGTGACGACAGTGCGGTTCCAGAGGACCTGGAAGAGCCAATGTTATGGCCTGGTCAGCCTACATTGCCTGGTTTTTCCAGTGATGATTGGCAGAAGTTGCAGGGAGAAGACGCGAGTTTGTCACGCGTCATACAGCTTTTGACTCTGGATTCCCATGTATTGGATAAAACGTGTGAGCAACCAGAGGTACTTTTGTTACTGAGGGAGAGATCCAGGTTAGAACTCATAGACGGAGTGTTATATCGCAGGGTGCGCAATCATATGGGTGAAGATTCTCATCAACTGGTCGTGCCTCAGAGTCAAAGAGAGAGAGCATTTAGGGGTGTACATGATGAAGTGGGTCATATGGGTGTTGAGAGGACTGTGGAGTTGGCAAGGGCAAGATTTTATTGGCCTAAAATGATGCGGTACATAGAAGCAAAGTGTCGGACGTGTGAGCGATGTGTGAGACGCAAAAGCAGAGTTCAAAGGGCAGCTGAACTTGTGAATATCAAGGTCAAAGGCCCTCTTGAACTCCTGTGTATGGATTTCTTGTCGTTGGAACCTGATACAAAAGACACTAGGCATATCTTAGTCATAACTGATCATTTCACCAAGTATGCCCAAGCATACCCAACCAGAGATCAAACCGCTAGAACAGTGGCTGCAGTATTGTGGGTGAATTTTATTTGCCATTATGGATTTCCACGTCGTCTACATAGTGATCAGGGGGCATGTTTTGAGGCAGAGGTGATAGCAGAATTGTGTAAGTTAGCAGGCATTGTTAAATCACGCACTACACCTTATCATCCCAGGGGCAACCCAGTAGAAAGGTTTAACCGGACTCTACTCGATTTATTAGGGACTTTGGAGGAAAAGAAAAAAGAAGAATGGAGGAAATATGTAAGGCCGTTGGTGCATGCATATAATTGCACAAAGAATGATGTCACGGGGGAGGCGCCGTTCCTTCTAATGTTTGGACGACAGCCTCGATTGCCAATTGATTTATGCTTCGGGATTAGTCCCCGTGGTCATGATTCTAAAACACACTCGCACTATGTGCGTGACCTTAAAAGCAGACTTAAGTATGCGTATAACTTAGCCTCAAAGAATGCAGAAAGACGTCAGAATCTGAACAAAAAAAAAGTGGGATTCTAAAGTAACGGCTATGCCCTTAGATGTTGGCGATAGGGTTCTTGTTAGGAACTTGGGCCTTCGAAAGAAACATAAAATTTCAGATAGGTGGGAATCTGCTGTTCATGTAATTTTGAAACAGCCAGACCAAGACATTCCTGTGTATGTGGTTAAGTCTGAGGGGGGTGAGGGTAGAGAGCGAGTTCTCCACAGAGATATGCTGCTCCCCTGTGGATTTTTGCCTGTGGATTTAGGATTGGGGGACGGTGCAGACACGGGACAAGTTCCGATTTCTCCGAGTTCCGCAAGAGGCAATGATGAGTCTGGGTTAGAATGTACATTCATGTCAGATGCAGAAAGACAGTCTGTGATGCAGGACAAGTTGAGATCACTTGGAGGGAGTGAGTCATTTAGGGAAACATCCTTAAATCCAGAAGCTCCTGAATTTCTATCTAGTTATGAGTCAGATGGAGAAATTAATAGGAATTCTACCCCAACACAAGGTAGGCCTCAAAGGAGGCGAAACCCACCAGCTTACCTAAGTGATTACCAAGTGGGCTCTCACATAGGTTGTAGACCTCAGGTTGTTAACTTGCCAGTTAATAGCATGGTAATTCATGAGTGCTTAATTTCTTTGCATAAGCAAATTTTGGGATTATTGCAGTTTTGGGTAGGATAATATGACGGGGACGTCATATTTTTGTTAAGCGGGGAAAGATGTAACCCACATGGTATATTGGTAATTTATTTTCTTATTTTTCTTTGTTTGTTTTTGTTGTTTTGTCTGTAAAGGGATGTGTATATGTGGTTGTGTCTACCTTAATTTCTATAAGCAAATTTTTGTGTGTAATTATATATATATATTTAAGCTTACCTGGAATTTGCACTTGTTTTAAGTGAAGGAGGCATATTGTAGGTGTTGTTGCGGTAGCTCAGAGTAATGTAAGGTACGCTCTACGTCATTACGCTCTGTGTCATTTCGCTCTGCGTCAGTTGGCGAATATAAGCCGCCATGAGCGAGCGGGGTTTTAGCTGAGCGTTGCTGCCGACAACTGTGGCGCCTAAGCTACTATTTCGCTACCAAAATCTGCCTTCTTTGCCAGGTAAGCTGGTGCTATGTCAGAATTGGGTTTCCTTTGTTTTAAGTATATATGTACATCAGATAGTATGGTGTAATAAGATTCTTTTAATTGTGTGTGATTACGATCTGCGTCAGTTGGCGAATATAAGCCGCCATGAGCGAGCGGGGTTTTAGCTGAGCGTTGCTGCCGACAACTGTGGCGCCTAAGCTACTATTTCGCTACCAAAATCTGCCTTCTTTGCCAGTCTTCTTCGCCAGCCTCCCTTGTCAGGACGAGTGGCTGAGGAAAACGACTCCGTCGCCATTTCGTCTCTCCTTTCCCGCCGAAAGACAGCAAGAGTGCCAGTCGCCATATTTTTTTTTTGGACGGGACAGTGAGGAGCTGGCCAAATTTTCTTTTATAATTAACATTTGGATACCCATTGAAAATTATAAATATATATGTTTGTGTTCTGGTTATCGTACTATATAATTTTTGTTTATTGAAATAATATACGATTTGGTTTTGATTTATATACTGGGAATTTATGTTAACCTAACTGGCTATGTTAATTCATATATTAAAAAGATGGTTTTGAAGTAAGGCATTTCGTGTCCACATCATATTTTCTTTCTAAAACCCTCAGTGATTGGACTAAGAAAATATATATAAATAAGGGAAAGGACCCTGCACCCGACCCCTGTTTATGTTGTGTACATTTAATTTGGTGTAATAGAAGTAGGGGTTACACTTACGCACATTAGTAGTTTTGTCCGTACACCATGTTTTAGTGTGAATTCTATGCACGTCGTTATACATGAGGCCCCAGGACTTAAATAAGACACGACCAATCAAAGTAAATGGACAAAGCTGGAGATGATCAGGGAAGCACACGTGGGTAATCAGGGGGCGTGGCACACACGAGGAGCCGACGAGCCGGGTCACGCATCATTTTTTTATTATTTCTGTAATTATTTACTTAGGTAGTAAGCAATTAGTTTGGCTTTTAATTATTATTTTCCTGTGTTAGAGACGCTGTTAGGGATCTAAGCACATTAGCTTGTCGACTCTCACTTCACCGTTTTAGTTAGGAAATTTTTATTCCTATTTATCAAATTTATCAAAATACGTGTGATACTAATGTGATTCGTCACGTTTTTTGTTTTCAGCTCTACGGATATTTTTTGCTTTCGCTGTTATGTCTCCCGTCTACTTTTACATGGTTATTATATATGCTGATTCAATCTAACCGTGTTAGTTATGATTTACATTAAAGTGCATTTATTTTATTACATAAATTATGTTACTCAGTTATATTTTGAGCAGTGCTGAACCAGGGCAGTAATTGGGCAGAACAAGAAGCTTATATTGTCAGTTCAGGTAGTGTGGTGGCCCAGGGTGTAGGACCCCCACCGCCTAATAATTATTTTTTTACTGGGTCTTTAGTTACTCCTTCACACAGCAAAATACTACCACACACCCTTTAGGATCTACTGGGGCAACGACACAACGGGGCAAACACAGACAGGGTGAGCTTGGCACAGGTTTATTTGGGGTTCGGTTACAGATACTCCAGACTCCCAGGCAACAACCACCTCCCTCCCACCAACAGGTAAATCACACCACCACTACAAGTGTTATTTCTCATTGCCCAGCACTACACTATACAGAACCCACAACACTCACACCTCCCCCCAATCTCCACTACAACTAGTTATACAGTGGCACAGCACCCTTATGTACAGCACACTTATGCAGCGGAGAGAGGAAATCAGGTCACGTAGGAGAGGACAAAACCAAAAAGGGTAACATTCAAAGGTTCCCCCTATATAAACCTAACCCCAAAACAAAATAACCAAAATACAATAATAAAGAAACAAAACAAAAACAAAAAAAAAAGAAACTAAAGAACTCCCCTCATCCGGCCCACAAAAATAACAAAACACACAAAAAGAAAAACTTCTCTATCCCTTTCCAGCAGGGCCGCCATACTCCGGCCGCGTCGGTCTCCTTCCGGAGCTCTCTCGGTCCCGCGGAGATAAGCAACGCTCTTCCCGTCGTCCTCCTCTTAGCCTGGTAGCTCGTATGCCGCTCACCGCCTTAATCCGTTGGCTGCAATAGGCACCAGCCCGGTGCCTCCCAAGCCAGCCGACCCACGGCGGCGATCTTAGACCTGCGGGGGAAATAAAGCCAAACAACCCCGGAACAACACCGTCCTTGCCGTAACCCGAACTGCTAGCGTCCTACGCCCCACCAGTTAGGAACTTCCGGGGCCTAAGCACAATATCCCCCCCAGCCGTCATCTGCGTCGCCTTCCCACTGCTCCTACCTCCCCAGATGCTATGGCTGCGCGCTCGCCGTCCCTCTATCGATACCGCAGACCCTTAACTTGTAGCCTGGTACCTCAGCTCACTCAAGTCCGCGCTCCGCTTGGGAAAGCCCGCATCGCCCCGCTGACGCGTCTTTAAAAACAACCGTAGTAATCGCCTTCCGTCCCCGGACCGCGCTCCTGAACCTTTCACGTGGCCATCTTTAAAACCCGATCAAGTCTCTCCCTCCCACCGCCCAATCTAGCAAATCCCGCCCCTCAATTACCACCGGCGGACGGCGCTAACGCCCCAAAGCTTTCGTGGCACTGCCTAAAGGAGAAGGAAAAAGGGGGGGGGGAAAGCCATAACCAAACCATAAACCCGTAAATCATAATTCCCCCTTCCCGTCACAGGTGACACAACAGGAGCAAATAAAATATATAGACAGTAACATATAAAATGTACATAAGGTGAGGCGGAAACCCTCCCCAATCACCAGGATTACATTTTAGAAACAAATACAGTTATTTTACATGTTTGTTCAGCTTGCCGAACCCAGCCATTTATTTTACATACATCACACTTAAGAGTGAAAAGGGTTATACTGGTTAAAAAGCAGAGATTTTACCTTTTTACCTTGGAGAAGCAGCAATATTTGACACTCTGATAAGGTAAAAATGATTCCTCCAGCACACAGTGAGCTATCCCAGCATGCACAGGGACACTGAGGAGTTTGTATAAACCCAGAACCCTGGGTAGAGGGGTTCAGTGAATGAGGAGGTGAAGCTGTACAGGAAGGTCAGTCCATCAGAGGAGACTCTGTAGAAGGACAGAGTACCAGCCGCCCGGTCCAGATACACTCCTACTCTGCGGGAGTCTGAGGACTTTATGGGTATGACAGTGTGTTTATTATTGTGCCGGACAGAGTAACTGTGAGGAGAGCAGCACAGCACCCATGACTTGTCATTGGTTCCAAGCCCACAGTCATCACTCCCTCCTTTCCTCCCAATTCCTTTATAAGTCACTGCTATCCAGGCTTCATCTCCACTCCACTCAGCCTCCCAGTAACAGCGACCAGTCAAACACTCTCTGCACAGAACTTGGGACCAGTCATCAAATCTCTCTGGATGATCAGGATATGGCTGCTCTGCCCCCCGTGTCACCTTCCTGTTCCCCTCTGACAGAGACAGGAATTTGTTTGCTGTGTTGGGGTCCAGCGTCAGCTGGCAGGAGTCTGTAGGCAAGAGGAAGAGCGATTAATCCCATGACGAAGCCCAGCATCTCCATCATTATCACTGTCACACCTCACAAACTCACTAACACAGAACTCGCTCCAATACACACATTTTATTCCCAATATACTCATGTAGCCGCCCGAGTCTGCGGCGCTCCGGCTGCCCCCTGCGCTGTGAGACACGCCGCGCTGCACTTTAGCCTGCGATCTATAATTCTGTACGATACATAAAATATAAAAACGAAGCAGGAATTCAAGTATGTGAAATACCTCAGGAAATGTCAGACGCCGGCTGGAAGACAGGGCGAAATGCTGCGCGTGCTAAAACAACAGGCTTAATTACAGGTAAATAAAATTATAAACAGCATTCATCAAACGAGCAGGGAGAGGAAAATGTTCTACTATACCACCTAAGAGACTTTCACCCTAAGGAATCTCGTGTTGATAACCCACTTAAAACCAAGGCCCACAGGTTTGGTCACACGGAAAAGGCAAAGACATGATTCCAACAAATACTTTTTCTTAATCCTATTGGTCCTAAAATAAGCAACCTTAAACCCAAATACAAACCAAGGCAGGGAACACAGGTTGGTTTACCACAGGGACAGAAAATGGCAAAAAGTGGGGGGGGGGAGAGAAGGAGGATCACATGACCACAACACACTCCACACCTCTCCAAGTGTTCTCTGCTAACAAGCCAATGGGGTGCGCTACCCAAAACACCAGTCCCCAACTTAGCCCCTCAAACTGCTCCGGGCCTAAAGAAACAATTCACAAACAAGAAAAGAAACAATAACCAAAACACCAATAAAACAACCATTAAAGAAAACACAATAATAAAAAAGTAAAAAGAAAATCACAATAACTAATTGGTAAAATAACCTAAACAAAACCACCACAAGAAAACAGTAGCATCTAACAAAGGCAACAGCGGTGAACTTGAAGGGGAGGTTTGATGACTTACACACCAGGTGAAAACCGGCCCCGCCTCCAACAATCGCTACAGGAAACTTGCCTCAGAGTGAAACTGAAGATAGCCTTCATTCACCAGAAGAAAAACAATCAAATGTCCATTGTTTATACTTTTAGTAACCAATGGTCAGAACCAGGTTTTCAGCGATGGAGGAGATGAGAGCTATAAAGCCCAAGCTCAGACACTCCTGCTGCTCGAAACACGCAGGAAGCCCAACAATGAAGCAGCCGCTTAAAACGATCCAGACACTCAATTCTCCGAAAGAGAAAGTCTACGAAATTCTCCCTTTGGCCTGGTCCAGCCACTTCGGTCCTCAGCAATGAGGATCCTGCGTCCCAGAAAACCCTCACGGAAATGCGCCACATGGCCATAGTGCCGTAACTGATGCTCCCTCACAATGCAGATAATGTGCCTCATTCGGGACTCCTCTAGCAACTGCTCATTCGACACAAAGTCAGAGGATTCAAAGATTCTTGCAAAGATATCAGGAGCGCCACACACCCCTTTCCAGCGAACTCATGACCCCCCATGCTCTTCCAATCTGTCTGTTGACTTCATAGGAAGAGTCACCAGAGACATGAATGTCGCTGCCAAGGTAAGTAAATCTCTCGATAAGGTCAACATTCTCCCCACAAACAGACACACTGCTGATGGCTGTACCCAAAAAGTCATTAAATGCCTGGATCTTGGTCTTTATCCAGGACACCCGCAATCCCAGACACTCAGACCCCTCGCTTAGTCTCTCAAGAGCCCCGATCCGAGCCTCCATTGACTCCACTAAGATCACAGCATCATCGGCAAAGTCAAGATCAGTAAATCTTTCTCCACCAACAGATGCCCCACAGCTGCTGGATCCCACGACCCTGCCCAACACCCTGTCCATACAAGGATTGAACAGAGTAGCAGCAAGAAGCAGAGGTTCTCCCTCCACTCTGCACAGCACTCACAGTACCAGTGTATAGGCCAGCCATGATGTCCCGCAACCTCAGGGGGACCCTGCAAAGTCTCAGGATGTCCTACAGGGCAACTCAATCAAACGCTTTCCGAAAATCGACAAAGGCTGCAAAGAACCTCTGATGATATTTGTGCTTGCGCTCAATAAGAACCCTCAGTGCAAGGATACGGTCAATGGTAGCCTTCTTAGGCATAAAACCAGACTGCTCCAGTCGCTGACAGGCAAGCAAGTGATCATCCTGTTAAGGATGACCCTAGCAAGGACCTTACCCGGCACTGAAAGCAGTGTTATCCCCCTGTGGTTGCCACAATCCAGGCGATCACACTTCCCTTTCCAGATAAGGACTACAAGTCCCATTTTCCAGTCAGTTGGGATGACACATGACTCCCAAATGGAAGCAAAGATTGCCTGTAATACCAGGAGGACAGCCTTACCATCAGCCTGGAGAAGTTCACCCCGGATACCACAGATCCCTGCGGCCTTCCCTGATCCCAGCTGATTCACCACCCATGCAATCTCAGTGAGATTGGATGGTTCACAGCTGATTGGAAGGTCAGCCTCGAGAACCGTGGACCCTGAAATATCCAACATCCTAGCTGAATGGTCAGTTTTAAACAACTACTCAAAGTAGCTAGTCCAGCGGGTCACAACTGCAGTGTCACCCGTAAGGACTGTTCCGTCACCCACCCTGACTGCAAGCCTCCGAGGAACAGATTCAGATGTGCGCAATGCTTCGATTCCTTTGTAAGCAGGACATGGGTCACTAGGCCACAGATGGAGTGTCACCTGCTCGCAGATTCATCTAACAAACGCCTCCTCATCTGCCCTCGGAGCCTCACAGCCGTTCCTCAGTTCCCAGTACAGACTGGACTTGCCACCAAGTCGTGCGCTGCGACTCCTCTTGATATCTAGGATGCCCTGCGAGATGAAACACCTCCTTCTGGGAACACTGGCAACACCGACACAACCCTCGGCAACCTTCAGGGTCTTATCAGGGAAGGTCTCCCACATCACATCACTTTCGCAAAGTCAAGGAACCACTTTCACCCTGGTCTCCAGAGCCATACGGACCGACACAATCTTCATAGCCAGCTCGGTCACATTGAAGTCACCCATGACCAGAGGAGTGTCACCTCGTGGGCAAACTTCAACCACCGAGTGAAGTTGTGAGTAAAATGTCTCTCTCAACGAGAGATCACTCACTGCAGTCGGAGCATACACTGAAACAACAGAGAAGACACCCTATGAGTCCCTTAGCCTGAGCCTCATAATACACTCGTTGAAAGGAGTGACATCAGACACCATCGGAAGGAGCTGATCCACTACGGCAATAGCTAGTGCCTGAGTATGACAGCCATCAGACCGGCCAGACTAAAAGTAGGAATACCCACCTACAGAGATCTGACCACTCCCTGGTCTGCGTCACTCACAGAGTGCTGCCACTGAAACACGGAGTTTACAAAGCTCCCCCGACAACAGTGGAAAATGGTCATCTTGCTGCAAAGACAAGATGTTCCTCGCGTCTACTTGGATGGGTCGCCTCACACTGGGACCCAAGATCTGCCATGCAGCAGCACCACATCAGCCCCAATCACCAACAGGCCTGACCCTATTAGCTCTCCGACGGTTTTGACTCATTGAGGATGGGGCTCCTGAAGGTTTTCCCCCATCCCCTTCATGGTGCATGCAGTCTTCCTCCAGGCTACTCCTGCGGACAACAGAAGAGTATCTAGCTGTTTGTATCAAGCTGTTGTAAGTTATTTAATAGTGGCTGGAGTGCCAATCCTGGCACCAACCCCAAAAAAATGACTTCTCAACAATTTGGAGGACCACCTGCAGGGCGTTAACGTAATACCCAGGACATAATAAAATAAAACTTTGTTCAAACTACTTGGGACACATACAGTACCCCCCTCTAGCATCCAGATGACTAGTGATGTGTTTGTTGCAAACGAGCCATTTAAAAGATCCGGATCCGGACATTGAAGTTTGTGTTACTGGCGTACGAGCCACGCGACCGATCACGTGACGAGTCAGACAAGGTTCATACCATCAGGATAAACGGAGGGAGGGGCGGGGCTGCGCGTGCTGACGGTGTAGAGGTACAGAACACTAGGGAGGGAGAGGAGGAGAGAAAGAGGGAGTGTGGTGCGTGAATAGTAGGCAAGATGAGTGACAGTTGGAAATGAAGTGGAATTTGGATGCATTTTAATAGCTATGATAACTCAAAGGCAGATGCACAGTTTGCAAGATGAATCTGTCATTTCGAGCAGGATCCACAAACAACCTTCACAGACACTTAAGAACTGCGCATCCAACAGTTCAGAAGCCGGATTAGCCATCTAAGCTGAGGCACTGTCAAAATGTTACACTGTTAGAAAGGTGATAGATAGTTGTTATAGTGGGTAGAACCTAAAACTGTTGGATACTGGTGTTTTGCACGTTGTAATTCATTTATTATTTTTTTTTGTATAATTTGTTATTTATGTTATTTGACTGTTAATAGATCAAAGACAAGAACAGATTTTCCACATATATGATGTTCAATACACGAGTAGTAGTGTTTGAGGTTTTTACGTTTAATCTTTTTATACCAAACATAATGTAAAATTATGGTACTGAGGAAATAATAAGGTTTAGTACACATATCAGTCATGGGTCAAAACTGCGCTGAAGTTGTAATAAAATGAAGAGTCATTTGGGAGCCAGAAGAGCCGACTCTTCTTGGTGAGCTGAGCCAAATGATCCGACTCACTAAAAAGAGCCAAAATTCCCATCACTAGTGCAGACTGAGGAGACGTTCAGTGTCACAGCCGGTTTGGGGAGATTATAGGTGCTGTCTTAGGACAATTCTAACAAATCTCAAAAAGATTTAATGTATTCATACAGAAGTTCCCAGAGTACCATTTCTATTTAAAAGACCCAAACCAGCCCTTTTTTAAAACACACACACACACACACACACACACACACACACACACACACACACACACACACACACCACAATAATTGTGTGAATGCTATCATAAAGTAGCAATAATGGTATTAAGAATAAAAACATGCAAACAAACTTACATTTCTGGACCCCTGGTCTGGTCCTGCACTCTGCACTGTGGTCCACACTATAGCAGAAGCAGAATGTCATAGTACTGCTGTATCCATTTATTTAATTGTTGCATTTTCTCCACATACACAAGTCTATAGCAGGACAGACACACATTCTGTACTCACTTCAGTTTCTCCAGTTTACAGCTGGGATCCTCCAGTAGAGCAGACAGCAGCTTCACTCCTGAGTCTCCTGGGTGATTGTAGCTCAGGTCCAGCTCTCTCAGGTGTGAGGGGTTTGACCTCAGAGCTAAAGCCAGGGAAGAACAGCCTTCTTCTGTGACTCTACACAATGACAGCCTGCAGAGAGACAGACAAAAATGCTCAAATAAATAAAAACACTTCAGCACTAGAAGCATTGCTTTTTAGTAAATGTGAGTTCAATAAAAGGTTTCAGTAATTACAGATTACACTGTGGAATAGCCAGTAATACTGACCTCAGTATCTCCAGTGTACAGTGTGAATCCCCCAGTCCAGCAGAGAGCAGCTTCACCCCTGAATCCTGCAGGTCATTGTCACTCAGGTCCAGCTCTTTCAGTTGAGAGGAGTTTGATCTGAGAGCTGAAGCCAACACTTCACAGCATGTCTCTGAGAGTCTACAGCTGTCCAGTCTGGAATAGGAATAAGATATAAATACATACACTGTACACACAGGTGTATCGAATAAATATCAAAATAAACATTTTAATTTTTGAATACAATAAGTGAGGCAGCATATACTTCTAAAGGAACTAGACAATCCTCTGATGTTCCTCATGTTTCCCGGCATGAAAAATACAGTGAATACTTTCAATTCAAAACACAAATACCATGAAACTTTTAGTGGATCAGGACTGGATCAATGTACTCAAACAAGCTGATTTTGGTACAATAGAGCTTCTCCTGTGAATTCATTGTGTATTTGGCTATTTGTTGTACATTTTCGTAAGTCATAAATTCCAAAATCCTATTCTGTATTATCTTACAGAGCCACTATAAATAAGGACATGATACTGAACATTCTCTAAATGTTTAATCTATTTAAGTATATCAGTAATTTTGTTGTTTCCTTGTCCTAGTCAGAAACACAAATATTTTCTACTTGAGACTCTGAGCTGAGACCAAACCGCTGTTTAATGATTTTACAGGGTGAGTTACCCTGATAATGTAATAATAATAATAATAATAATAAGTTTTATTTTATAACGCCTTTCTCACACTCAAGGATGCTTTACAGTGCAAACAATGATACAGAAAACAATGCAGACGCAACAGCAACAATAACAACAAAACAATAACGGCAGTGTTACGTAGTACCAGTTACATTACAGCATTCCTTGAATAAGTTTTTAACTGAAGATTGAAAATGGTAAGTGACTGTATCTCACGCAGACTATGAGGAAGTGTGTTCCATAATGCAGGTGGTGTCACACAGAACGCCCTGCCACACACAGAAGATCATCTGAATTTAGGTAAGAAGGTTGGAGCCCAGTGACCTTAGTGAGTGAGCAGGGGTGTATGGAAGAAGGTCAGACAGATAGTATCATGGGGAAACCAAAGGGAGCGAGCTCGTGGATTATGTGAAGTAATCAGGGTGCGAGAGAGAGTTGGAATGGAAAATACGCCCAAACGGTGCCAGTTCTGAAGCTGGGAAACTGGCAATCCAGAAGTTAAAATCCAAAATTTAGATTGACAAACGCGGACAAGAATAAAAAACACTGGTGAGAAGTGGCAGCCAAAACGCGCACAACGTTCTCTCAAACGGAACTGATGTCTGATGATAATATGCATAAGTATCTTTATAAAGCTCTGAGCAGTGCTGGGGCTCAGGGATCAGCACTACAGCTGACCCAGGGGTTCTAGGGTTTTGGGTTCAGTTCCTGCCTCTGATATGTGTGTATGTGCGAGTTTATGTGGGATTTGAACGATGTCAAGAAGAGCTTAAGTTTTTTAAATTGCATTTTTATATGACTTCTGAATTGCTGACACCATGACTGAAATCCTTATTTTCTGTTTAGTTATACCTGCAAACCTGTTAAATTTCCAAAATACAAAAATACTAAACTCTCTCTGACACATGCATACAGGTGAGAGTAAATATGGAGGTCAGAGTGCAGGGTTGGCCAGCATCCAGCCCCCTGAAGCTTAAGGGCCCAAAGCCAGCATCACTCTGCCAGCCAGGTATTTAAACCAGTGACCATCTGACCACAGGCACAAAGTCCAAACCCACTGAACCACACCGAGAATGTTACAAATATATACATATCCTGCAGTAACCAGAATTAAAAATAATTTCTGGGTGTCTATTTAAATACACTCTAATTGTTCTGATAAGATATAAAAGCAGTATCATGAATAACATCTGTACTTCTTTAGCAACAGACGTATGTAAGATCACTTACAGAGCTGTCCTAGATTTCTTGATCACAGGCAGGAACCTCTGAAGACCTTCATCTGATCTGATGTATTTCTTCAGATCAAACACATCCAGCTCCTTATCTGACATCAGTAACACAAAGGCCAGAGCTGACCACTGTGCAGGTGAGAGGTCTGCTGCTGAAAGGCTTCCTGAACTCAGGGATCTTTGTACTTCCTCTATTAGAGAATTGTCACCCAGTTCATTCAGACAGTGGAAAAGGTTGATGGTCCTTTCTAGAGATAAATTCTCCTGAATTTTCTCCTTGATGTACTGGGCTGTTTCCTTAATGTTATATGAGCTGGTTCTTGTCTGGCCCAGTAGCCTTTGTAACAGACTCTTACTGGAGTCTGTTGAGAGGCCAAGGAGGAAGCGGAGGTAGAGGTCCAAGTGTCCATTCTTGCTCTTTAATGCTTCATCCACTGCAGTCTTCAGCAGCTCAGCTGATGAGTTTGACAGAAACACATATAAAGCAGCGAGATACTCCTGGATGCTCAGATGCACAAAGCAGTACACCTTCTCCTGGTACAACCCATACTCCTCTTTAAAGACTTCTGTACACACTCCAGAGTAAACTGAAGCCTCTGTGACATCAATGTCATTCTCTGTCAGATCTTGTTTATAAAATATGAGATTGCCTTTCTCAAGGTTGTCAAAGGCTAGTTTACCAAGTTTTAAAAGGAATTCCTTGCCAGATTCAGTAAATTTATTAAGCTTTATTTTATTTTCCATATATTTGTCATTTTTTAAACTCGCCTGGAAGATCAGGAAGTGTGTGTACATTTCAGTCAGAGTCCTTGGAATTTCTCCACTGTCAGACTCACTAAAAAGACTCTCAAGAACAGTGGCTGAAATCCAGCAGAACACAGGTATGTGGCACATGATGAAGAGGCTCCTTGATGATTTCACATGTATGATGATCCTGTTAGCCAGGGTCTGATCAGTAAATCTCTTCCTGAAATACTCCTCCTTCTGGGCATCACTGAACCCTCGTATCTCTGTCACCTGGTGGACACACTCAGAAGGAATCTGATTGGCTGCTGCTGGCCGGGAGGTTATCCAGAGGAGAGCGTATGGAAGCAGATTCCCCTTAATGAGGTTAGTCAACAGCACATCCAGTGACGTTTTCTTTGTTACATCAAACCAGCTCTCATTGTTCTGAAAATCTAGAGGAAAGCGACATTCATCCAGACCATCAAAGATCAACAAAACTTTGTACCTACACAGCTCAGTGGATTCAAGCGATTTCAGTTCTGGGACAAAGTGGTGAAGCAGATCAGTCAGACTGTATTCATCCTTAATCAAATTCAGGTCCCGGAAAGGAAGAGCAAATATGAAGTGAATGTCCTGGTTTGCTTTACCTTCTGTCCAGTCAAGAATAACTTTCTGCACAGAGACTGTTTTCCCGATACCTGCGACCCCTTTAGTGAGTACAGTTCTGATAGGTGTCACACGCCCATGTAAGGGTTTAAATATATCATTGCACTTGACTGTAGTATCTTCTGTTCCCCTTTTCTTTGATGCTGTTTCAATCTGTCTCACTTCATGTTCATCATTGACTCCTCCAGCTCCCCCTTCAGTTATGTAGAGTTCTGTGTAAATCTCTTTGAGAAGTGTTGGCTGTCCTTCCTTAGCTTTCCCTTCAAATACACACTCAAATTTCTGCTTCAGGTTACATTTGATTCTGTGCTGACATTGTGACAGAAGATTTCCTGAAATGAAATGAAGGAAAAATGCACAAGCTTTCAGTAAACATGCAATTTTTATTCCTATAATCTTGAATGAAATTAAAATAAGTGATAAACTGAAATGTAATGCACATTTTTCCATAAACTATGTTTCTGTGGCAAATCAAACACACATTGAATGAGGTACAGCTCTTACTCCTCTCCAGCATGTCAGCAAGATCATTTTGCTCCATGGTCCTCAGGATGTACAGTGTGATCTTCAGAGCTCCCTCTCTACCACAGGTCTTCTGCATCTGATCATCACTGTCCAGGTCATTGTCCTCCTCCAGCTGAGGCTCAGAGCATTCTGGGTCATTCTGATCCAGGTACCTTTTGAATTTCATCAGCTCTTCCTTCAGAAACATTTGAGCTTTTTCCTCCAATAACTGAAATGGACAATTACAGTTTAATTATTATCACTCCAGGCACCGTATCTGTTTATCACTTCATTTGTGAATTATGCTACGTTCCATTTGAATCCATAATTTTGAAATTTCTAGTTGTAAACTTCAACTGGTATGCTCCCTGAAGTCGGAATTCCAACTCGTGAAGTCGGAGGAATCTACACAAGCCTGACCTCAGAATTCAGAATTCATCAACAGAAGTTAAAGCTGTAGTTTTATAGTGTTTATTAGCAGTTATTTGTGTCTTATTTGTGACTCATTAAATCGGTCATACACACAGTACTGTCCAACCGCTATCGTGTTGCTACAGTGTTTTTATTTGCAAAATACAACATAATGTGTTTTTATCAACTGGTATTGCTAACAATAGCTCACAATTAACCTGGCTAGACCTAGAGCCTGTTTCAGAGAGCAGATTTTCATGTTTAGCTGGAAAAAGTGTCAGATTTAAGGTAGTCTGGGTTAAATATGAGTGAACAAAGATAAAGTTCATTTAAACTGGAGTACCTTAAGTATAACAAGTTATCTGGCTAACCAAGAAATCTTGCTTTTTGAAACAGGTCCTTGGTTTGGCTAAATGGCTTTCTGACTTGCTGTACTGGAATGAGGTTAACTTGGGTGTGATGTCATTCCCAGCACCAACTTCTGACCTCCGAGGTAAATGGAACGCAACATTAGTAAATATAATTTGTTTGATAAGATGAACTACTTATTGTACATCTGTAGAAGATATATGTAAATTTAGATTAAATTAAATACACACCTTGAAGAAGGATGATAAGTCTCCATTATGTGGATGTGAATTACATCTATTCACTCGGTCCCTGTGAATAAAACACAGATATCCAACCATTATATTGTTATTTAAACAGATATAACTGCCATCCACATTCTGAGCTTATTTCATTATGGTGGCTTCCTGACATCAGCTTGCTTATGACAGTAAAAGAGAAGCAGTGACATCTAGTGGCAGCATAGAGAGACAGATATCAACTTAATTACCATAACTATCCAGGGGAGGAATGGGGAGGGAAGAGACCAACCCTGGGCCCCGCAATCTATGGGCCCCCAGCTGATTTTTTTTTTTTTAAGAAAACAATCAAGATGAAATTTGTGAGGTTTAGCGGGTTGGCAGGAAGGAGGCAGGAAGGAGGCAGGAAGGACGAAGCAGACAGCAAAAGGCGGGGAAAACTGGGGATTTATTAGGGGCGAGACAGCTACGGGAAAACCAGGACATCACAACAGTACTAAACATCAATGACGGACATCGAACAGGGCAAGACATGGACTGATATAGACAAAGACAGGGCAAAATAACAAGGCACAGCCGGGTATGATTGGGGAAGCACACATGGATAATCAGGGGGCGTGGCACACACGAGGATCGGACGAGCCGGGCATGAAAAAATGTTTATGCCAAACGATTTATAACAATTTTGGTTAAAATGAAATATACAAACATACAAATTTGTCTGACCAATCTCCCCTCCCCCCGATCGGCAGCACTCCTGTTTCTATTTTGCCTCCAAAAAATATCTCGCGTAACCCCAAAGGGATTTATTCTGTCCCTTGTTTCCAGGGTTAACACTAGACTGCCTGTAATACTCAGGGGCTTCCTGTCTCTCGCTGGGCTGCACCTCAGGTTCCCAGCAGGTCCTGGTTCTGGTGTGACCTCTGGCAGCTCCGTAGGATCTGGCTCAGCCACTGGCTCCCATGGCAGTGTGGGTGTGGGTGCTGACATTCCCTCGTAAGTAAGTCACTCGCTCCTGGGTGTCAGGTCTGGTATGTTGGCGGTCGGCATGGCAGATGCAGCCTTCAGAGGTAGCTATTAGTCTACATGCCTGTGCCATATTAGATTGTCTCTGGTCTGCACATGGTACGAAATAGGCTCCATCTTAGAATCGTAGCAGTGGTCCATGTTTCTTTTGTAGTGTAGTTTCATGCCAGAACTGGGTCTCTGGTGGAGAATTGCCTGCTTTTGGCTCATTTGGCACAGTTCCTGCTATAAATGTAAGCCTCAGCAGGTAAACACGTGTCCAGACTCCTCTTTTTATCAAGATATACGCTGGGGATGTGCCTGTAGTTTCATGTGGACTGTTATTATGCTTCAGAAGGAAAGGATCTATGTAATATAACAAGACAGTAGCACATTTTAAACTTCGTTGAAAGGTGTGTAGGATGGTATGCTAGTACAGTGGTTAGACCTGTTGCCTCACCTTTCTGGGGCCAAAGTTGAAGTCTCCAACATGGCACCATATGTATGGAGTTTGCATGTTCTCTCCATGTTGTCATGGGGTTTCCTGTGGGTACTCTAGTTTCCAATCGAAAACCATGTTGAGGGTCAATGGAGTTACCAAGTTGCCTGTAGATGTCAGTGGTGTGTGATTGTCCTGTGATGGGTTAGTGCCCCAACTTGGGCTGCTCCTTGTCTTACATCATGGCCCATCGTCAGTGACAATTTGCTCAGGCAGGTCAAAGCTGCAAAACATCTGCCTCAATGTCTAGATAGTCTTCCTTTATATCATCCAGCACCACTGGTGTTGTCCATCAGCTGTGTGGTACCAGTACAATAACCTCAATCTCAACCACTCTGTGTTGACTTTATGTTTCAGTGCCTAGGGGACCTTGCTGGCCTTCATGAAGCATGGTGTGGTGCCAGGCTTCACCTGCAGCTTGACCTTCTTCCCCTTCATGCTTCTTGGTTCATCCTTGAACACCACTGCATGTCGCCTCAGCACTGCTGAAGGCCTCGTCTCATCCACTGACACTTTGTTCTCTTCAATCCAGTCCAGGAAAACGGTCTCTAACCATGGCCAGCCCATCAATGCTGGGTAATCCCTTTTAGCCACATAATTGGGAAGTCTGGCCCTCTGTCTGTTCAGTTCCCCCAGGACCTCTGCCTTTCTGGTCATGGGGACAGTCTCGCCGGTGTAGGTCTTCATCATGAGCCTTGTACGTCTAGCAGAATGTAACTCAGCTTTTCCCTGAATATTTTCTCTGCCATGAATGACACCGTGACACCAGTGTTAGTCTCCATCTTGATTGGATGTCCCTCCACCAGTGGTGTGACACCATAGGCTGCTGTGCCGCCTTTTACTCTCAGCACTTTGACCAGTAGCTCCTCTTCTGAGTCAATCACTGCTGTCAGTCTGGTCCTGCTTTACAGCCTGCAGTTTTTTATTTGAATGTCACTTGTCTGTTTTCTCTTTCCGTGTCTTTTCCTTGTCCCTGTATAATTCCTTCCATTTCTCCCCCTTTGCCTTACAAACCCGCTCAGTGAGCCCTTCCTTACCACAGCCGTGGCCTGTGAGCTCTTCAGTCCAGCACTATGCTGGGTGGTGACTCTGCTTCCACAGGGGTGACATTCCTTGCTGCCACCTCTCTGCACTGTCAGAGGCGGCTGCTGCTGCCTGCACCTAGATGCCACAGTGAGCTGCTGTGCTTCCCTCTCTAACAGCTCCATGGATACAGCATTTTCTATGGCTTTTTGAAAGGTGAGGGGGGTCTTCTGTAAGCTGGTGCTGTTGGATTGCCTCACTCTGTAACCCTCTCACTAATCTATCATATAGCAGGTCATTCAGCCACATACTGAATAATTAAATCTCCTGCTTCCTGTTTCTTTTTGTGAAACCTAAACCGCTTTCCTACTACTAGTTGCATAGGACAAAAACATCCTGTAAAGTTTCTACAATTTCAGTGTATAACCATCTGGTTAATTTGGCTGAAGCAGATCTCTCAGTAATCCAGAAGTTTTAGCCTCTATCATGCTCAAAATTTGGCACAACCAGCTCCCCTTTATTGCCATTAGTTGTAAATAGAACCGTTCACAATAAGTGACCCAGCTCTCCATTGTTTCATCAGACTGCTGGGACGCTCCAGTCAAATGTTTTTTTGTTTCTTTTGTTATAAACTGGTCATTATCTTCTCAATTAGCACATACTCTGCCCTCTTCCAAATGGTACCAGGAGCAGCGACAAAACATCCACAACTCCGGATGTCAAACTCGAACGTTTGCGGGAGTGAACAGCAGAAAAAAGTCTGTCCTCGTCATCACTGAGTGTTTGTAAGTGATTATGTAAGTGATCACATAATCATCAGGGAGCTTTATTTTGAAATTCATGAGACGGCGTGAGAGTAGCGCACAATAGTGAGTGTTTATGGGAAAAACGGCAAACCTTAGGCTCACTGTGATATAAAATTCATGATTATGCAAATGTATATACATATCTAATCAATAATTAATAATAGAACTTATAATGGTGCTGTTGATTTACTTGTAATAACTGAAACAATATAACCTCACTTGAATCAGTCTGATATATCAAACACAATGTACTAATGCAAGCTTGCTTACTGTAAGTAAAGAGATTTCTATTTTCTGTGAAGGAACTAACGTTTGCCACACTAAAGCTTGCTCAGCAAGGGTCTGGGTCAGCATGACCTGGAAGTGAGAAAAGTAATTGGGTAATTGGATAAATGTAACTTTACTCAGTATTAAACTGCAAAGGAAAATTCTGTTCAGGTTGCCCTGCTCTGTGCTGATAAGCAAGCCTCAATAAGCAGAAGTGCCTGGTGTCTACAGACATCTGATCATTTTCCTTGAACAGTCTGATGACTGGCCCATTTTTGGCTATAAGAGATGTATGCACTTGTTGTTCGGAGAGCAGAACACGAGACGCATGATTGCTGAGTGTCTGGTCCCTTTGAGCTCATTGGATAATAAAGTTTGTCAAACACTTAAACATCGGACTTCGAGAAATTTCTTCCACATCACGCACAGACCTCCACTGCACTTCTCATGCATCTTTGCAGGAGCAGCATGTAAAGTGAATCGCTTAAGAAGCCTGATTGATTGCTGAGAAGTTAAAGTTTGTCCCCTCGGGAAGTGGAGCGAGGTATGATATCTTTAAGTAGGCACTGTAAAGTAACACTCTTCATTGTTTTGTAATGTTGTTCTTTATTTATTACTTAGATTTGTGTGACTCCCGAATATTTTGTTGTATTGACTTTGTATGTACAAATTATTATTTGTACATACATTATTGTATGTGCAAACTCACTGTTTATTTATATTCTTTACCTAAATATATATTTATTAATATATTCTTTAGTTTCATGGTGCTTGCAGAGCGGCAATAAATTCATTGTACCCGTTTGGAGACTCTACTTTATTATCGATTTCGAGGGCAGCAACACATCCTGCTCACTGCATGTTCATATTTCACCTAAAACAGTGTTTCTCAACCCAGTCCTGCTCCCACCCAGCTCCCAACACACCTGTACCAGGTATTCAGTGTTCTTGATTGGCTGTGTGCTAGAAAGGGGAACAAATGTGGACTGTCTGGGGGTCCTAGAGGAATGGGTTGAGAAACCCTTTGTGTGAAACATGGTTTAATATCCGGGGCTGATTGTGTCAATTTGACATGCTTAGTGTAAGTTATTCTGACCATCAATTATCTAGAGGAGGGACATCTGGTAAAAGAAAATAGTCTGATAGTTGACAGGCAGGCTTTATTATAAATTATGGATTTTGTTTTACCTCCCCAAGAGCCGACACCTTATCGCGGTGGATGTTTGAATGTTCCAATGATCCCAGGAGCTAAGTTGCCTGGGGCTTCATCCCCCTGGTAGGGTCACCCAAGGCAAACAGGTCCTGGGTGAGGAACCAGATGACGTGCGGCGCATTACACCCCTTATGATGGAAGGGGAGTTGGAGAGCGCTCCTCCTGGGGACTCTCTTGTTCTGCTGGGGGACTTCAATGCTCACGTGGGCAATGACAGTGAGACCTGGAGGAGCGTGATTGGGAGGAAAGGCCCCCTTGATCTGAACCCAAATGGTGTTTTGTTCAGTGATCGTCACAGATTCACCATAATGAACACCATGTTCAAGCATAAGGGTGTCCATATGTGCACTTGGCACCAAGACACCCTAGGCAGCAGTTCAATGATCAACTTTGTGGTCGTGTCGTCGGACTTGCGGCTGCATGTATTGGACACTCGGGTGAGAAGAGGGACGGAGCTGTCAACCGATCACCACCTGGTGGTGGGTTGGCTCTGCTGGTGGGGGAGGAAGCTGGTCAGACCTGGCAGACCCAAGCGTATAGTGTGGGTCTGCTGGGAACGTCTGGCAGAATCCCCTGTCAGAAGGAGCTTCAACTCCTACCTCTGGCAGAACTTCGTCCATGTCTCGGGGGAGGTGGGGGACATTGAGTCCAAAAGGGCTCAAAAGGGCACCTCCATTGTGGAGGCGGCTGACCGGAGTTGTGGCCGTAAGGTGGTCGACACCTGTCATGTCGGCAATCCCCGAACCCGCTGGTGGACACTGGCGGTGAGGGATGCCGTCAAGTTGAAGAAGAAGGCAAAAACTCGGGTATGGGAGGAGTTTGGAAAAGCCATAGAGAATGATGGCTTTGAGGAGAATCTGGTGCACCATCTGGCAGCTCAGGGTGGGAAAGTGGTGCAACATCAACACTGTTTATGGTGGGGATGGGACGCTGCTGACCTCAACTCGGGACGTTGTGAGTCAGTGGAAGGAATACTTTGAAGAGCTCCTCAATCCCACCGACACGCCTTCCAATGAGGAAGCAGAGTCTGGGACTTGGGGGTGGACTCCCCTATCTCTAGGGCGGAGGTTGCTGAGGTGGTTAAAAAGCTCCTCGGTGGCCGGGCCCCAGGGGTGGATGAGATCTGCCCGGAGTTGAGATGAGATGAGAACCCTTTATTGCTGTTGCAATACACCATGTCACTAGTCATAAGTACCAGCGAAAAAACTGGCCATCAACCCGACCATACATATACACAGACATCACAGTAGGGGGTAGATAGGTCGGGAAGACAGGGGCAAACAGAGAGAAGAAAAGAAACAGAATAACATGAGGAGAGAGGAGGAGAATAAAAAAACAGCCCCCAGACTGTACTCCAGTGTGGAGGGCATTGTAGGAACCGAAAAAAACACCTCAGCAACATAAGCACATGGTCACTACACCTTACACATAAAATGACACAACTTGCAACAGGTGAGGGAAATGGGGAGGTGGAGGTTAGTTTGGAGAGCAGGGCTGAGAGAGTCTCTCAAAGCATAAGACAGTAGACTAGACAAGATGAGAGGAGCAAAGCAGGGAAGATAAGGGGAGGGAGAGGGAGAGAAGTGCGTTCCTCAAGGCTCTGGATGTTGCGGGGCTGTCCTGGTTGACATGCATCTGCAGCATCGTGTGGACATTGGGGACGGTGCCTCTGGACTGGCAGACTGGGGTGGTGGTCCCCCTCTTTAAGAAAGGGGACTGGAGGGTGTGCTCCGAATATAGGGGGATCACACTCCTCAGCCTCCCTGGTAAGGACTATTCGGGGGTGCTGGAGAAGAGGGTCCGCCGGATTGTCGAACCTCGGATTCAGGAGGAGCAGTGTGATTTTCGCCTTGGCCATGGAACAGTGGACCAGCTCTATACTCTCAGCAGGGTCCTGGAGGGTCTGTGGGAGTTTGCATAACCAAGCCTACATGTACTTTGTGGACCTGGAGAAGGCATTTGACGATGGGAAGTGCTCTGGGAGTATGGGGTGCCAGGCTTCCTTTTAAGGGCTGTTTGGTCCCTGTACGACCGGTGTCAGAGCTTGGTCTGCACTGTCGGCAGTAAGTCGGACTCGTTTCCAGTGAGGGTTGAACTCCACCAGGGCTGCCCTTTGTCACCGATACTGTTCATAGCTTTTATGGACAGAATTTCTAGGCGCAGCCAGGGCATTGAGGGTGTCCGGTTCGGTGACCTCAGGATTAGGTCTCTGCCTTTTGCGGATGATGTGGTTCTGTTGGCCTCATCAGACCATGACCTTCAGCTTTCACTGGGACAGTTCGCAGCCGAGTGTGAAGCAGCTGGGATGACAATCAGCACCTCCAAATCTGAGACCATGGTCCTCATTCGGAAAAGGGTGGAGCGCTCTCTCCAGGTCAAGGAGGGGGTCCTTCCCCAACTTAGCTTCTGTGTAGATTTCGTTTCTCATTTATGCTTTTGATTTTTTTTCATTATAATTAATAAAATCTGTTTATCATAATTTTACTTTCAGTTTTCATCGCATAAATATTACATTTATTATGATCTGGTTCAGCAACAATTTAAATATCATCCTTGGGCAAGAATTCAATTCTTAGATTTCTTGTCAGATGACTTACCAGGACATACATTATAAATAGGCACAGTCTCATTAAAAATGTTCAGACTGAAGCCTCAATCTGAGCAGATATAATGAGTCCATGATAATGCATTTATTTATTATCAAAGCAGGAACATCCATCCCAGAAGAAAACAAACTTAATCGATATACAGCAGTGTGCAAGTGAGCCTGCTTTTTTCTAGCTGTATGCAGAAGATTGAAATTTAAAATGCAGTTTTTAGTTAACTTCCAATTTCAGCTTGCAGGCAGTTAGTCTTCACAGAAATCCCCATTCTTTTACCTCAGACATGATTTAAATAGAATACAGACAAAACTTTTTTAATTGTCAAAAACAATGGGATTTGCCAAAGGTAAAAAAATCATGCATTCATTATGACGTGTTTCCTCATAGCTTGTGTCTGCCTCTGTATTTTGAGTCTGAGGGTCATTTGTTTAAATGCACATTTACCTTTGATCTGATGGAAAAGGTTCCTCTTTGAAGTAGATTGGTAGGTCCATTGACCTGTCACTCTTTATGGAAACACAGCTGGGTACAGGTGAGCCTGCTCTCTCCATCAGGACACTGTGGACAGCCAGAGGAAAAATCCATCACTGTAACGGCTTAATCCCAACTGAGGTCACGGGGTTGGGGGGGCAGAGCCTATTTCTGGAAAAGGGGCACAGGCAGGAACCAACCCTGGGCAGTCACCAACACACCACAGTGCACACACACAATTCAGACTCGCGACTCAACCTGTTCTACATGGTTTTGGACTGTGAGAGGAAACCGGAGCCCCCAGTGGAAACCCATGCGAACACAGGAGGAGCATGTGAACTCCACACAGAAAGGACCTACGCCCAACCCCAGAATTAAACCCAGGACCTTCTTGCTGTGAGGCAGCGCTAACCACTGTGCCACCATGCTATGCAAGAAAGAGCCTCATTATGTAAATATAATTCATATGAGAACAGTGTCACAGTAAACCTTCAGCTGTTTAGCCTTCTGCTCTGCCTTCATGTACTTTGACATGCTGTGAAGCTCTTGATGCAAACAGGCTTGTTTTACGGTGTGGAAGAAAAGTTCCAGTAGAGCTGGGGAGAGATGCATTGTGGGAATGTTGCCCGTGTCTTAGGCTAGAAAGCAAAAAAGTGCCTTTATGGGGAGTTACAGAAATGCATAAAACTTGAGCATTTTCTTTTTTCAGCAGTTCACTTCTTTGGAATGGGCGTACTCTGTTTTCCTGCTGTCAACTCCAGGATGCCGATCCTTAATAAAGAAATTTCATCTTACTCAAGTCCTGTCAAACAAATTTACTTTATACTTGGTGCTGAGCAGAATTTCGAGAAGACAAAGTGAATACAGGGTTTCTTGATTTTTCTTAGTATTATTGTTACAGCCTCTGTCACTATGATCCATTTGCTAAATAGGTTTTAGACTTTTTGTTCATAAACATTCACCTCTTTTAAGAACAATATCATAAATAGAAAAAAAGGATGTTGGTGGACATAATGGAATGAAACCTTGTTTCATTTGCAGTGTAACCACATTAAAACATTTTTATTAATAACGATTAGCAATTGTCCTCATTGCACAATGCACACGTCAGAAACAATATAGTCTGTGCAGGGGGACCCAAACATGTTTTTCTGGACAAAGTCAAGTCAACTTTATTTATATAGCACTGTAAGAACAGTTCTTGCTGAACCAGGTGTTTTACAAAGGTCATAAAATCACAACATGATATCAAGGTATAAGACCTACATAAAACACAGATACACTATCTGCTCTGTAGTGCATTTAAGTCTCATCAAATGCTAATGAAAATAAATGAGTTTTAAAGACTAAGACTGAAGAATAGCTAATATGCAGTGGTAAGCTATTCCCAAATTTTGGTGCTACTACTGCGAATGTATGGTCACCCTTTGTTTGGAGTGGACAAAAGACGCCGGTCAGAGGACCTCAGTGACGTTGATGCAGTATATGGACATAACAAATCGGTGGAAATATAAGGAGGAACTAACCCATGTAGGGCTTTAAAACTGAATATTAAAAGTGGATCCTTGGAAAAAAATGGAACAAAATGTAACATCATATAAGTAAAATAAACCTAGATGCTTTCGGAAAAATAACAATTTATTCCCTAAAAGTTCGCCCTGACCACTACCAATAGGATTTTCTGAGTGGGAAGATGCGGAGACCAAAAAATATATACAATAAACTTCATTTATATTTATTACATGACATGTATGACGGAATTTCGTCTTTTGGGAATCGTTTGGGAATCTGTTCCCATACATTGGATGTTCTTTGAGACACGGCTTAGCTAAGCGAGACAGTGAACCCGGTCCAGAGCAGACTTGTTCACTCGCGTAAGTTACCATGGTAACTCAGCGGGGATTCATTTAAGACACTCCCACTTAAATGAGCCAGACTTGTCGAAATAAATCAGACTTTCCCTTAATTCATGGAATACCCCCCAGGCATGAAACAAAGATAACAATACACTTGGGAACCAGGAGCAGTAGCAAAACAACAACTAACAGAACCCATACCAGCTCAAATGCAATGACTGACTGAAGACTACAGCACGGACAGATACTTAAATAGACACGTGACAAGGAGTAACGAAAGACAGGTATGGACAGTTAATCACTAAGGACTATGACTATTGAAGCATAGCTGAGGGCTTTTGACAGATATCCAAAGGATAAAACACAAGGTGAAATTTAGAACAACAGGGTAACTGAACATTACTATATATTACTACATAGAGGGAACAAAACAAGGGACTGTACAGAAATACATCAAATACTAACACAGGTTTTACAAGAAATCATAAATGTTAAACACAACAAAAGAGAGGTGACATTCCAACAACAAAAAAAAAAAAAACGTGACACAGTTGTCCGATTTGCCCATTAAGCCACATGGCAGCCCAGGGAACAAGAGAACACAGTACAAACTAAGAACAAACGTGATGGCCAGCGGCACCTGCTGGCCAAAGAGGGAAATGACATACAGGAAGAGGCGGGACAGGGATACACACAAACATACACAGGATCAGTCTTACCTTTCAGTTGTCTTCGTTATACACTCCACAGAGGGGTTCATTTTAGAAAGAGCTCCCCCCATTTTTGTGCCGATTCAGACCAGATGACTCGTTCTGGGGCCTCTGTGAACATGAAGGTAAAGGTAGATATGAAGGTAGATATGCACATACATGCATAATATTCAGTACTCAGACCTGTCATTATTATGGAGCCCCTGAAGGGACCTGTGCAAAAAAATAGGAGATACTTTTGGGTACCAGGGCCGGCATCAGAGTGGATCTACTGGGCTGGCATCTAACTGACTATGGGGGGCACTATCAATCGTGAACTATATTCATATGAGCGACACTAGAGTTTGACAATTTTTCATGACTCCCGTGTGTTAGGTTGAAGAAAACTGTTATTATCTTTTTGTATGATCGGTAACGGCTAACCACATATTGTAATCAGCTTGCACATACCTCGGGTATGTGTTCAACGCCTAAATACCTAAAAGACAAACATAACTGTCTCTCACTTCTTACTTCCTTATCTTGTATGACTCTTGCGCCTCCCACTGACTATAAATAAAGGAGCCAAGGGAAACACTCTGTGTGACACAATCTGTTGGCTGTAGCTCAGTTTGTTGTGGCACAGAGTGTGGGCACCCTTGCGCAAGTAAAACATTAAAGTGTGTTGTCTCATGATTCATAGTGTGTTCAGAGTTGGAGTGTAAAGCGTCAGCGCTTTCTCCAACGTTGGGGTGTAAAGCGTCAGCGCTTTCTCTCACATATAAGTACCAGAGTTGGGGTGTAAAGCGTCAGCGCTTTCTCTAACATATAAGTACCAGAGTTGGGGTGTAAAGCGTCAGCGCTTTCTCTAACATATAAGTACCAGAGTTGGGGTGTAAAGCGTCAGCGCTTTCTCCAACACCGTGGGTCTCGGGATTCCCAGTGATGTTAACGTTAGCTGCAACAACAAAAAAAGACCCAGACAAGCAGTCAGTCATCATAACTGCCCCCGTCAATGTCATGCAAACCCTAAGATCACAGGACTAATGAAAAGTAAACGAGCGCCTTTCATATGCATCTCTAGTGATGCATAAAACGCAGACACAGCGCAATGTTTCGTTCAGATTGAAGGCAGGAACAGCTTACCGTTGATTAGGCTTCCCATGAGTGACACAGCTCAAACTCCATCAGCTTCTCAACTTCGATATATATATTTCTGTAATTCCCAAGACTGCAACTTATTCACCAATTTCCCCTCTGTATTAGACTTTATGAGACTATATATCAGTTGCTGAGGATTTCACCACAAGCTGTCAGACTGTGAGACATAGGCCTGTTCTCAATTTCTTCGGATCCGAGTAAAATTTGTAAACGAAGAGTGGAGTTTGGTTTTGTCACGGGATACGGTCGGGCGAAGCGGGCAGAGCGAGCAAGGAGCAGGCAGGCAAGCAGGATACGGGAAAACGGGGTTTATTAGGAGCAATCCGGGGCAGGGAACACAGGACGGCAACAGACATCAATGACGGACACTGGACTCGGGTAAGACACGGACTGATATACACAGGACTGAGCAAATGAACTAGATACAGCTGGGTACAATTGGGAGAAAACACGTGGGTAGGCAGGGGGCGTGGCACACAGGAGGAGCCGACGAGCAGGGCATGACAGAACCCCCCCCCAAAGGCGCGCTTCACCGGGCGCGCCAGGGAGGAGGCGACAGACGGGACACGGGAACCGGGACCTGGAGCAAAAAAACAACCATCAACGAGAGACAGGAAACAGGACCGAGGCACAAAACACAGCCAGGGACAAGACAAAGGACAAAACCTGACAGAGGGTCGGGAAAGCAGAGAGACAGACCAGGAAGGGAGACACAGCGGGAACAGGAGGAACAAAGGGGCCAGGAGTGCAAGGCGGGTACACCGGGGCACAAGGAACAGAGACGGGCGGAACGAAAGGGCGAGCAGAAAACGAAGGGGCAGAGACAGGCGGGACAAAGACAGGGGCGTAGGGAGACAAGGAGGGGGAACAAAGGGGAGCCCGAGGGAGCCCAAGCGGGTGACGGGAGGCAGCCAGAGGGGCCGCAGGCGGCCGGGAGGCCGGAGCCGGAGGGGACCTCGGAGGGGCCGAGGAGGCAGGGCGAGGGACCCGCGGAGGGGCCAGGGAGGGAGCAGGAGGGAGCACCGGGGAAGGCCCGGAGGAGGGGGGAGCTGCAGCAGGCGGCGACGTCTGGGGGAGGGCCGGAGGTAGGGGCCCCGCAGGCAACCGAGGAGCCGCCGTCGGGGAGCCCGCAGGCGACCGACCAGGCTCTGGAGAGGGGAGTGAGGCGGGGCGACGAAGCCTCGGAGGGGGACCCGCAGGCGACGCCCGACCCGGAGGGCCAGGACCCGCAGGCGCCAGCCGAGCCAGAGCGCAGGCGAGGGAGGGCGAGCCAGGGGGCAGGGCGGGCGGGACCCCAGCCCTGCGTCTGTGTCCCCTTCCCCTGCGGGACACAGACAGGCCGACCCTAGTTCGGGGTCGATGTCGCCGGGGCGAGGGACAAGGGGTTACAAGTTCTGTCCCCGAGGGGTCCCATTCCAGCTCCTCCACCTCCGAAGAGGGAGGAGCCAAGATGGAGTTGTCCGGGACCACCTCGGGGACTAGGACAGGGACTGGAGCTGCTGCAGGCGGAGGGGGCGCCTCTGGAGCTGCTGCAGGCGGAGGGGGCGCCTCTGGAGCTGCTGCAGGCGGAGGGGGCGCCTCTGGAGCTGCTGCAGGCGGAGGGGGCGCCGGGACAGGAACACGGTCAGGCTGCCGGGGCGCCGGGACAGGAACACGGTCAGGCTGCCGGGGCGCCGGGACAGGAACACGGTCAGGCTGCCGGGGCATCAGCCCGGAAACTGCAGGACGCTGCAGTGGGGACCTCGGCCCAGGTGCTGCAAGCCGCTGCTGTGGGGGCGCCCGTCCGGGAACTGCAGGACGCTGCAGAGGGGGCACCGGCACGGGCGTTGCAAGCCGCTGTCGTGGGGGGCGCCCGCCCGGGAACTGCAGGACGCTGCAGTGGGGACCTCGGCCCAGGTGCTGCAAGCCGCTGCCGTGGGGGCGCCCGTCCGGGAACTGCAGGACGCTGCAGAGGGGGCACCGGCACGGGCGTTGCAAGCCGCTGTCGTGGGGGCGCCCGCCCGGGAACTGCAGGACGCTGCAGTGGGGGCGCCGGCCCAGGCGCTACAAGCCACCGTCGTGGGGGCGCTCGCCCTGGAACTGCAGGACACTGCAGTGGGGGCGCCGGCCCAGGCGCTGCAAGCCGCCGTCGTGGGGGCGCTCGCCCTGGAACTGCAAGACACTGCAGTGGGGGCGCCGGCCCAGGCGCTGCAAGCCGCCGTCGTGGGGGCGCTCGCCCTGGAACTGCAGGTGACTGCAGTGGGGGCGCCTCGGAAGCGGCTGTAGCAGGCGGGGACAGGAGCGTCTCGGAAGCGGCTGCGGCGAGATCAGGAACTGGGGCTGCAGGCAATTGCTGTGGGGGCGCTCGCCCGGGAACTGCAGGGGACTGCAGCGGGGGCACCTCAGGAGCAGCTGCAGCAGGGCGGTCAGGGACAGGAGCGCGGTCAGGGACAGGAGCGCGGTCAGGCACTGGAGCGCGGTCAGGAACTGGAGCGCGGTCAGGAACTGGAGCTGGCTGCAGTGGGGGCGCCTGCCCGGGAGCTGCAGGTTGCTGCAGTGGGGGCGCCTGCCCGGGAGCTGCAGGTTGCTGCAGTGGGGGCGCCTGCCCGGGAGCTGCAGGTTGCTGCAGTGGGGGCGCCTGCCCGGGAGCTGCAGGTTGCTGCAGTGGGGGCGCCTGCCCGGGAGCTGCAGGTGGCTGCAGTGGGGGCGCCTGCCCGGGAGCTGCAGGTTGCTGCAGTGGGGGGGCGCCTGCCCGGGAGCTGCAGCAGGCAGCGAAGGCGGCTGCGCAGGCGGCGGCGGCAGCGAAGGCGGCTGCGCAGGCGGCGGCAATGGCGGCTGCACGGGAGCGGGGTCCGCCGGCAATGGCGGCCGCACGGGAGCGGGGTCCGCCGGCAGCGGCGGCCGCACGGGAGCGGGGTCCGCCGGCAGCGGCGGCCGCACGGGAGCGGGGTCCGCCGGCAGCAACGGAGGGAGGTCCTCTGTACCGGCGATCGCCGGTTTCCTTCTCCTTCGCTGGCGCCTAGCGGTGGCGGGAGGCGGCGCGACGTCCGTAAAAACGGACGGCGGAAGAAAGGCCTCCGGCTCCGGGTAAGGGTAGAGGAAGGGCTCCTCGTCCTCGTCCTCACTGGAGAACCAGTACTTCCACACGGGATCGGGGTCGCGTGTGGTCAGCCTCCGGGCTGGAGGTAGGGCGGGTACTTCCCTCTCGTCCCCTGTCGGGAGCCAAAGCCTGGAGAGCGAGCAGGCGCCGAGACGGATCGTCTCCTGCGGGACTCTCCTCCTCCCTCTCCGCTTCTTTTTGAGGTCCGTCATTCTGTCACGGGATACGGTCGGGCGAAGCGGGCAGAGCGAGCAAGGAGCAGGCAGGCAAGCAGGATACGGGAAAACGGGGTTTATTAGGAGCAATCCGGGGCAGGGAACACAGGACGGCAACAGACATCAATGACGGACACTGGACTCGGGTAAGACACGGACTGATATACACAGGACTGAGCAAATGAACTAGATACAGCTGGGTACAATCGGGAGAAAACACGTGGGTAGGCAGGGGGCGTGGCACACAGGAGGAGCCGACGAGCAGGGCATGACAGGTTTAGTACAGTAGTGCCGCCACGCTTTCTGGTGAAAGTGAAAATGACGTGCATAATGCGTTTACAAATGTATAATGTAATAATATATTTTCAACTACAAATAATAGATTTTCAACAAACAAAATCAATGCAGTTAATTTTCAGTCACAAATATCCATTACTGTTGAATGAATCGTTCTCTTGAATTACACACTCTTATGAAAAGACGCGGCTCAGTTGAATGAATCGCTACCCTAATGTCACGTGACCGCTGGCCGTTGAAAATTCTATTTTATCATATTTTCCGCACGAAAGTCAAATGCTGCACCAAAGCAACAACCAATCAGCACCAACTAGCCTACATTCTTTCAAGTGAATTTATAATATGACAGGAAATATTTGAAACCGCTCTTTATTAATTTTGTGAATGTTTACACGTTTAATATCTGAAAAATAATCAGATATAAAAATGAATATTTTGGAGCCTGTGGTGGTGGGTGCTGGAACGTGTGTGTGTGTGTGGGGGGGGGGGGGGGGGGGGGGGCGCGGCGACTAGCTAGGGGGGGCAATGCCTTCGAATGCCCCACCTTGACGCCGGCACTGTTGGGTGTGCACGTTTTTCGCGTACGCATGACTTGCTTTCGCATGCGCACACGATACTAAATGTATGTTGGAAACATAATTAATTTAAATCCTCTCACGTGTGTGACAGCTCTACTTTATATCGTCAACTGGGAGAAGAGCTCCCTTTATCCCTCCCATATGGTAGAGTTTATTGGCATGGGCCTGGACTCCAAGCGGATGCTGGGCTCTCTTACTCCAGCTAGGTAGCTTGTGCTCAGGACAACTCTGGCTTGATTCCGCAGGGGCTGCCACTTGCCTTATCTGCCTGACTCCGCCTGGTGGGGTAGCTGGCTGCCGCAACATTACTTGCCCAACTTCTTCTATCTGAGTCTCTACCAATGATGGATGAGGCGCATGCGGTTGTCTCCAGTACCATACAGGAACACCCCTGTCCAGATTTTTCACAGCTGCATCAGGACACTGCTGCCATGGCATCACCAAGGTCTCCGGCGGCTGGAAGTGCCCTTGGGACCCCCGCCAGCGTGAAGGGAAGTGGTGACAATGGATGTGTCACTTTCAGGATGGAGGGGAGGGGTCTGGAATCACTGATGTATGCAGGACAGCACATGAATCGGCTGGAACTGATGCCTGTTTTGCTCACACTTCAGCACTTCGAGTCTGTGCTGATGGGGAGGGATGTGCTGCAACACCTCTGTGGAGTCGCCAAGGGAGCATGAGGTCCAGGCGGTTCCTGGCCCTGACACGGTGGCTCCTTCTCTGGGCGGAGGGACGTCTGCTGCCCCTGAGGGTGGCCTATGTCCAGGAGTTGCAAACTGACCAGCAGATGCACATTTCCGATTGCCACATAAACCCCATTTCCGAGTCCATGAAGCACAGAACTCTGTGACAATCCTACATATCTTGTCATTGCTTGTGCTTCTATACATCTTGCAGTCAGGCTTGCAACCACATAGTTAAAATATAGGTCTAAATGCCCCTACCTGCCGAGAAATTTGTTTGAGGAAATCAGACACTCTATGCCAGTTAGGCAATTCCCCTCCCTAATCGGCAAAATGATCCAAGGGGGAGACCCGTCCACTGTTTTGCTCCCTGCCAGCTCCCAATCATACCTGTACCAGGTATTTGGTGTTTGTGACTGACTAGGACCTCAGAGGGAGAAAAATTTTGACTGTCTGGAGGTCCCCCTAAGAAAGTCGAGAGTGGCCATTCTTTCAGTTATTTTTTTACCGCCGTTAAAAATGCCAATAATTATCTTGTTTTCTCTAGATAATGAGATCATTTTCTCTGAATAATTACAAGGATAAATGTAGCAGTTCTCTTTCAATACCCCGAGTGTAAGAAGCCCCTTAGTTTCTTTTCAATCCTTTCATGACATAATACGATCAATCTTCCGTCCGTTTCAGGCGGGAAATACATATCCCACTTTTCCGCAAAGGGGAAGCGAGGAAAACAAAATTAGCACTTAAGAAAAATAATGACAAACTGCTTTGCAGGATTTAGTCTATGGATACAAATGAAAATCACACAATATTACATTAATCAAAAACTAAAAATATAGAACAGCAACATATAATGATTACTCAATTTTCCTCTCAGGAATGGAAGGAAATACACATTTATGAGTGGCCAGGATTACATACACATGTGCACTTTTAATAAGAGTAATTATCCTCAAGTAAAACAAAACATAAATCTTGTTTTGCACCTTTTTTAACTATTGACTGCAAAGTGTGCATGTCTCTCTCTCGGTCCAGACAGACTGGAGAAAGGCAGAACACTACCGAAGAATTTAGGGAAGAAGAGTCCAAAATTAGGTGGCATGGTGGTGCAGTGGTTAGCACTGTTGCCTCACACCTCTGGGACCCGGGTTCGAGTCTCCACCTGGGTTACATGTGTGTGGAGTTTGCATGTTCTCCCCATGTCGTCGTGGAGTTTCCTCCGGGTACTCCGGTTTCCCCCCCACAGTCCAAAAATATGCTGAAGCTTATTGGACTTACTAAATTGCCCGTAGGAGTGCGTGTGTGTGTGAATGGTGTGTGAGTGTGCCTTGTGATGGGCTGGCCCCCCATCCTGAGTTGCTCCCTGCCTCGTGCCCATTGCTTCCGGGATAGGCTCCAGACCCCCCGCGACCCAGTAGGATAAGCGGTTTGGAAAATGGATGGATGGATGTAGTCACCTCAGTTTACGCTTCCCTCTGATAAAACCTACTTTAAATATGTTGATACTAAAAATGTTCACTTAACAAAAAAACAGCATGAAATAAAATGATAAAGAAAGCATTCCCCATTTCCCAAAGTGACTCCTAACCTTACCGGGAAAATTATACAAAAGAAAACTGCTAAACTGAAGAGTCAGAGTTGATAGGATTCTCTTACAAGAAATCACGCCACAGAAACATGTAGTGATGCCTCGAGCCATCATGCGCAGCGCTGTTCATATATGTAACTATCACTTAATCTGCGCATCCGTGCATTCAGCGTTAAGATATTAAGTGTGGTACCTGTGTAGTATTTTACCGCGAGGAGCGTGTCATGTCCTGTCTATAATTTTCACCAGGGTACTGGGAAAATGCCAAATCATATCACCTTACAGAATGAGTGAGGGTGATATGTGTCAGGGTTGGTGCCCGTCCATCCCTGTTCTGTGTGTTTGGCATTTTGGCCAGCAGGTGTCGCTAGCCATCCTGTTCCCTCTGTCTTCATACTAGTCCTTAGTGTGTTTTCCTTGCTCCCCAAGCCACTGCATAGCTCAGTGGGTCGAGCACGTGGCACCAATGCAGCAGGTGTAACTCTGCAGTCATGGGCTTGACTCACCTATTGTGTTTACTGGGTTTCTGTTTTGTTTTCCCCTAGTACTTTAGTTTTGTTTGTCCTGTTTGTTCCCGGTTCAATTCTGTTCTGTTTGTGTTCCTAGTGCTTGCCCTCAGTTGTGTGTCAGTATTCAGTGTTTATTTCCTGGTATGTCGGTAATGTTCCCTAGTTTTGGTATTTGTTAAACTTCCCCTAGTGTCTGTCCTTAATTGTTAAAATTTCTCCACCTGCTGCCTATTTCCCTGCACTGTGCTCATTGGTTAATTTTCATTCATGAGTCACACCTTCCTTTTGTTAGTCCTCATTATTTGTGTATTTAAATGCATGCCTTTCCACAGTCAGTCATTGTGTCATGTAAATGGTAAATGGACTGCATTAATATAGCGCTTTTCTACTCCTACGAGTACTCAAAGCGCTTTACATTTCATGCCTCACATTCACCCATCCACACACTCATACACACACCGGTAGCGGAGGCTGTCATGCAAGGTGCCAACCTGCTCACCAGGAGCAATTTGGGGTTCAGTGTCCTGCTCAAGAACACTTTGATGGGGTCAGGAGGAACCAGGGCTCGACCTGCAACCCTCCAGTTGCTGAACGATAGCAATACCTCCTGCGCCACCATCTTCCCCAAAGAAGATGCAATTCACTTTAAGTTCCTAGTCCTACTTCCTTTGTTGCTCAGTTTGTGGATTTCCCCAGTTTTCAGTTCTTTCAAGAAATCCTTTTATTATCTCAGAGCCGCCAGTGAATCATCACCATCTTTTTCCTGTTTGTGCCATGCTGTGGCGTAATAGATATGATGATTAAAAACACTGGCTGACATTCAGTATAAACAAACATTCACATCCACGCTCAAATCTAAAGATATTGTCCGAATCCTTGTGGGTAATTCCACTAGCAACGTGTGTTATGCTTGATACTGTTCCATTTACAGAGCAACTCTTAGACCTCAATGTAAAATTAACTGTATATAAGCTGCAAGTCCTTTTAAAGCACGTAGCTTACTTATCTCGAGATAACAAATCTCATTTTCTTTAGATAATGAGATTATTTAGCAGTTTCATAATTATATTATCTCGAGAAAAGGGCATTTAAAAAAGAAATTACAAACACAAGCATTCTCGTGTCCCCCAGGACCGGTCTGAGTAACACTCAGTGTATGGCACCCCCGCTAAGTAATCTAGCTCCCCCACAGTAACATTAAATCACTGGTGCCACCACTCAGTGTAAGTGTGTTACACACGCGTGTTTTATTATAAGTTATATCTGTTCACTACTGTATATTCTTACCTTCCGAGGAAAAATGTCTTTATGTTTCTCCAGAATCTTGTTCGTGTTTCTGGAGACTCCAGCTTTAAAATACTTCCACTTTTTATCAGTTTCACATCAAACGCGGAAGTGGTCTGAGCAGAAATGGTCACTTGCATAGAATTTTCTGAGATATTATGTGAATTAATTGCAAATAACAATAACAGAAAGGGGACAAGCTCCACCGCCACCTAATTCTGTCATAACGCACATTCTGCATTGCATTTGTGCGTATTAAACCGCAGTGACACTTAAATCATTATCATACGTAAACAGGGCTCTCAAGAGTCACGCATTGACATTTCAACCAGTTCACACGCTCACTCGCCACATCTTGTGTGTCTCACGCTGAGAAGCAAGAGATAACGCCCTCGAAGGTGTTATATATAGAATTCTAATATATAGAATTAATGGAGGATACGCAGGAATACGGAACGGAGTTTTCCCCTGAGTTCATAACTGTTCCGACATTCAGTGGATACAAATATGACATACAGTGGATTCAGAAAGCATTCAGACCCCTTTGCTTTTTACACACTTTACTGTGCTGTGGATAGAATTTTGAATGGATATAGTTGTCATTTTACCCCTCACTCTATACTCAGTAACACATGTTGGCAAAATGAAGTCAAAATTTTTGTAGATATTTTTGAAAATATATTAAAAATGAAAATCTGACATCTCATATTCACGGAAATATTCTTTAATACTTAACAGAAACCCTTTTGGCAGCAATGACAGCTGCAATGACAACTGCATCTCCATCTTATCTTCTCAGTCTGGCCTCAGCCCAAAACCACAACTACTGTAGCTCTGAGAAAACGGAACTGAATCCTATCAGCGCTCGTGGTAAAATGGCAGGACTAGTGTTGTTGCGCAGCCTTCGTCTTAGCTCCTGTCACACCAGGGTGTTGTCATTTCAGATGAGCGGCGGAGCCCGACGTGTCGCCAGTCTCATACGGCTTCCTCGTGCCACACTGTTAACAAACTGTGGTGTTTTTTTTTCACCATCTTTTTCCCATCAATATATTTAACGGGGAAACCAAAATGCTCCCACACATGAGATTTAAGTGATGCTGGAGGTTTCTCGAGCTGCTCTGCTCCTCCACTTGGACCACTACCGCTGGCCAGGACTAATATGATGCATTTGTTAATCTCTCGGAACTCGGAAATTGACGTTTTCATCCGAGTTCTAACTTGGAGAGAAATAATCGAACGCACCACATAGCTTTACAGACTGATCACATGCACCATACAGTGGAACTTTTTTTTTTTTTTGTTCGAATCTTCGGATCACGAGGGTAACGAACCGTGGAGATCCGTCGGTTCAGATCACGGATCAACAGTGAACCATTGCACCACTACCCCCCACTGAAATTTATTGACCAAAACATCACAGACATTCCCGGCGCTAAAGTGTTCCGCATTTTAGATGCTGAATGTGGATTTTGGTAAATTCCCCTGGATGAAGCGTCATCCAAGATAACCACTTTCATTTCTCCCTTTGAGGGCGGCATGGTGGTACAGTGGTTAGCGCTGCCGCCTCACAGCAAGAGGGTCCCGGGTCCTTTCTGTGTGGATTTCGCACGCTCTCCCCGTGTTCACATGGGTTTCTGCCGAGGCTCCGGTTTCCTCCAATGGTCCTAGACCGTGCAGGGCAGATTGATTGGCAAGTCTAAATTGGCCCTGTAATTAGGTGAGTGTGTGTGCCCTGTGGTGTGTTGGTACCTGCCTAGGGTTGGTTCCTGCCTGTGCCTGTTGTTCCCAGGATAGATTCCTGTGACCCCAGTTGGGATTAAGCAGTTACTGTGATGGATTGATGGATGGATGGATGAATTTCTCCCTATGGCCGCTACAGGTTCCTCGGAATGCCATGTGACATTTGTATAGTCAGTAAAGTTTTCCAGAATGTGATGGAGCAGCTGTTTGCTGGACAGCCCTGAGAGATTGTGATGGATGGCAGCTGAGATTTGAAAATTGCACGTCATAACCTTTCAAAAACTGCATCGCAAATTTGGTGCTTAAACCCTTAGGTGTCGTTCTCCTTTAAAAGAGTCTGGAGAGTCTACATATCAAAAAGGACTCCTGAACCCGACAGAGAGAGAGCAGGCGCAGGGGGAGGGGGGCTGTGCGGCTTGTGCCTGCACTGCAGTCCTGATGCCTGCCCTTCTGAGCAGCCCGCTCATGCCCAGCAGGGTGTAGATTCTGTAGAGAGGCTTCCGGTGAAGCCTCTGAGGCCGACTTCCACTAGAGGGCAGTGTGCTCACCGCCCCTGTCTCCGGCAATCCTTCAGAAGCCGCTGGTGCTTGGTCAGCTTCCTCTCAGAAAGATCTTCCCAGGACACAATCAGTTCTATCAGGGTTAGGGTTGCAACGATTAGAAATTTCGGTGGTACGATTATAGTCTGAGGAATAATCACAGTTGCACGATTAACACGGTTATTTTACGTGAATTGATTTCACAACTGTATTAACATATATAAATCACACAAACACATTCTATAAAGGTTTTGAAATTCAGAAGCTGTTTATTGCTGCTTTTCAGAGATACTGCATAGTTAGAAAGATTAATTTGTAAAAGTAATCTCTGTGACCATCTGTAAGGCTGAAAAAATCTGAGGTTTTTGCTACCTTTTGAATGCACCACAGTCAAAAAAGAAGTAAAAAAAAATCAAGTAATCTCTGAGCAAACAGAGCTGTATTTTTACACACTCATGGAACAGAGAATTTGTATTTAAATTCAAGTGAACTCTGTGTCATGCCCCGATCATCCGATCCTGCTGTGTGCCACGCCCCCTCGTTAACACCGTGTGGATTCTCCGTGTTCACCAGCTGTTTCCTATTACTGTCATTAGTGCAATGTATTTAGTCCGCGTTAGGTATAGTTTCCCCAGTCCAGTAATGGAAGTCTATATGTCTGTCTTGCGCCGTTTCCTATTAAAACCCTTCGTTTTACCCCAGTCCTGTTCCCCATGCCTGGTGCCCCGCCTCGCACCGCTCCGCACCGCGTCAGTCGTGACACTCTGTAAACACATCCATCTCCTTTGATGAACTACACATTTTTTATATTTCAGTTTGCATCTCATCAGACCTACCTGATGACTTGAACATAAATTGCACTGTTTAACTTAAAAATGAAGTTAAAAATGCTGCTTTTTTAAGATACTGCATAGTTAGAAAAATAAAACGTGCTCCGCTGTATGGTCCTCTGGGAAAAAACATTGTTTCTAGACAGTGACACTTAAGCTTCCAATCAGCAGAGAGAGAGTGTGAATTAGACTGTGAAGCTCATGAAGGGTTCTCCACCACCATTATTGCTTGTCCATAGGTCTGTCGTAGCACCAAACCACACACCTTCTGCCAGCTGTTCCTCCAAATTTCCTCCTGTATGGTGATACATTGTTGAGATTTTGTTTGTGGAAAAGTAGGTTCTGCTTGGCACTTTGTATTGTGGCACTGCCTTCTTTCAGATGGAGAAATCCAGGCTTTTCCACAGTGTAAAATGGTATCTGCAAACAAACGTTTTATGGGAGCTACGTTTTACTTTTTTTCTTTCATAACCACTGCGCTATTAACTACCGAGGACAAGGACGTATGCAAACAGGCTACGTTTGAAATTCCTTTTTATGAGACTGACAGAGAAGAAAACATAACGCTTGTTATAGACAAATAGGAAACGAACCTCAATCAGTAGCCTACAACACTACACGGCTAAATGAACCCTCATTCACCGGATGGTTCTAATATTACTTTGAAATAACTTCAGTCACTAATGTAATTTGACTCGGTTGTTTTGTATTAGCCTACCTTCAATTGCACGTATATGTCCGCATGATGATCTCAGAGATGCTGCAACAAGGTGGAGGTGTTGGATCCTTTGGCCGCAGCTTTTTTCCTGCAAGCTCTGCAAATGGGGGACCCATCGTCCTGGATTTCTCCTTTAGCATCATTGGGTATCCAAAATGTTCCCACACAGGAGACTTCCAGCGCTTCCTAGCTGGATATAGAGGAGTCCCGCTGTTGGTTGTCTCTCGTTCTCCTTCTGCCATGATCCTCTTGGGGTGTTTTGTGTTTGCTTCGCTTTGTATTGTTTTCGTCCATGTGGGTCACGTTATTATATGTCTTTGGTTATGGTGGATTTATTAATTTTTTTTTGCCGGTGTTGGGGAAGTCTTAACGGTGGATTAACACCGTTTCACACCGTGGTTAATGGTCAAACCGGTTAATCCCTGCAGAGGATTGTATCAGACATACTGATATACACAGGACTTGCATTTCCCAGGCAGACTAAACTCATCCACTTTGCTGAGCCAGGTCTCTAGCTCCTTGATGAATGTCTGGATGGCTGCCACATCTCTGATGGCTGTGGTCAGAATGTTTGACTGGCTTCTCCTTGATAGATGAAATCTTGGTGCCATCTGGGGGAAAATGGAACTTGTCTGAAACTCTGCCTCTCTTCAAAACAAGTGAGCTTGACTTAGCAGGTTTAAAGCTCATCCTTGCCCACTCAATGAGTCTCTCCAGCCCGTGGAGTTTCCATCTGCTCCCTGGTACAGAGGATGTGGTGACTGTGATGTCATCCATATCGGTCCTGATGGGGGGCTGTCGCACGCTGGACTTGGTTGATGGGCCTCTGCACTCCACCTCTGCAGCTTTTGCTACCATGTTCATGTCCAGGGCAAAGAGGATGACTGATACAGGGCACCCCATGATAATGCCTGTTCTCCTGTCGGTGCCAACTTGATGTCACTAAGCCAGTTGTGACTGTCAATCTGAAGCTGTAGTATGTTTAATAAATGCTGTTTTGGTTACTTTATGACTGTCTGATTTGCCAACTTCTTTATAAACTTTGCAGATTGAATTTCTGTCCTGATTAGGACTAAAGTGGTAAATACTATCTTGCAGCCTCTGGGTTAAATCCCCTTTATCCGGGTCCTAAACTCGACTGCCGAAGTTTAGTTACGGTGGATACCAGAACCACACCTCTGGAGTTCGCACACGCTTAGTTACGGGCCGATGTAACCTCTAAGGTCAACACAAGCTGATGAAAGGTACACACTATGTACACACTATGTACACACTATGTTCCTAGGCACCAGGCATAGTCCCTGACACGTTCACAAGGTAGATACCGGGCTGCATCGGCAGAGTCCCTGAGACGAGCCCAAAGTGAGCCTCGTACAAACTACTGTAACCTTGGGCTGCAAGGTTACGTAACCCCGACTACGCCACCAGAGGCCCTGCCCCTCAGGACTTCAAATTAACCCCACGACTTCCCTTTGCATGAACACACAGAGACGCATATCCCAGAATTAAAACAATTTATTAACAATAATTTAAAACTGAACCCTCCCAGTCAGTAAACAATTACCAGCGTATGACACCACTAAAACACAAAAACGGGGTTGAGAGCAAAACTCAGGTGCTGGTGGTCCAATACTATAATCACGCCTTAACCCCTTAGCCAGCCAGGGAAGGTGCTTACCTGGAAGAAGAAAAAGAAGGAAGGGGAGACACCACACACATACCCCCCAAGGGCACACACATCCAAGTGGGAGTTAATATCAAAATCACAGCAAACCACATCCTGGAGTTAATACTTCTCACTCACCCCACATTCACTCCATGCAGTGCAAGAATACAACCTCCAACCCCCAAACTCCAGCACCACATTCACTGGCTCTCCGCTGTAAATGGGGAAGAGACTAAACTACCCTCCAGACCTCCTACTATACCAGCCAGCACCCAGTTAGCCCCGATAACCACGCCCCCCTTATTCACAACAATGCCGGTACAACGCACATAATCTTACAAAACGAAATCAAAAACAGGCAAAACAGCAGTGACCAGCTCCTGAGCATCAGCATGGACCCGGACACACTTGTCACCCCGAACCCAGCCTAGGAAGAAGATCAACAGCCCTTACATACCCGGAAGAGAACAGAAATGCACTCAGCCACCCTATCCAACCCCTATTACTCATTACCTTATGCCGCAGCCGGGACACGGAACCAACCGCTCACCACCATTTCCGTCGCTCGCAGAAGTATCGCGGCAGCAATTGAACCTCCCCCCCTAGCAGCTTCCCACCGCTTTTATCCACGCTGATCCCAATTAAGACGCCATCATGAACCGCCCCCATTTACTTAATCAGCGTCTCATACATACCGGCGGATACGGGATCCGCGGATGACGTCATCCCTAGCGATCACCGGTTACATTCTACCCCCTCCATTTGAATCGACGTCCCGTCGTTCCCACTCCCGTAACCACCTCGGGAGACAGACAAGTCAATCCCTAGAAGCCCCAAGACTCCCCTCCGAGGGTTCCCCCGCCAAACCCAGTGCCCCCAAGGTTACAGCCCCAATGCTAGTGGTCACCACAGAAGCTGGAAGGCGATGTGGATTAGAATGTTGCCCCGCCGTTACCCGAGTGCTCCGGCGCAGGGCTCCAGCCTCAACCCTGGCAGATGGACTATCCAGGGGCCAACCACCTCCTCCTGCAACCGAGCTAGGGTCCTCAACCCCAAGGTCAACTTCCTGTACCCCAGTGGAACAGGGCCTAGGCAATGCCCTTGTCGACTCCCCCTCAGACACCCCTGGCACCGTCACGATCACCCCCGAAACTGACCCTTCATCATAATCGGCCATGTCTAGCCGGCAAGGATCCCCAAGCCCCGGTCCCCTGGGTTCCTCCCTGGGCCCCGGGGGCGGATGCCTGCTCTGCAGAACACACTTCATCATGATCCGGTGTACCTGCTGTACTTGTTCCAAATCCTGAAGGGGTGCCACAGTATACACTACTCCCCCAGGCGCAGGCGCTCGCAACACTTGGTACACCACTGGGGACCAAACATCCTGGATTTTATTCCGGCCCCGCACTGAATGGTTACGCAAATGCACCAATTGACCCACCTCCAAAGGTGCACACAGGGCCCTTGAATCATGCCTTGCTTTCCGATGGTCGGCTGCACGTTTCAACTTCCCCTGGACGCTACTAAATGCCACCTCCAGGCGCCTCTGATGTTCTTGCACCCACTCACACATCATACCCCTCCACGGGTCTGACCTCCGACCCAAGAGAAAATCCACAGGTAACTGAGGTTCCTGACCAAACATCAGGAAGTGTGGAGACTCACCAGTAGTCTGATGTAGGGTCGTGTTATAACTAAACACCAACTGTGGAAGATACTGTGGCCAGTGGCTCTTCTGTTCTGTCGACAGGGTGCGTAATAAGTTATGCATTGTGCGATTGAAGCGCTCGCACTGACCATTCCCTTGTGGATGATAAGGGGTAGTGCGAGTCTTCTGGATGTTATACAGATCACACAACTGATGAACAATCGCACTCTCAAAACACCGACCCTGATCAGAATGGAGCCTTGCTGGAACTCCAAAACGATAGAACCATTCCCTGAGGAGAACACCAGCCACCGTAGAAGCTCGCTGGTCCCGAGTGGGTATAACCTGCGTGAACTTGGAAAATACATCAGTTAATACCAACACTTGTTCCAACCCATCCCTAGAGGGCTCCAAAAATGAGAAGTCTATGGCTAACACTTCATTTGGCCTATTTGCTAGCAAATGGCCCATCGGCGCTCGTCCCTGTGTCTGAGAAGACTTAGCGAGCATACAACGCTCACACTGCTCACACCATTCCCTAATGTCCTTGGCCATCCCTGGCCAAAAACACCTCTGGCGGACCAAAGCCGCTGTCCGCTCGTTGCCCTGATGTCCCTGGGCATCATGCAACTGGTACAACACCTCTCTCATTAAAGATGCCGGGAGTAGGAATTGCAACCACCCCTCTCCCCCATCCGGCCTAAAGACCCTACGGTGCAGGAGACCATCTGCCACTGTGAGGCGGTCCCACTCCCGCAACAACAGTCGTGCGGCAGGCAACAAACCCTCTCGTTCTGCTTGACTCGGCTTACGTCCTGCCTCCCAAAAAGGAAGAACAGCACTAATGGTAGGATCCATCTCCTGAAGCTTCCTCAACTCAACCGAGGAACGCTGCGGGAGCACTGTCATAGCTGATTGCGTCACCGGTGGCACCCTTCCCGAAATGGCCTCCTGTAGAGGGGATGGCAACACACCTTCCGGGAACAGGGATACCAAACTCTCAGAATTAAGCTCTAGTTGTTGCCGCGACAGCGCATCAGCATTTCTATTCGTCCTGCCAGGCCTATAGCGAACCGAAAAATTAAACGCTGCCAGCTCAGCCACCCACCTCTGTTCAGTGGCCCCCAACTTGGCAGTGCTCAGATGGCTTAAAGGATTATTATCGGTCCACACTACACACTGCTGGCCCCATAAATATTCCCGGAATTTGTCGGTCATTGCCCACTTCAACCCCAAAAATTCCAGCTTCATAGAACTGTACTTCCTCTCAGCTGGATTGAGGCTCCGGCTAGCATAGGCCACAGGACGCACCTTTCCCTCCTGCTCCTGTGAAAGCACAGCCCCTAGTCCATGATGACTAGCATCCACCTCCAAAATGAAAGGCAGAGAAAAGTTTGCAAAAGCCAGAGTCGGAGCATTAATCAGTCGTACCTTCAGCTGCTGGAAGCTCTCCTCGCATCCGTCTGGCCACACCTCCGCCAACCTCAATTTCTGGCCCCTACGACCCCTACCCCCCCCTTGTTCTGCTACCAGGCGATGTAGGGGGCCCGCCAGTCTGGCAAATCCCTCTACAAAGCGGCGATAATAACTGGCGAAACCCAGGAAAGACCGCAATTCCTGGATGTTCCTCGGCCTAGGCCAATTTGCTACTGCAGACACCTTCTCCGGGTCGGTAGAGACGCCATCCCGGGAGATTCGATGGCCAAGGTAGCGCACCTCCTTCCCAAAAAAGCAACACTTCTCCAGATTAGCCTTCACTCCCTCCCTCTGTAGTCGTCCCAACACCAACTCCAGACGCTTCAGATGTTCACCTGCATCAGAGGAAAAGATGATAATATCATCCAAGTACAACCATAAAGACTGCCCATTCTGATCCCCAAAAATCCGTTCCATCAATCGCTGGAATGTACTAGGCGCATTACACAACCCAAAGGGCATTCTATTAAACTCGAATAGCCCAAAGGGGGTACAAAAAGCTGTCTTCGGACGATCACTCTCGGTTACAGGGATTTGATGGTATCCACTCGACAAGTCAATAGTGGAAAACCACTGAGCCCCGGATAGAGAGTCTAATGTCTCCTCGATGCGAGGCAGGGGAAATGCATCCCTACGGGTTTTGCTGTTCAACTGCCGATAATCCACACACATCCTCAAGCGGCCATCCTTCTTTTTCACCAGCACAATGGGAGAGGCAAAGGGGCTGCAACTTTCCCGAATAACTTGACTATCTAACAATTGATGAATATGAGCCCTCACAGCCTCATAATCCGACGGGGGGATACGTCTAAACCTTTGTCTGACCGGCTTATCATCCATAAGGGGAATATCATGTGACAGGAGCGTAGTACATCCCAAGTCACCCTCCGATGACGAAAACACTCCAGCATATTGCCTCAACACACCCCTAACACGTTCCTGCTCTACTGAGGGCAATACTGACAGGTCAAGTCCCTGAATTTGCTCCAACACTGAATGGTAAGCACCCATATGGGCATTCACAGAAAGGGTTACCCCACCCAAGGTACTCCCCTCCCCAAGGGGCTGATCTACCGGCCCCACCTTCTCTGTCACCCCGGGAGGCAGACTTACTACTTGGGCCTGTGTCACTATACCCACTGGACAGCGCGGATAAAGAGTGGCCATAGTTTTGTTGACATTCAAAATGGGAACATACACAGTCCCCTTGGTTACTCTGAGGAAAGCCGGAAGGGGCAACAAACTACTTGGAAGCTGCCGAGCGGCACTGGTGGGCTCAAATACAACTTCCCCTAAAGCCCCACCCAGCTTTTCGGCACAGGTTGCTGCCACAAATTTAACTGTTCCCCCAGGTATATAAATAGCCTTTCGTCCTCTTACTCTTACCAATCCCCTGGAGGGAGGATCATTAACCGGAGCTTGCTGGCAAAACTGGAACGCCTCCTTCCACCGTTGAGCCTCTAGGCCAATGGTGGAACCATCAAAGAGGGCTGAACCATGCTGGACAAATAATTCAGTATAACATTCCCTGATCACATTCATCCCCAGCACCCCTGGTGTACTAGAGCCACCTGACCCAGGAGGATCCCTAACCACCAACCAGCCCCTCTTTGGTAGATGTTTACCCAAAACCTCAACTGCCAACTCAACATAGCCCACATAAGGTATTTCAAGACCATTTGCCGCCTGTAAATGCAACCAATTACACTCCTTCAATTGGCCCTGCATATGCTCCCGGAAGAGACTCTCCGGTAGTGTTGACACCATTGACCCTGTATCTAACAAACACTTCACCCCTACCCCCCCTACTTTGACAGTTACTGTAGGGCACTGGCCTACCAATGAGGAGATGGCCTGACTTACCGGGGTAGGCCGACAGGAGCCAATGTTGCCCCCTTCCAATGAGTGGCTCAGCACATTGGAGGGGCCTAGTTTTCCGGAAGCTGGGACGCAACACCGGCCTGGCCAGCAGAAACCCGGAAACCTGACAACTCAACCCGTTCATTATCACACTCCCGTGCATAGTGGCCCGGCTGCTGACACCTACGACAAATAACAGTACCGGAGCGACTCGGGCCCCTCGGCTGCTGCGAACCTGATAGGGCCGAAACACTTTTGGTCAGGAAATTCAATTGCTCCTGGTGTTTTAGCAACATTCTCTTTAGCTCTGCTAACTCTACACCAGTAGGTGCAGGGGGTAAAGACTCAACCTTAGGTGGGGGTCGAGTGTAATGCATAGCACACAGTGAGGGCACAGAATGACTCCTACCCCTCCCACATTCACTGGGCCTCCCCTCCCGCTCCCATCGGATGGCTTCGGCCCGAACATCAAGCATGGACAACTGGGGGGCCTGGCGGACAAAACGCTTCAACTCCCTACGCAGAGCTGGATCATACACATACTCCACAAACTGATCACGCAACAACATATCTGAATTAGGGACAGAATCCGGAGCACGTTGTAACACTTTATCCATCAATGAACAAAGAGCATGAGAATATTCCTGCAATGATTCCCCCTCATGTTGTTTACGTGAAAAGAAACCCTCCTGTAACTCAACATAGGACTTAGCACAACCATACAAGTCCTTCAAAATGGCAGCGATCACAGCAGGGTCCTCCCTTTCAGCCCTACTCCGATACCGAATTTCAGCCTTAGCCTCCCCATCTAGATGATCATACATAAAATAAGCTTCCTCCAATCCATTCAGATGTCGGGCCCTCACACTAGCCTTTACCTCCTCCAACCATTCATCCACCCCAATCCCAAAAGTTCCCCGAAACACCGGGCACCTCCGCTCCCTGGGAATATACAACCGTTCCATCCCAGTGTTAACCAACTGCCCGTCAGTCCTCGCCGATGACCCGCTGGTGCTTGGCTGTACGGTGGTATGCTCCCGCCGAAGATGTTCATTCTCGGCCTGCAGCTGTTGCACCAAGTCCTTAAGTCCTTGAACCTCTTCAGACATGGCTCCTCCCCACACTGCAGGATGTAACACAATTCCAGCCCCAGCTGGTACAGGTAATGTCCCTCGATGGGCCACTGCTGTTTTGCCTACCAATCTCAAATCAATCCACTAATAACAAACCAAAAACTGGAATACTTGTCTCTGGTAAGAAGATGCAGAATCCTGCCGACTACGCCAGATTGTAACCTTGGGCTGCAAGGTTACGTAACCCCGACTACGCCACCAGAGGCCCTGCCCCTCAGGACTTCAAATTAACCCCACGACTTCCCTTTGCATGAACACACAGAGACGCATATCCCAGAATTAAAACAATTTATTAACAATAATTTAAAACTGAACCCTCCCAGTCAGTAAACAATTACCAGCCTATGACACCACTAAAACACACAAACGGGGTTGAGAGCAAAACTCAGGTGCTGGTGGTCCAATACTATAATCACGCCTTAACCCCTTAGCCAGCCAGGGAAGGTGCTTACCTGGAAGAAGAAAAAGAAGGAAGGGGAGACACCACACACATACCCCCCAAGGGCACACACATCCAAGTGGGAGTTAATATCAAAATCACAGCAAACCACATCCTGGAGTTAATACTTCTCACTCACCCCACATTCACTCCATGCAGTGCAAGAATACAACCTCCAACCCCCAAACTCCAGCACCACATTCACTGGCTCTCCGCTGTAAATGGGGAAGAGACTAAACTACCCTCCAGACCTCCTACTATACCAGCCAGCACCCAGTTAGCCCCGATAACCACGCCCCCCTTATTCACAACAATGCCGGTACAACGCACATAATCTTACAAAACGAAATCAAAAACAGGCAAAACAGCAGTGACCAGCTCCTGAGCATCAGCATGGACCCGGACACACTTGTCACCCCGAACCCAGCCTTATGCCGCAGCCCGGGACACGGAACCAACCGCTCACCACCATTTCCGTCGCTCGCAGAAGTATCGCGGCAGCAATCGAACCTCCCCCACTAGCAGCTTCCCACCGCTTTTATCCACGCTGATCCCAATTAAGACGCCATCATGAACCGCCCCCATTTACTTAATCAGCGTCTCATACATACCGGCGGATACGGGATCCGCGGATGACGTCATCCCTAGCGATCACTGGTTACATTCTACCCCCTCCATTTGAATCGACGTCCCGTCGTTCCCACTCCCGTAACCACCTCGGGAGACAGACAAGTCAATCCCTAGAAGCCCCAAGACTCCCCTCCGAGGGTTCCCCCGCCAAACCCAGTGCCCCCGAGGTTACAGCCCCAATGCTAGTGGTCACCACAGAAGCTGGAAGGCGATGTGGATTAGAATGTTGCCCCGCCGTTACCCGAGTGCTCCGGCGCAGGGCTCCAGCCTCAACCCTGGCAGATGGACTATCCAGGGGCCAACCACCTCCTCCTGCAACCGAGCTAGGGTCCTCAACCCCAAGGTCAACTTCCTGTACCCCAGTGGAACAGGGCCTAGGCAATGCCCTTGTCGACTCCCCCTCAGACACCCCTGGCACCGTCACGATCACCCCCGAAACTGACCCTTCATCATAATCGGCCATGTCTAGCCGGCAAGGATCCCCAAGCCCCGGTCCCCTGGGTTCCTCCCTGGGCCCCGGGGGCGGATGCCTGCTCTGCAGAACACACTTCATCATGATCCGGTGTACCTGCTGTACTTGTTCCAAATCCTGAAGGGGTGCCACAGTATACACTACTCCCCCAGGCGCAGGCGCTCGCAACACTTGGTACACCACTGGGGACCAAACATCCTGGATTTTATTCCGGCCCCGCACTGAATGGTTACGCAAATGCACCAATTGACCCACCTCCAAAGGTGCACACAGGGCCCTTGAATCATGCCTTGCTTTCCGATGGTCGGCTGCACGTTTCAACTTCCCCTGGACGCTACTAAATGCCACCTCCAGGCGCCTCTGATGTTCTTGCACCCACTCACACATCATACCCCTCCACGGGTCCGACCTCCGACCCAAGAGAAAATCCACAGGTAACTGAGGTTCCTGACCAAACATCAGGAAGTGTGGAGACTCACCAGTAGTCTGATGTAGGGTCGTGTTATAACTAAACACCAACTGTGGAAGATACTGTGGCCAGTGGCTCTTCTGTTCTGTCGACAGGGTGCGTAATAAGTTATGCATTGTGCGATTGAAGCGCTCGCACTGACCATTCCCTTGTGGATGATAAGGGGTAGTGCGAGTCTTCTGGATGTTATACAGATCACACAACTGATGAACAATCGCACTCTCAAAACACCGACCCTGATCAGAATGGAGCCTTGCTGGAACTCCAAAACGATAGAACCATTCCCTGAGGAGAACACCAGCCACCGTAGAAGCTCGCTGGTCCCGAGTGGGTATAACCTGCGTGAACTTGGAAAATACATCAGTTAATACCAACACTTGTTCCAACCCATCCCTAGAGGGCTCCAAAAATGAGAAGTCTATGGCTAACACTTCATTTGGCCTATTTGCTAGCAAATGGCCCATCGGCGCTCGTCCCTGTGTCTGAGAAGACTTAGCGAGCATACAACGCTCACACTGCTCACACCATTCCCTAATGTCCTTGGCCATCCCTGGCCAAAAACACCTCTGGCGGACCAAAGCCGCTGTCCGCTCGTTGCCCTGATGTCCCTGGGCATCATGCAACTGGTACAACACCTCTCTCATTAAAGATGCCGGGAGTAGGAATTGCAACCACCCCTCTCCCCCATCCGGCCTAAAGACCCTACGGTGCAGGAGACCATCTGCCACTGTGAGGCGGTCCCACTCCCGCAACAACAGTCGTGCGGCAGGCAACAAACCCTCTCGTTCTGCTTGACTCGGCTTACGTCCTGCCTCCCAAAAAGGAAGAACAGCACTAATGGTAGGATCCATCTCCTGAAGCTTCCTCAACTCAACCGAGGAACGCTGCGGGAGCACTGTCATAGCTGATTGCGTCACCGGTGGCACCCTTCCCGAAATGGCCTCCTGTAGAGGGGATGGCAACACACCTTCCGGGAACAGGGATACCAAACTCTCAGAATTAAGCTCTAGTTGTTGCCGCGACAGCGCATCAGCATTTCTATTCGTCCTGCCAGGCCTATAGCGAACCGAAAAATTAAACGCTGCCAGCTCAGCCACCCACCTCTGTTCAGTGGCCCCCAACTTGGCAGTGCTCAGATGGCTTAAAGGATTATTATCGGTCCACACTACACACTGCTGGCCCCATAAATATTCCCGGAATTTGTCGGTCATTGCCCACTTCAACCCCAAAAATTCCAGCTTCATAGAACTGTACTTCCTCTCAGCTGGATTGAGGCTCCGGCTAGCATAGGCCACAGGACGCACCTTTCCCTCCTGCTCCTGTGAAAGCACAGCCCCTAGTCCATGATGACTAGCATCCACCTCCAAAATGAAAGGCAGAGAAAAGTTTGCAAAAGCCAGAGTCGGAGCATTAATCAGTCGTACCTTCAGCTGCTGGAAGCTCTCCTCGCATCCGTCTGGCCACACCTCCGCCAACCTCAATTTCTGGCCCCTACGACCCCTACCCCCCCCTTGTTCTGCTACCAGGCGATGTAGGGGGCCCGCCAGTCTGGCAAATCCCTCTACAAAGCGGCGATAATAACTGGCGAAACCCAGGAAAGACCGCAATTCCTGGATGTTCCTCGGCCTAGGCCAATTTGCTACTGCAGACACCTTCTCCGGGTCGGTAGAGACGCCATCCCGGGAGATTCGATGGCCAAGGTAGCGCACCTCCTTCCCAAAAAAGCAACACTTCTCCAGATTAGCCTTCACTCCCTCCCTCTGTAGTCGTCCCAACACCAACTCCAGACGCTTCAGATGTTCACCTGCATCAGAGGAAAAGATGATAATATCATCCAAGTACAACCATAAAGACTGCCCATTCTGATCCCCAAAAATCCGTTCCATCAATCGCTGGAATGTACTAGGCGCATTACACAACCCAAAGGGCATTCTATTAAACTCGAATAGCCCAAAGGGGGTACAAAAAGCTGTCTTCGGACGATCACTCTCGGTTACAGGGATTTGATGGTATCCACTCGACAAGTCAATAGTGGAAAACCACTGAGCCCCGGATAGAGAGTCTAATGTCTCCTCGATGCGAGGCAGGGGAAATGCATCCCTACGGGTTTTGCTGTTCAACTGCCGATAATCCACACACATCCTCAAGCGGCCATCCTTCTTTTTCACCAGCACAATGGGAGAGGCAAAGGGGCTGCAACTTTCCCGAATAACTTGACTATCTAACAATTGATGAATATGAGCCCTCACAGCCTCATAATCCGACGGGGGGATACGTCTAAACCTTTGTCTGACCGGCTTATCATCCATAAGGGGAATATCATGTGACAGGAGCGTAGTACATCCCAAGTCACCCTCCGATGACGAAAACACTCCAGCATATTGCCTCAACACACCCCTAACACGTTCCTGCTCTACTGAGGGCAATACTGACAGGTCAAGTCCCTGAATTTGCTCCAACACTGAATGGTAAGCACCCATATGGGCATTCACAGAAAGGGTTACCCCACCCAAGGTACTCCCCTCCCCAAGGGGCTGATCTACCGGCCCCACCTTCTCTGTCACCCCGGGAGGCAGACTTACTACTTGGGCCTGTGTCACTATACCCACTGGACAGCGCGGATAAAGAGTGGCCATAGTTTTGTTGACATTCAAAATGGGAACATACACAGTCCCCTTGGTTACTCTGAGGAAAGCCGGAAGGGGCAACAAACTACTTGGAAGCTGCCGAGCGGCACTGGTGGGCTCAAATACAACTTCCCCTAAAGCCCCACCCAGCTTTTCGGCACAGGTTGCTGCCACAAATTTAACTGTTCCCCCAGGTATATAAATAGCCTTTCGTCCTCTTACTCTTACCAATCCCCTGGAGGGAGGATCATTAACCGGAGCTTGCTGGCAAAACTGGAACGCCTCCTTCCACCGTTGAGCCTCTAGGCCAATGGTGGAACCATCAAAGAGGGCTGAACCATGCTGGACAAATAATTCAGTATAACATTCCCTGATCACATTCATCCCCAGCACCCCTGGTGTACTAGAGCCACCTGACCCAGGAGGATCCCTAACCACCAACCAGCCCCTCTTTGGTAGATGTTTACCCAAAACCTCAACTGCCAACTCAACATAGCCCACATAAGGTATTTCAAGACCATTTGCCGCCTGTAAATGCAACCAATTACACTCCTTCAATTGGCCCTGCATATGCTCCCGGAAGAGACTCTCCGGTAGTGTTGACACCATTGACCCTGTATCTAACAAACACTTCACCCCTACCCCCCCTACTTTGACAGTTACTGTAGGGCACTGGCCTACCAATGAGGAGATGGCCTGACTTACCGGGGTAGGCCGACAGGAGCCAATGTTGCCCCCTTCCAATGAGTGGCTCAGCACATTGGAGGGGCCTAGTTTTCCGGAAGCTGGGACGCAACACCGGCCTGGCCAGCAGAAACCCGGAAACCTGACAACTCAACCCGTTCATTATCACACTCCCGTGCATAGTGGCCCGGCTGCTGACACCTACGACAAATAACAGTACCGGAGCGACTCGGGCCCCTCGGCTGCTGCGAACCTGATAGGGCCGAAACACTTTTGGTCAGGAAATTCAATTGCTCCTGGTGTTTTAGCAACATTCTCTTTAGCTCTGCTAACTCTACACCAGTAGGTGCAGGGGGTAAAGACTCAACCTTAGGTGGGGGTCGAGTGTAATGCATAGCACACAGTGAGGGCACAGAATGACTCCTACCCCTCCCACATTCACTGGGCCTCCCCTCCCGCTCCCATCGGATGGCTTCGGCCCGAACATCAAGCATGGACAACTGGGGGGCCTGGCGGACAAAACGCTTCAACTCCCTACGCAGAGCTGGATCATACACATACTCCACAAACTGATCACGCAACAACATATCTGAATTAGGGACAGAATCCGGAGCACGTTGTAACACTTTATCCATCAATGAACAAAGAGCATGAGAATATTCCTGCAATGATTCCCCCTCATGTTGTTTACGTGAAAAGAAACCCTCCTGTAACTCAACATAGGACTTAGCACAACCATACAAGTCCTTCAAAATGGCAGCGATCACAGCAGGGTCCTCCCTTTCAGCCCTACTCCGATACCGAATTTCAGCCTTAGCCTCCCCATCTAGATGATCATACATAAAATAAGCTTCCTCCAATCCATTCAGATGTCGGGCCCTCACACTAGCCTTTACCTCCTCCAACCATTCATCCACCCCAATCCCAAAAGTTCCCCGAAACACCGGGCACCTCCGCTCCCTGGGAATATACAACCGTTCCATCCCAGTGTTAACCAACTGCCCGTCAGTCCTCGCCGATGACCCGCTGGTGCTTGGCTGTACGGTGGTATGCTCCCGCCGAAGATGTTCATTCTCGGCCTGCAGCTGTTGCACCAAGTCCTTAAGTCCTTGAACCTCTTCAGACATGGCTCCTCCCCACACTGCAGGATGTAACACAATTCCAGCCCCAGCTGGTACAGGTAATGTCCCTCGATGGGCCACTGCTGTTTTGCCTACCAATCTCAAATCAATCCACTAATAACAAACCAAAAACTGGAATACTTGTCTCTGGTAAGAAGATGCAGAATCCTGCCGACTACGCCAGATTGTAACCTTGGGCTGCAAGGTTACGTAACCCCGACTACGCCACCAGAGGCCCTGCCCCTCAGGACTTCAAATTAACCCCACGACTTCCCTTTGCATGAACACACAGAGACGCATATCCCAGAATTAAAACAATTTATTAACAATAATTTAAAACTGAACCCTCCCAGTCAGTAAACAATTACCAGCCTATGACACCACTAAAACACACAAACGGGGTTGAGAGCAAAACTCAGGTGCTGGTGGTCCAATACTATAATCACGCCTTAACCCCTTAGCCAGCCAGGGAAGGTGCTTACCTGGAAGAAGAAAAAGAAGGAAGGGGAGACACCACACACATACCCCCCAAGGGCACACACATCCAAGTGGGAGTTAATATCAAAATCACAGCAAACCACATCCTGGAGTTAATACTTCTCACTCACCCCACATTCACTCCATGCAGTGCAAGAATACAACCTCCAACCCCCAAACTCCAGCACCACATTCACTGGCTCTCCGCTGTAAATGGGGAAGAGACTAAACTACCCTCCAGACCTCCTACTATACCAGCCAGCACCCAGTTAGCCCCGATAACCACGCCCCCCTTATTCACAACAATGCCGGTACAACGCACATAATCTTACAAAACGAAATCAAAAACAGGCAAAACAGCAGTGACCAGCTCCTGAGCATCAGCATGGACCCGGACACACTTGTCACCCCGAACCCAGCCTTATGCCGCAGCCCGGGACACGGAACCAACCGCTCACCACCATTTCCGTCGCTCGCAGAAGTATCGCGGCAGCAATCGAACCTCCCCCACTAGCAGCTTCCCACCGCTTTTATCCACGCTGATCCCAATTAAGACGCCATCATGAACCGCCCCCATTTACTTAATCAGCGTCTCATACATACCGGCGGATACGGGATCCGCGGATGACGTCATCCCTAGCGATCACTGGTTACATTCTACCCCCTCCATTTGAATCGACGTCCCGTCGTTCCCACTCCCGTAACCACCTCGGGAGACAGACAAGTCAATCCCTAGAAGCCCCAAGACTCCCCTCCGAGGGTTCCCCCGCCAAACCCAGTGCCCCCGAGGTTACAGCCCCAATGCTAGTGGTCACCACAGAAGCTGGAAGGCGATGTGGATTAGAATGTTGCCCCGCCGTTACCCGAGTGCTCCGGCGCAGGGCTCCAGCCTCAACCCTGGCAGATGGACTATCCAGGGGCCAACCACCTCCTCCTGCAACCGAGCTAGGGTCCTCAACCCCAAGGTCAACTTCCTGTACCCCAGTGGAACAGGGCCTAGGCAATGCCCTTGTCGACTCCCCCTCAGACACCCCTGGCACCGTCACGATCACCCCCGAAACTGACCCTTCATCATAATCGGCCATGTCTAGCCGGCAAGGATCCCCAAGCCCCGGTCCCCTGGGTTCCTCCCTGGGCCCCGGGGGCGGATGCCTGCTCTGCAGAACACACTTCATCATGATCCGGTGTACCTGCTGTACTTGTTCCAAATCCTGAAGGGGTGCCACAGTATACACTACTCCCCCAGGCGCAGGCGCTCGCAACACTTGGTACACCACTGGGGACCAAACATCCTGGATTTTATTCCGGCCCCGCACTGAATGGTTACGCAAATGCACCAATTGACCCACCTCCAAAGGTGCACACAGGGCCCTTGAATCATGCCTTGCTTTCCGATGGTCGGCTGCACGTTTCAACTTCCCCTGGACGCTACTAAATGCCACCTCCAGGCGCCTCTGATGTTCTTGCACCCACTCACACATCATACCCCTCCACGGGTCCGACCTCCGACCCAAGAGAAAATCCACAGGTAACTGAGGTTCCTGACCAAACATCAGGAAGTGTGGAGACTCACCAGTAGTCTGATGTAGGGTCGTGTTATAACTAAACACCAACTGTGGAAGATACTGTGGCCAGTGGCTCTTCTGTTCTGTCGACAGGGTGCGTAATAAGTTATGCATTGTGCGATTGAAGCGCTCGCACTGACCATTCCCTTGTGGATGATAAGGGGTAGTGCGAGTCTTCTGGATGTTATACAGATCACACAACTGATGAACAATCGCACTCTCAAAACACCGACCCTGATCAGAATGGAGCCTTGCTGGAACTCCAAAACGATAGAACCATTCCCTGAGGAGAACACCAGCCACCGTAGAAGCTCGCTGGTCCCGAGTGGGTATAACCTGCGTGAACTTGGAAAATACATCAGTTAATACCAACACTTGTTCCAACCCATCCCTAGAGGGCTCCAAAAATGAGAAGTCTATGGCTAACACTTCATTTGGCCTATTTGCTAGCAAATGGCCCATCGGCGCTCGTCCCTGTGTCTGAGAAGACTTAGCGAGCATACAACGCTCACACTGCTCACACCATTCCCTAATGTCCTTGGCCATCCCTGGCCAAAAACACCTCTGGCGGACCAAAGCCGCTGTCCGCTCGTTGCCCTGATGTCCCTGGGCATCATGCAACTGGTACAACACCTCTCTCATTAAAGATGCCGGGAGTAGGAATTGCAACCACCCCTCTCCCCCATCCGGCCTAAAGACCCTACGGTGCAGGAGACCATCTGCCACTGTGAGGCGGTCCCACTCCCGCAACAACAGTCGTGCGGCAGGCAACAAACCCTCTCGTTCTGCTTGACTCGGCTTACGTCCTGCCTCCCAAAAAGGAAGAACAGCACTAATGATAGGATCCATCTCCTGAAGCTTCCTCAACTCAACCGAGGAACGCTGCGGGAGCACTGTCATAGCTGATTGCGTCACCGGTGGCACCCTTCCCGAAATGGCCTCCTGTAGAGGGGATGGCAACACACCTTCCGGGAACAGGGATACCAAACTCTCAGAATTAAGCTCTAGTTGTTGCCGCGACAGCGCATCAGCATTTCTATTCGTCCTGCCAGGCCTATAGCGAACCGAAAAATTAAACGCTGCCAGCTCAGCCACCCACCTCTGTTCAGTGGCCCCCAACTTGGCAGTGCTCAGATGGCTTAAAGGATTATTATCGGTCCACACTACACACTGCTGGCCCCATAAATATTCCCGGAATTTGTCGGTCATTGCCCACTTCAACCCCAAAAATTCCAGCTTCATAGAACTGTACTTCCTCTCAGCTGGATTGAGGCTCCGGCTAGCATAGGCCACAGGACGCACCTTTCCCTCCTGCTCCTGTGAAAGCACAGCCCCTAGTCCATGATGACTAGCATCCACCTCCAAAATGAAAGGCAGAGAAAAGTTTGCAAAAGCCAGAGTCGGAGCATTAATCAGTCGTACCTTCAGCTGCTGGAAGCTCTCCTCGCATCCGTCTGGCCACACCTCCGCCAACCTCAATTTCTGGCCCCTACGACCCCTACCCCCCCCTTGTTCTGCTACCAGGCGATGTAGGGGGCCCGCCAGTCTGGCAAATCCCTCTACAAAACGGCGATAATAACTGGCGAAACCCAGGAAAGACCGCAATTCCTGGATGTTCCTCGGCCTAGGCCAATTTGCTACTGCAGACACCTTCTCCGGGTCGGTAGAGACGCCATCCCGGGAGATCCGATGGCCAAGGTAGCGCACCTCCTTCCCAAAAAAGCAACACTTCTCCAGATTAGCCTTCACTCCCTCCCTCTGTAGTCGTCCCAACACCAACTCCAGACGCTTCAGATGTTCACCTGCATCAGAGGAAAAGATGATAATATCATCCAAGTACAACCATAAAGACTGCCCATTCTGATCCCCAAAAATCCGTTCCATCAATCGCTGGAATGTACTAGGCGCATTACACAACCCAAAGGGCATTCTATTAAACTCGAATAGCCCAAAGGGGGTACAAAAAGCTGTCTTCGGACGATCACTCTCGGTTACAGGGATTTGATGGTATCCACTCGACAAGTCAATAGTGGAAAACCACTGAGCCCCGGATAGAGAGTCTAATGTCTCCTCGATGCGAGGCAGGGGAAATGCATCCCTACGGGTTTTGCTGTTCAACTGCCGATAATCCACACACATCCTCAAGCGGCCATCCTTCTTTTTCACCAGCACAATGGGAGAGGCAAAGGGGCTGCAACTTTCCCGAATAACTTGACTATCTAACAATTGATGAATATGAGCCCTCACAGCCTCATAATCCGACGGGGGGATACGTCTAAACCTTTGTCTGACCGGCTTATCATCCATAAGGGGAATATCATGTGACAGGAGCGTAGTACATCCCAAGTCACCCTCCGATGACGAAAACACTCCAGCATATTGCCTCAACACACCCCTAACACGTTCCTGCTCTACTGAGGGCAATACTGACAGGTCAAGTCCCTGAATTTGCTCCAACACTGAATGGTAAGCACCCATCTGGGCATTCACAGAAAGGGTTACCCCACCCAAGGTACTCCCCTCCCCGAGGGGCTGATCTACCGGCCCCACCTTCTCTGTCACCCCGGGAGGCAGACTTACTACTTGGGCCTGTGTCACTATACCCACTGGACAGCGCGGATAAAGAGTGGCCATAGTTTTGTTGACATTCAAAATGGGAACATACACAGTCCCCTTGGTTACTCTGAGGAAAGCCGGAAGGGGCAACAAACTACTTGGAAGCTGCCGAGCGGCACTGGTGGGCTCAAATACAACTTCCCCTAAAGCCCCACCCAGCTTTTCAGCACAGGTGGCTGCCACAAATTTAACTGTTCCCCCAGGTATATAAATAGCCTTTCGTCCTCTTACTTTTACCAATCCCCTGGAGGGAGGATCATTAACAGGAGCTTGCTGGCAAAACTGGAACGCCTCCTTCCACCGTTGAGCCTCCAGGCCAATGGTGGAACCATCAAAGAGGGCTGAACCATGCTGGACAAATAATTCAGTATAACATTCCCTGATCACATTCATCCCCAGCACCCCTGGTGTACTAGAGCCACCTGACCCGGGAGGATCCCTAACCACCAACCAGCCCCTCTTTGGTAGATGTTTACCCAAAACCTCAACTGCCAACTCAACATAACCCACATAAGGTATTTCAAGACCATTTGCCGCCTGTAAATGCAACCAATTACACTCCTTCAATTGGCCCTGCATATGCTCCCGGAAGAGACTCTCCGGTAGTGTTGACACCATTGACCCTGTATCTAACAAACACTTCACCCCTACCCCCCCTACTTTAACAGTTACTGTAGGGCACTGGCCTACCAATGAGGAGATGGCCTGACTTACCGGGGTAGGCCGACAGGAGCCAATGTTGCCCCCTTCCAATGAGTGGCTCAGCACATTGGAGGGGCCTAGTTTTCCGGAAGCTGGGACGCAACACCGGCCTGGCCAGCAGAAACCCGGAAACCTGACAACTCAACCCGTTCATTATCACACTCCCGTGCATAGTGGCCCGGCTGCTGACACCTACGACAAATAACAGTACCGGAGCGACTCGGGCCCCTCGGCTGCTGCGAACCTGATAGGGCCGAAACACTTTTGGTCAGGAAATTCAATTGCTCCTGGTGTTTTAGCAACATTCTCTTTAGCTCTGCTAACTCTACACCAGTAGGTGCAGGGGGTAAAGACTCAACCTTAGGTGGGGGTCGAGTGTAATGCATAGCACACAGTGAGGGCACAGAATGACTCCTACCCCTCCCACATTCACTGGGCCTCCCCTCCCGCTCCCATCGGATGGCTTCGGCCCGAACATCAAGCATGGACAACTGGGGGGCCTGGCGGACAAAACGCTTCAACTCCCTACGCAGAGCTGGATCATACACATACTCCACAAACTGATCACGCAACAACATATCTGAATTAGGGACAGAATCCGGAGCACGTTGTAACACTTTATCCATCAATGAACAAAGAGCATGAGAATATTCCTGCAATGATTCCCCCTCATGTTGTTTACGTGAAAAGAAACCCTCCTGTAACTCAACATAGGACTTAGCACAACCATACAAGTCCTTCAAAATGGCAGCGATCACAGCAGGGTCCTCCCTTTCAGCCCTACTCCGATACCGAATTTCAGCCTTAGCCTCCCCATCTAGATGATCATACATAAAATAAGCTTCCTCCAATCCATTCAGATGTCGGGCCCTCACACTAGCCTTTACCTCCTCCAACCATTCATCCACCCCAATCCCAAAAGTTCCCCGAAACACCGGGCACCTCCGCTCCCTGGGAATATACAACCGTTCCATCCCAGTGTTAACCAACTGCCCGTCAGTCCTCGCCGATGACCCGCTGGTGCTTGGCTGTACGGTGGTATGCTCCCGCCGAAGATGTTCATTCTCGGCCTGCAGCTGTTGCACCAAGTCCTTAAGTCCTTGAACCTCTTCAGACATGGCTCCTCCCCACACTGCAGGATGTAACACAATTCCAGCCCCAGCTGGTACAGGTAATGTCCCTCGATGGGCCACTGCTGTTTTGCCTACCAATCTCAAATCAATCCACTAATAACAAACCAAAAACTGGAATACTTGTCTCTGGTAAGAAGATGCAGAATCCTGCCGACTACGCCAGATTGTAACCTTGGGCTGCAAGGTTACGTAACCCCGACTACGCCACCAGAGGCCCTGCCCCTCAGGACTTCAAATTAACCCCACGACTTCCCTTTGCATGAACACACAGAGACACATATCCCAGAATTAAAACAATTTATTAACAATAATTTAAAACTGAACCCTCCCAGTCAGTAAACAATTACCAGCATATGACGCCACTAAAACACACAAACGGGGTTGAGAGCAAAACTCAGGTGCTGGTGGTCCAATACTATAATCACGCCTTAACCCCTTAGCCAGCCAGGGAAGGTGCTTACCTGGAAGAAGAAAAAGAAGGAAGGGGAGACACCACACACATACCCCCCAAGGGCACACACATCCAAGTGGGAGTTAATATCAAAATCACAGCAAACCACATCCTGGAGTTAATACTTCTCACTCACCCCACATTCACTCCATGCAGTGCAAGAATACAACCTCCAACCCCCAAACTCCAGCACCACATTCACTGGCTCTCCGCTGTAAATGGGGAAGAGACTAAACTACCCTCCAGACCTCTTACTATACCAGCCAGCACCCAGTTAGCCCCGATAACCACGCCCCCCTTATTCACAACAATGCCGGTACAACGCACATAATCTTACAAAACGACATCAAAAACAGGCAAAACAGCAGTGACCAGCTCCTGAGCATCAGCATGGACCCGGACACACTTGTCACCCCGAACCCAGCCTAGGAAGAAGATCAACAGCCCTTACATACCCGGAAGAGAACAGAAATGCACTCAGCCACCCTATCCAACCCCTATTACTCATTACCTTATGCCGCAGCCGGGACACGGAACCAACCGCTCACCACCATTTCCGTCGCTCGCAGAAGTATCGCGGCAGCAATCGAACCTCCCCCACTAGCAGCTTCCCACCGCTTTTATCCACGCTGATCCCAATTAAGACGCCATCATGAACCGCCCCCATTTACTTAATCAGCGTCTCATACATACCGGCGGATACGGGATCCGCGGATGACGTCATCCCTAGCGATCACCGGTTACATTCTACCCCCTCCATTTGAATCGACGTCCCGTCGTTCCCACTCCCGTAACCACCTCGGGAGACAGACAAGTCAATCCCTAGAAGCCCCAAGACTCCCCTCCGAGGGTTCCCCCACCAAACCCAGTGCCCCCGAGGTTACAGCCCCAATGCTAGTGGTCACCACAGAAGCTGGAAGGCGATGTGGATTAGAATGTTGCCCCGCCGTTACCCGAGTGCTCCGGCGCAGGGCTCCAGCCTCAACCCTGGCAGATGGACTATCCAGGGGCCAACCACCTCCTCCTGCAACCGAGCTAGGGTCCTCAACCCCAAGGTCAACTTCCTGTACCCCAGTGGAACAGGGCCTAGGCAATGCCCTTGTCGACTCCCCCTCAGACACCCCTGGCACCGTCACGATCACCCCCGAAACTGACCCTTCATCATAATCGGCCATGTCTAGCCGGCAAGGATCCCCAAGCCCCGGTCCCCTGGGTTCCTCCCTGGGCCCCGGGGGCGGATGCCTGCTCTGCAGAACACACTTCATCATGATCCGGTGTACCTGCTGTACTTGTTCCAAATCCTGAAGGGGTGCCACAGTATACACTACTCCCCCAGGCGCAGGCGCTCGCAACACTTGGTACACCACTGGGGACCAAACATCCTGGATTTTATTCCGGCCCCGCACTGAATGGTTACGCAAATGCACCAATTGACCCACCTCCAAAGGTGCACACAGGGCCCTTGAATCATGCCTTGCTTTCCGATGGTCGGCTGCACGTTTCAACTTCCCCTGGACGCTACTAAATGCCACCTCCAGGCGCCTCTGATGTTCTTGCACCCACTCACACATCATACCCCTCCACGGGTCCGACCTCCGACCCAAGAGAAAATCCACAGGTAACTGAGGTTCCTGACCAAACATCAGGAAGTGTGGAGACTCACCAGTAGTCTGATGTAGGGTCGTGTTATAACTAAACACCAACTGTGGAAGATACTGTGGCCAGTGGCTCTTCTGTTCTGTCGACAGGGTGCGTAATAAGTTATGCATTGTGCGATTGAAGCGCTCGCACTGACCATTCCCTTGTGGATGATAAGGGGTAGTGCGAGTCTTCTGGATGTTATACAGATCACACAACTGATGAACAATCGCACTCTCAAAACACCGACCCTGATCAGAATGGAGCCTTGCTGGAACTCCAAAACGATAGAACCATTCCCTGAGGAGAACACCAGCCACCGTAGAAGCTCGCTGGTCCCGAGTGGGTATAACCTGCGTGAACTTGGAAAATACATCAGTTAACACCAACACTTGTTCCAACCCATCCCTAGAGGGCTCCAAAAATGAGAAGTCTATGGCTAACACTTCATTTGGCCTATTTGCTAGCAAATGGCCCATCGGCGCTCGTCCCTGTGTCTGAGAAGACTTAGCGAGCATACAACGCTCACACTGCTCACACCATTCCCTAATGTCCTTGGCCATCCCTGGCCAAAAACACCTCTGGCGGACCAAAGCCGCTGTCCGCTCGTTGCCCTGATGTCCCTGGGCATCATGCAACTGGTACAACACCTCTCTCATTAAAGATGCCGGGAGTAGGAATTGCAACCACCCCTCTCCCCCATCCGGCCTAAAGACCCTACGGTGCAGGAGACCATCTGCCACTGTGAGGCGGTCCCACTCCCGCAACAACAGTCGTGCGGCAGGCAACAAACCCTCTCGTTCTGCTTGACTCGGCTTACGTCCTGCCTCCCAAAAAGGAAGAACAGCACTAATGGTAGGATCCATCTCCTGAAGCTTCCTCAACTCAGCCGAGGAACGCTGCGGGAGCACTGTCATAGCTGATTGCGTCACCGGTGGCACCCTTCCCGAAATGGCCTCCTGTAGAGGGGATGGCAACACACCTTCCGGGAACAGGGATACCAACCTCTCAGAATTAAGCTCTAGTTGTTGCCGCGACAGCGCATCAGCATTTCTATTCGTCCTGCCAGGCCTATAGCGAACCGAAAAATTAAACGCTGCCAGCTCAGCCACCCACCTCTGTTCAGTGGCCCCCAACTTGGCAGTGCTCAGATGGCTTAAAGGATTATTATCGGTCCACACTACACACTGCTGGCCCCATAAATATTCCCGGAATTTGTCGGTCATTGCCCACTTCAACCCCAAAAATTCCAGCTTCATAGAACTGTACTTCCTCTCAGCTGGATTGAGGCTCCGGCTAGCATAGGCCACAGGACGCACCTTTCCCTCCTGCTCCTGTGAAAGCACAGCCCCTAGTCCATGATGACTAGCATCCACCTCCAAAATGAAAGGCAGAGAAAAGTTTGCAAAAGCCAGAGTCGGAGCATTAATCAGTCGTACCTTCAGCTGCTGGAAGCTCTCCTCGCATCCGTCTGGCCACACCTCCGCCAACCTCAATTTCTGGCCCCTACGACCCCTACCCCCCCCTTGTTCTGCTACCAGGCGATGTAGGGGGCCCGCCAGTCTGGCAAATCCCTCTACAAAGCGGCGATAATAACTGGCGAAACCCAGGAAAGACCGCAATTCCTGGATGTTCCTCGGCCTAGGCCAATTTGCTACTGCAGACACCTTCTCCGGGTCGGTAGAGACGCCATCCCGGGAGATTCGATGGCCAAGGTAGCGCACCTCCTTCCCAAAAAAGCAACACTCCTCCAGATTAGCCTTCACTCCCTCCCTCTGTAGTCGTCCCAACACCAACTCCAGACGCTTCAGATGTTCACCTGCATCAGAGGAAAAGATGATAATATCATCCAAGTACAACCATAAAGACTGCCCATTCTGATCCACAAAAATCCGTTCCATCAATCGCTGGAATGTACTAGGCGCATTACACAACCCAAAGGGCATTCTATTAAACTCGAATAGCCCAAAGGGGGTACAAAAAGCTGTCTTCGGACGATCACTCTCGGTTACAGGGATTTGATGGTATCCACTCGACAAGTCAATAGTGGAAAACCACTGAGCCCCGGATAGAGAGTCTAATGTCTCCTCGATGCGAGGCAGGGGAAATGCATCCCTACGGGTTTTGCTGTTCAACTGCCGATAATCCACACACATCCTCAAGCGGCCATCCTTCTTTTTCACCAGCACAATGGGAGAGGCAAAGGGGCTGCAACTTTCCCGAATAACTTGACTATCTAACAATTGATGAATATGAGCCCTCACAGCCTCATAATCCGACGGGGGGATACGTCTAAACCTTTGTCTGACCGGCTTATCATCCATAAGGGGAATATCATGTGACAGGAGCGTAGTACATCCCAAGTCACCCTCCGATGACGAAAACACTCCAGCATATTGCCTCAACACACCCCTAACACGTTCCTGCTCTACTGAGGGCAATACTGACAGGTCAAGTCCCTGAATTTGCTCCAACACTGAATGGTAAGCACCCATATGGGCATTCACAGAAAGGGTTACCCCACCCAAGGTACTCCCCTCCCCAAGGGGCTGATCTACCGGCCCCACCTTCTCTGTCACCCCGGGAGGCAGACTTACTACTTGGGCCTGTGTCACTATACCCACTGGACAGCGCGGATAAAGAGTGGCCATAGTTTTGTTGACATTCAAAATGGGAACATACACAGTCCCCTTGGTTACTCTGAGGAAAGCCGGAAGGGGCAACAAACTACTTGGAAGCTGCCGAGCGGCACTGGTGGGCTCAAATACAACTTCCCCTAAAGCCCCACCCAGCTTTTCGGCACAGGTTGCTGCCACAAATTTAACTGTTCCCCCAGGTATATAAATAGCCTTTCGTCCTCTTACTCTTACCAATCCCCTGGAGGGAGGATCATTAACCGGAGCTTGCTGGCAAAACTGGAACGCCTCCTTCCACCGTTGAGCCTCTAGGCCAATGGTGGAACCATCAAAGAGGGCTGAACCATGCTGGACAAATAATTCAGTATAACATTCCCTGATCACATTCATCCCCAGCACCCCTGGTGTACTAGAGCCACCTGACCCAGGAGGATCCCTAACCACCAACCAGCCCCTCTTTGGTAGATGTTTACCCAAAACCTCAACTGCCAACTCAACATAGCCCACATAAGGTATTTCAAGACCATTTGCCGCCTGTAAATGCAACCAATTACACTCCTTCAATTGGCCCTGCATATGCTCCCGGAAGAGACTCTCCGGTAGTGTTGACACCATTGACCCTGTATCTAACAAACACTTCACCCCTACCCCCCCTACTTTGACAGTTACTGTAGGGCACTGGCCTACCAATGAGGAGATGGCCTGACTTACCGGGGTAGGCCGACAGGAGCCAATGTTGCCCCCTTCCAATGAGTGGCTCAGCACATTGGAGGGGCCTAGTTTTCCGGAAGCTGGGACGCAACACCGGCCTGGCCAGCAGAAACCCGGAAACCTGACAACTCAACCCGTTCATTATCACACTCCCGTGCATAGTGGCCCGGCTGCTGACACCTACGACAAATAACAGTACCGGAGCGACTCGGGCCCCTCGGCTGCTGCGAACCTGATAGGGCCGAAACACTTTTGGTCAGGAAATTCAATTGCTCCTGGTGTTTTAGCAACATTCTCTTTAGCTCTGCTAACTCTACACCAGTAGGTGCAGGGGGTAAAGACTCAACCTTAGGTGGGGGTCAAGTGTAATGCATAGCACACAGTGAGGGCACAGAATGACTCCTACCCCTCCCACATTCACTGGGCCTCCCCTCCCGCTCCCATCGGATGGCTTCGGCCCGAACATCAAGCATGGACAACTGGGGGGCCTGGCGGACAAAACGCTTCAACTCCCTACGCAGAGCTGGATCATACACATACTCCACAAACTGATCACGCAACAACATATCTGAATTAGGGACAGAATCCGGAGCACGTTGTAACACTTTATCCATCAATGAACAAAGAGCATGAGAATATTCCTGCAATGATTCCCCCTCATGTTGTTTACGTGAAAAGAAACCCTCCTGTAACTCAACATAGGACTTAGCACAACCATACAAGTCCTTCAAAATGGCAGCGATCACAGCAGGGTCCTCCCTTTCAGCCCTACTCCGATACCGAATTTCAGCCTTAGCCTCCCCATCTAGATGATCATACATAAAATAAGCTTCCTCCAATCCATTCAGATGTCGGGCCCTCACACTAGCCTTTACCTCCTCCAACCATTCATCCACCCCAATCCCAAAAGTTCCCCGAAACACCGGGCACCTCCGCTCCCTGGGAATATACAACCGTTCCATCCCAGTGTTAACCAACTGCCCGTCAGTCCTCGCCGATGACCCGCTGGTGCTTGGCTGTACGGTGGTATGCTCCCGCCGAAGATGTTCATTCTCGGCCTGCAGCTGTTGCACCAAGTCCTTAAGTCCTTGAACCTCTTCAGACATGGCTCCTCCCCACACTGCAGGATGTAACACAATTCCAGCCCCAGCTGGTACAGGTAATGTCCCTCGATGGGCCACTGCTGTTTTGCCTACCAATCTCAAATCAATCCACTAATAACAAACCAAAAACTGGAATACTTGTCTCTGGTAAGAAGATGCAGAATCCTGCCGACTACGCCAGATTGTAACCTTGGGCTGCAAGGTTACGTAACCCCGACTACGCCACCAGAGGCCCTGCCCCTCAGGACTTCAAATTAACCCCACGACTTCCCTTTGCATGAACACACAGAGACACATATCCCAGAATTAAAACAATTTATTAACAATAATTTAAAACTGAACCCTCCCAGTCAGTAAACAATTACCAGCATATGACGCCACTAAAACACACAAACGGGGTTGAGAGCAAAACTCAGGTGCTGGTGGTCCAATACTATAATCACGCCTTAACCCCTTAGCCAGCCAGGGAAGGTGCTTACCTGGAAGAAGAAAAAGAAGGAAGGGGAGACACCACACACATACCCCCCAAGGGCACACACATCCAAGTGGGAGTTAATATCAAAATCACAGCAAACCACATCCTGGAGTTAATACTTCTCACTCACCCCACATTCACTCCATGCAGTGCAAGAATACAACCTCCAACCCCCAAACTCCAGCACCACATTCACTGGCTCTCCGCTGTAAATGGGGAAGAGACTAAACTACCCTCCAGACCTCTTACTATACCAGCCAGCACCCAGTTAGCCCCGATAACCACGCCCCCCTTATTCACAACAATGCCGGTACAACGCACATAATCTTACAAAACGACATCAAAAACAGGCAAAACAGCAGTGACCAGCTCCTGAGCATCAGCATGGACCCGGACACACTTGTCACCCCGAACCCAGCCTAGGAAGAAGATCAACAGCCCTTACATACCCGGAAGAGAACAGAAATGCACTCAGCCACCCTATCCAACCCCTATTACTCATTACCTTATGCCGCAGCCGGGACACGGAACCAACCGCTCACCACCATTTCCGTCGCTCGCAGAAGTATCGCGGCAGCAATCGAACCTCCCCCACTAGCAGCTTCCCACCGCTTTTATCCACGCTGATCCCAATTAAGACGCCATCATGAACCGCCCCCATTTACTTAATCAGCGTCTCATACATACCGGCGGATACGGGATCCGCGGATGACGTCATCCCTAGCGATCACCGGTTACATTCTACCCCCTCCATTTGAATCGACGTCCCGTCGTTCCCACTCCCGTAACCACCTCGGGAGACAGACAAGTCAATCCCTAGAAGCCCCAAGACTCCCCTCCGAGGGTTCCCCCACCAAACCCAGTGCCCCCGAGGTTACAGCCCCAATGCTAGTGGTCACCACAGAAGCTGGAAGGCGATGTGGATTAGAATGTTGCCCCGCCGTTACCCGAGTGCTCCGGCGCAGGGCTCCAGCCTCAACCCTGGCAGATGGACTATCCAGGGGCCAACCACCTCCTCCTGCAACCGAGCTAGGGTCCTCAACCCCAAGGTCAACTTCCTGTACCCCAGTGGAACAGGGCCTAGGCAATGCCCTTGTCGACTCCCCCTCAGACACCCCTGGCACCGTCACGATCACCCCCGAAACTGACCCTTCATCATAATCGGCCATGTCTAGCCGGCAAGGATCCCCAAGCCCCGGTCCCCTGGGTTCCTCCCTGGGCCCCGGGGGCGGATGCCTGCTCTGCAGAACACACTTCATCATGATCCGGTGTACCTGCTGTACTTGTTCCAAATCCTGAAGGGGTGCCACAGTATACACTACTCCCCCAGGCGCAGGCGCTCGCAACACTTGGTACACCACTGGGGACCAAACATCCTGGATTTTATTCCGGCCCCGCACTGAATGGTTACGCAAATGCACCAATTGACCCACCTCCAAAGGTGCACACAGGGCCCTTGAATCATGCCTTGCTTTCCGATGGTCGGCTGCACGTTTCAACTTCCCCTGGACGCTACTAAATGCCACCTCCAGGCGCCTCTGATGTTCTTGCACCCACTCACACATCATACCCCTCCACGGGTCCGACCTCCGACCCAAGAGAAAATCCACAGGTAACTGAGGTTCCTGACCAAACATCAGGAAGTGTGGAGACTCACCAGTAGTCTGATGTAGGGTCGTGTTATAACTAAACACCAACTGTGGAAGATACTGTGGCCAGTGGCTCTTCTGTTCTGTCGACAGGGTGCGTAATAAGTTATGCATTGTGCGATTGAAGCGCTCGCACTGACCATTCCCTTGTGGATGATAAGGGGTAGTGCGAGTCTTCTGGATGTTATACAGATCACACAACTGATGAACAATCGCACTCTCAAAACACCGACCCTGATCAGAATGGAGCCTTGCTGGAACTCCAAAACGATAGAACCATTCCCTGAGGAGAACACCAGCCACCGTAGAAGCTCGCTGGTCCCGAGTGGGTATAACCTGCGTGAACTTGGAAAATACATCAGTTAACACCAACACTTGTTCCAACCCATCCCTAGAGGGCTCCAAAAATGAGAAGTCTATGGCTAACACTTCATTTGGCCTATTTGCTAGCAAATGGCCCATCGGCGCTCGTCCCTGTGTCTGAGAAGACTTAGCGAGCATACAACGCTCACACTGCTCACACCATTCCCTAATGTCCTTGGCCATCCCTGGCCAAAAACACCTCTGGCGGACCAAAGCCGCTGTCCGCTCGTTGCCCTGATGTCCCTGGGCATCATGCAACTGGTACAACACCTCTCTCATTAAAGATGCCGGGAGTAGGAATTGCAACCACCCCTCTCCCCCATCCGGCCTAAAGACCCTACGGTGCAGGAGACCATCTGCCACTGTGAGGCGGTCCCACTCCCGCAACAACAGTCGTGCGGCAGGCAACAAACCCTCTCGTTCTGCTTGACTCGGCTTACGTCCTGCCTCCCAAAAAGGAAGAACAGCACTAATGGTAGGATCCATCTCCTGAAGCTTCCTCAACTCAGCCGAGGAACGCTGCGGGAGCACTGTCATAGCTGATTGCGTCACCGGTGGCACCCTTCCCGAAATGGCCTCCTGTAGAGGGGATGGCAACACACCTTCCGGGAACAGGGATACCAACCTCTCAGAATTAAGCTCTAGTTGTTGCCGCGACAGCGCATCAGCATTTCTATTCGTCCTGCCAGGCCTATAGCGAACCGAAAAATTAAACGCTGCCAGCTCAGCCACCCACCTCTGTTCAGTGGCCCCCAACTTGGCAGTGCTCAGATGGCTTAAAGGATTATTATCGGTCCACACTACACACTGCTGGCCCCATAAATATTCCCGGAATTTGTCGGTCATTGCCCACTTCAACCCCAAAAATTCCAGCTTCATAGAACTGTACTTCCTCTCAGCTGGATTGAGGCTCCGGCTAGCATAGGCCACAGGACGCACCTTTCCCTCCTGCTCCTGTGAAAGCACAGCCCCTAGTCCATGATGACTAGCATCCACCTCCAAAATGAAAGGCAGAGAAAAGTTTGCAAAAGCCAGAGTCGGAGCATTAATCAGTCGTACCTTCAGCTGCTGGAAGCTCTCCTCGCATCCGTCTGGCCACACCTCCGCCAACCTCAATTTCTGGCCCCTACGACCCCTACCCCCCCCTTGTTCTGCTACCAGGCGATGTAGGGGGCCCGCCAGTCTGGCAAATCCCTCTACAAAGCGGCGATAATAACTGGCGAAACCCAGGAAAGACCGCAATTCCTGGATGTTCCTCGGCCTAGGCCAATTTGCTACTGCAGACACCTTCTCCGGGTCGGTAGAGACGCCATCCCGGGAGATTCGATGGCCAAGGTAGCGCACCTCCTTCCCAAAAAAGCAACACTCCTCCAGATTAGCCTTCACTCCCTCCCTCTGTAGTCGTCCCAACACCAACTCCAGACGCTTCAGATGTTCACCTGCATCAGAGGAAAAGATGATAATATCATCCAAGTACAACCATAAAGACTGCCCATTCTGATCCCCAAAAATCCGTTCCATCAATCGCTGGAATGTACTAGGCGCATTACACAACCCAAAGGGCATTCTATTAAACTCGAATAGCCCAAAGGGGGTACAAAAAGCTGTCTTCGGACGATCACTCTCGGTTACAGGGATTTGATGGTATCCACTCGACAAGTCAATAGTGGAAAACCACTGAGCCCCGGATAGAGAGTCTAATGTCTCCTCGATGCGAGGCAGGGGAAATGCATCCCTACGGGTTTTGCTGTTCAACTGCCGATAATCCACACACATCCTCAAGCGGCCATCCTTCTTTTTCACCAGCACAATGGGAGAGGCAAAGGGGCTGCAACTTTCCCGAATAACTTGACTATCTAACAATTGATGAATATGAGCCCTCACAGCCTCATAATCCGACGGGGGGATACGTCTAAACCTTTGTCTGACCGGCTTATCATCCATAAGGGGAATATCATGTGACAGGAGCGTAGTACATCCCAAGTCACCCTCCGATGACGAAAACACTCCAGCATATTGCCTCAACACACCCCTAACACGTTCCTGCTCTACTGAGGGCAATACTGACAGGTCAAGTCCCTGAATTTGCTCCAACACTGAATGGTAAGCACCCATATGGGCATTCACAGAAAGGGTTACCCCACCCAAGGTACTCCCCTCCCCAAGGGGCTGATCTACCGGCCCCACCTTCTCTGTCACCCCGGGAGGCAGACTTACTACTTGGGCCTGTGTCACTATACCCACTGGACAGCGCGGATAAAGAGTGGCCATAGTTTTGTTGACATTCAAAATGGGAACATACACAGTCCCCTTGGTTACTCTGAGGAAAGCCGGAAGGGGCAACAAACTACTTGGAAGCTGCCGAGCGGCACTGGTGGGCTCAAATACAACTTCCCCTAAAGCCCCACCCAGCTTTTCGGCACAGGTTGCTGCCACAAATTTAACTGTTCCCCCAGGTATATAAATAGCCTTTCGTCCTCTTACTCTTACCAATCCCCTGGAGGGAGGATCATTAACCGGAGCTTGCTGGCAAAACTGGAACGCCTCCTTCCACCGTTGAGCCTCTAGGCCAATGGTGGAACCATCAAAGAGGGCTGAACCATGCTGGACAAATAATTCAGTATAACATTCCCTGATCACATTCATCCCCAGCACCCCTGGTGTACTAGAGCCACCTGACCCAGGAGGATCCCTAACCACCAACCAGCCCCTCTTTGGTAGATGTTTACCCAAAACCTCAACTGCCAACTCAACATAGCCCACATAAGGTATTTCAAGACCATTTGCCGCCTGTAAATGCAACCAATTACACTCCTTCAATTGGCCCTGCATATGCTCCCGGAAGAGACTCTCCGGTAGTGTTGACACCATTGACCCTGTATCTAACAAACACTTCACCCCTACCCCCCCTACTTTGACAGTTACTGTAGGGCACTGGCCTACCAATGAGGAGATGGCCTGACTTACCGGGGTAGGCCGACAGGAGCCAATGTTGCCCCCTTCCAATGAGTGGCTCAGCACATTGGAGGGGCCTAGTTTTCCGGAAGCTGGGACGCAACACCGGCCTGGCCAGCAGAAACCCGGAAACCTGACAACTCAACCCGTTCATTATCACACTCCCGTGCATAGTGGCCCGGCTGCTGACACCTACGACAAATAACAGTACCGGAGCGACTCGGGCCCCTCGGCTGCTGCGAACCTGATAGGGCCGAAACACTTTTGGTCAGGAAATTCAATTGCTCCTGGTGTTTTAGCAACATTCTCTTTAGCTCTGCTAACTCTACACCAGTAGGTGCAGGGGGTAAAGACTCAACCTTAGGTGGGGGTCGAGTGTAATGCATAGCACACAGTGAGGGCACAGAATGACTCCTACCCCTCCCACATTCACTGGGCCTCCCCTCCCGCTCCCATCGGATGGCTTCGGCCCGAACATCAAGCATGGACAACTGGGGGGCCTGGCGGACAAAACGCTTCAACTCCCTACGCAGAGCTGGATCATACACATACTCCACAAACTGATCACGCAACAACATATCTGAATTAGGGACAGAATCCGGAGCACGTTGTAACACTTTATCCATCAATGAACAAAGAGCATGAGAATATTCCTGCAATGATTCCCCCTCATGTTGTTTACGTGAAAAGAAACCCTCCTGTAACTCAACATAGGACTTAGCACAACCATACAAGTCCTTCAAAATGGCAGCGATCACAGCAGGGTCCTCCCTTTCAGCCCTACTCCGATACCGAATTTCAGCCTTAGCCTCCCCATCTAGATGATCATACATAAAATAAGCTTCCTCCAATCCATTCAGATGTCGGGCCCTCACACTAGCCTTTACCTCCTCCAACCATTCATCCACCCCAATCCCAAAAGTTCCCCGAAACACCGGGCACCTCCGCTCCCTGGGAATATACAACCGTTCCATCCCAGTGTTAACCAACTGCCCGTCAGTCCTCGCCGATGACCCGCTGGTGCTTGGCTGTACGGTGGTATGCTCCCGCCGAAGATGTTCATTCTCGGCCTGCAGCTGTTGCACCAAGTCCTTAAGTCCTTGAACCTCTTCAGACATGGCTCCTCCCCACACTGCAGGATGTAACACAATTCCAGCCCCAGCTGGTACAGGTAATGTCCCTCGATGGGCCACTGCTGTTTTGCCTACCAATCTCAAATCAATCCACTAATAACAAACCAAAAACTGGAATACTTGTCTCTGGTAAGAAGATGCAGAATCCTGCCGACTACGCCAGATTGTAACCTTGGGCTGCAAGGTTACGTAACCCCGACTACGCCACCAGAGGCCCTGCCCCTCAGGACTTCAAATTAACCCCACGACTTCCCTTTGCATGAACACACAGAGACACATATCCCAGAATTAAAACAATTTATTAACAATAATTTAAAACTGAACCCTCCCAGTCAGTAAACAATTACCAGCATATGACGCCACTAAAACACACAAACGGGGTTGAGAGCAAAACTCAGGTGCTGGTGGTCCAATACTATAATCACGCCTTAACCCCTTAGCCAGCCAGGGAAGGTGCTTACCTGGAAGAAGAAAAAGAAGGAAGGGGAGACACCACACACATACCCCCCAAGGGCACACACATCCAAGTGGGAGTTAATATCAAAATCACAGCAAACCACATCCTGGAGTTAATACTTCTCACTCACCCCACATTCACTCCATGCAGTGCAAGAATACAACCTCCAACCCCCAAACTCCAGCACCACATTCACTGGCTCTCCGCTGTAAATGGGGAAGAGACTAAACTACCCTCCAGACCTCTTACTATACCAGCCAGCACCCAGTTAGCCCCGATAACCACGCCCCCCTTATTCACAACAATGCCGGTACAACGCACATAATCTTACAAAACGACATCAAAAACAGGCAAAACAGCAGTGACCAGCTCCTGAGCATCAGCATGGACCCGGACACACTTGTCACCCCGAACCCAGCCTAGGAAGAAGATCAACAGCCCTTACATACCCGGAAGAGAACAGAAATGCACTCAGCCACCCTATCCAACCCCTATTACTCATTACCTTATGCCGCAGCCGGGACACGGAACCAACCGCTCACCACCATTTCCGTCGCTCGCAGAAGTATCGCGGCAGCAATCGAACCTCCCCCACTAGCAGCTTCCCACCGCTTTTATCCACGCTGATCCCAATTAAGACGCCATCATGAACCGCCCCCATTTACTTAATCAGCGTCTCATACATACCGGCGGATACGGGATCCGCGGATGACGTCATCCCTAGCGATCACCGGTTACATTCTACCCCCTCCATTTGAATCGACGTCCCGTCGTTCCCACTCCCGTAACCACCTCGGGAGACAGACAAGTCAATCCCTAGAAGCCCCAAGACTCCCCTCCGAGGGTTCCCCCACCAAACCCAGTGCCCCCGAGGTTACAGCCCCAATGCTAGTGGTCACCACAGAAGCTGGAAGGCGATGTGGATTAGAATGTTGCCCCGCCGTTACCCGAGTGCTCCGGCGCAGGGCTCCAGCCTCAACCCTGGCAGATGGACTATCCAGGGGCCAACCACCTCCTCCTGCAACCGAGCTAGGGTCCTCAACCCCAAGGTCAACTTCCTGTACCCCAGTGGAACAGGGCCTAGGCAATGCCCTTGTCGACTCCCCCTCAGACACCCCTGGCACCGTCACGATCACCCCCGAAACTGACCCTTCATCATAATCGGCCATGTCTAGCCGGCAAGGATCCCCAAGCCCCGGTCCCCTGGGTTCCTCCCTGGGCCCCGGGGGCGGATGCCTGCTCTGCAGAACACACTTCATCATGATCCGGTGTACCTGCTGTACTTGTTCCAAATCCTGAAGGGGTGCCACAGTATACACTACTCCCCCAGGCGCAGGCGCTCGCAACACTTGGTACACCACTGGGGACCAAACATCCTGGATTTTATTCCGGCCCCGCACTGAATGGTTACGCAAATGCACCAATTGACCCACCTCCAAAGGTGCACACAGGGCCCTTGAATCATGCCTTGCTTTCCGATGGTCGGCTGCACGTTTCAACTTCCCCTGGACGCTACTAAATGCCACCTCCAGGCGCCTCTGATGTTCTTGCACCCACTCACACATCATACCCCTCCACGGGTCCGACCTCCGACCCAAGAGAAAATCCACAGGTAACTGAGGTTCCTGACCAAACATCAGGAAGTGTGGAGACTCACCAGTAGTCTGATGTAGGGTCGTGTTATAACTAAACACCAACTGTGGAAGATACTGTGGCCAGTGGCTCTTCTGTTCTGTCGACAGGGTGCGTAATAAGTTATGCATTGTGCGATTGAAGCGCTCGCACTGACCATTCCCTTGTGGATGATAAGGGGTAGTGCGAGTCTTCTGGATGTTATACAGATCACACAACTGATGAACAATCGCACTCTCAAAACACCGACCCTGATCAGAATGGAGCCTTGCTGGAACTCCAAAACGATAGAACCATTCCCTGAGGAGAACACCAGCCACCGTAGAAGCTCGCTGGTCCCGAGTGGGTATAACCTGCGTGAACTTGGAAAATACATCAGTTAATACCAACACTTGTTCCAACCCATCCCTAGAGGGCTCCAAAAATGAGAAGTCTATGGCTAACACTTCATTTGGCCTATTTGCTAGCAAATGGCCCATCGGCGCTCGTCCCTGTGTCTGAGAAGACTTAGCGAGCATACAACGCTCACACTGCTCACACCATTCCCTAATGTCCTTGGCCATCCCTGGCCAAAAACACCTCTGGCGGACCAAAGCCGCTGTCCGCTCGTTGCCCTGATGTCCCTGGGCATCATGCAACTGGTACAACACCTCTCTCATTAAAGATGCCGGGAGTAGGAATTGCAACCACCCCTCTCCCCCATCCGGCCTAAAGACCCTACGGTGCAGGAGACCATCTGCCACTGTGAGGCGGTCCCACTCCCGCAACAACAGTCGTGCGGCAGGCAACAAACCCTCTCGTTCTGCTTGACTCGGCTTACGTCCTGCCTCCCAAAAAGGAAGAACAGCACTAATGATAGGATCCATCTCCTGAAGCTTCCTCAACTCAACCGAGGAACGCTGCGGGAGCACTGTCATAGCTGATTGCGTCACCGGTGGCACCCTTCCCGAAATGGCCTCCTGTAGAGGGGATGGCAACACACCTTCCGGGAACAGGGATACCAAACTCTCAGAATTAAGCTCTAGTTGTTGCCGCGACAGCGCATCAGCATTTCTATTCGTCCTGCCAGGCCTATAGCGAACCGAAAAATTAAACGCTGCCAGCTCAGCCACCCACCTCTGTTCAGTGGCCCCCAACTTGGCAGTGCTCAGATGGCTTAAAGGATTATTATCGGTCCACACTACACACTGCTGGCCCCATAAATATTCCCGGAATTTGTCGGTCATTGCCCACTTCAACCCCAAAAATTCCAGCTTCATAGAACTGTACTTCCTCTCAGCTGGATTGAGGCTCCGGCTAGCATAGGCCACAGGACGCACCTTTCCCTCCTGCTCCTGTGAAAGCACAGCCCCTAGTCCATGATGACTAGCATCCACCTCCAAAATGAAAGGCAGAGAAAAGTTTGCAAAAGCCAGAGTCGGAGCATTAATCAGTCGTACCTTCAGCTGCTGGAAGCTCTCCTCGCATCCGTCTGGCCACACCTCCGCCAACCTCAATTTCTGGCCCCTACGACCCCTACCCCCCCCTTGTTCTGCTACCAGGCGATGTAGGGGGCCCGCCAGTCTGGCAAATCCCTCTACAAAACGGCGATAATAACTGGCGAAACCCAGGAAAGACCGCAATTCCTGGATGTTCCTCGGCCTAGGCCAATTTGCTACTGCAGACACCTTCTCCGGGTCGGTAGAGACGCCATCCCGGGAGATCCGATGGCCAAGGTAGCGCACCTCCTTCCCAAAAAAGCAACACTTCTCCAGATTAGCCTTCACTCCCTCCCTCTGTAGTCGTCCCAACACCAACTCCAGACGCTTCAGATGTTCACCTGCATCAGAGGAAAAGATGATAATATCATCCAAGTACAACCATAAAGACTGCCCATTCTGATCCCCAAAAATCCGTTCCATCAATCGCTGGAATGTACTAGGCGCATTACACAACCCAAAGGGCATTCTATTAAACTCGAATAGCCCAAAGGGGGTACAAAAAGCTGTCTTCGGACGATCACTCTCGGTTACAGGGATTTGATGGTATCCACTCGACAAGTCAATAGTGGAAAACCACTGAGCCCCGGATAGAGAGTCTAATGTCTCCTCGATGCGAGGCAGGGGAAATGCATCCCTACGGGTTTTGCTGTTCAACTGCCGATAATCCACACACATCCTCAAGCGGCCATCCTTCTTTTTCACCAGCACAATGGGAGAGGCAAAGGGGCTGCAACTTTCCCGAATAACTTGACTATCTAACAATTGATGAATATGAGCCCTCACAGCCTCATAATCCGACGGGGGGATACGTCTAAACCTTTGTCTGACCGGCTTATCATCCATAAGGGGAATATCATGTGACAGGAGCGTAGTACATCCCAAGTCACCCTCCGATGACGAAAACACTCCAGCATATTGCCTCAACACACCCCTAACACGTTCCTGCTCTACTGAGGGCAATACTGACAGGTCAAGTCCCTGAATTTGCTCCAACACTGAATGGTAAGCACCCATCTGGGCATTCACAGAAAGGGTTACCCCACCCAAGGTACTCCCCTCCCCGAGGGGCTGATCTACCGGCCCCACCTTCTCTGTCACCCCGGGAGGCAGACTTACTACTTGGGCCTGTGTCACTATACCCACTGGACAGCGCGGATAAAGAGTGGCCATAGTTTTGTTGACATTCAAAATGGGAACATACACAGTCCCCTTGGTTACTCTGAGGAAAGCCGGAAGGGGCAACAAACTACTTGGAAGCTGCCGAGCGGCACTGGTGGGCTCAAATACAACTTCCCCTAAAGCCCCACCCAGCTTTTCAGCACAGGTGGCTGCCACAAATTTAACTGTTCCCCCAGGTATATAAATAGCCTTTCGTCCTCTTACTTTTACCAATCCCCTGGAGGGAGGATCATTAACAGGAGCTTGCTGGCAAAACTGGAACGCCTCCTTCCACCGTTGAGCCTCCAGGCCAATGGTGGAACCATCAAAGAGGGCTGAACCATGCTGGACAAATAATTCAGTATAACATTCCCTGATCACATTCATCCCCAGCACCCCTGGTGTACTAGAGCCACCTGACCCGGGAGGATCCCTAACCACCAACCAGCCCCTCTTTGGTAGATGTTTACCCAAAACCTCAACTGCCAACTCAACATAACCCACATAAGGTATTTCAAGACCATTTGCCGCCTGTAAATGCAACCAATTACACTCCTTCAATTGGCCCTGCATATGCTCCCGGAAGAGACTCTCCGGTAGTGTTGACACCATTGACCCTGTATCTAACAAACACTTCACCCCTACCCCCCCTACTTTAACAGTTACTGCAGGGCACTGGCCTACCAATGAGGAGATGGCCTGACTTACCGGGGTAGGCCGACAGGAGCCAATGTTGCCCCCTTCCAATGAGTGGCTCAGCACATTGGAGGGGCCTAGTTTTCCGGAGGCTGGGACGCAACACCGGCCTGGCCAGCAGAAACCCGGAAACCTGACAACTCAACCCGTTCATTATCACACTCCCGTGCATAGTGGCCCGGCTGCTGACACCTACGACAAATAACAGTACCGGAGCGACTCGGGCCCCTCAGCTGCTGCGAACCTGATAGGGCCGAAACACTTTTGGTCAGGAAATTCAATTGCTCCTGGTGTTTTAGCAACATTCTCTTTAGCTCTGCTAACTCTACACCAGTAGGTGCAGGAGGTAAAGACTCAACCTTAGGTGGGGGTCGAGTGTAATGCATAGCACACAGTGAGGGCACAGAATGACTCCTACCCCTCCCACATTCACTGGGCCTCCCCTCCCGCTCCCATCGGATGGCTTCGGCCCGAACATCAAGCATGGACAACTGGGGGGCCTGGCGGACAAAACGCTTCAACTCCCTACGCAGAGCTGGATCATACACATACTCCACAAACTGATCACGCAACAACATATCTGAATTAGGGACAGAATCAGGAGCACGTTGTAACACTTTATCCATCAATGAACAAAGAGCATGAGAATATTCCTGCAATGATTCCCCCTCATGTTGTTTACGTGAAAAGAAACCCTCCTGTAACTCAACATAGGACTTAACACAACCATACAAGTCCTTCAAGATGGCAGCGATCACAGCAGGGTCCTCCCTTTCAGCCCTACTCCGGTACCGAATTTCAGCCTTAGCCTCCCCATCTAGATGATCATACATAAAATAAGCTTCCTCCAATCCATTCAGATGTCGGGCCCTCACGCTAGCCTTTACCTCCTCCAACCATTCATCCACCCCAATCCCAAAAGTTCCCCGAAACACCGGGCACCTCCGCTCCCTGGGAATATACAACCGTTCCATCCCAGTGTTAACCAACTGCCCGTCAGTCCTCGCCGATGACCCGCTGGTGCTTGGCTGTACGGTGGTATGCTCCCGCCGAAGATGTTCATTCTCGGCCTGCAGCTGTTGCACCAAGTCCTTAAGTCCTTGAACCTCTTCAGACATGGCTCCTCCCCACACTGCAGGATGTAACACAATTCCAGCCCCAGCTGGTACAGGTAATGTCCCTCGATGGGCCACTGCTGTTTTGCCTCAAATCAATCCACTAATAACCCACCAAAACTGGAATACTTGTCTCTGGTAAGAAGACAAGTACGCCAGATTGTAACCTTGGGCTGCAAGGTTACGTAACCCCGACTACGCCACCAGAGGCCCTGCCCCTCAGGACTTCAAATTAACCCCACGACTTCCCTTTGCATGAACACACAGAGACGCATATCCCAGAATTAAAACAATTTATTAACAATAATTTAAAACTGAACCCTCCCAGTCAGTAAACAATTACCAGCGTATGACACCACTAAAACACAAAAACGGGGTTGAGAGCAAAACTCAGGTGCTGGTGGTCCAATACTATAATCACGCCTTAACCCCTTAGCCAGCCAGGGAAGGTGCTTACCTGGAAGAAGAAAAAGAAGGAAGGGGAGACACCACACACATACCCCCCAAGGGCACACACATCCAAGTGGGAGTTAATATCAAAATCACAGCAAACCACATCCTGGAGTTAATACTTCTCACTCACCCCACATTCACTCCATGCAGTGCAAGAATACAACCTCCAACCCCCAAACTCCAGCACCACATTCACTGGCTCTCCGCTGTAAATGGGGAAGAGACTAAACTACCCTCCAGACCTCCTACTATACCAGCCAGCACCCAGTTAGCCCCGATAACCACGCCCCCCTTATTCACAACAATGCCGGTACAACGCACATAATCTTACAAAACGAAATCAAAAACAGGCAAAACAGCAGTGACCAGCTCCTGAGCATCAGCATGGACCCGGACACACTTGTCACCCCGAACCCAGCCTAGGAAGAAGATCAACAGCCCTTACATACCCGGAAGAGAACAGAAATGCACTCAGCCACCCTATCCAACCCCTATTACTCATTACCTTATGCCGCAGCCGGGACACGGAACCAACCGCTCACCACCATTTCCGTCGCTCGCAGAAGTATCGCGGCAGCAATTGAACCTCCCCCCCTAGCAGCTTCCCACCGCTTTTATCCACGCTGATCCCAATTAAGACGCCATCATGAACCGCCCCCATTTACTTAATCAGCGTCTCATACATACCGGCGGATACGGGATCCGCGGATGACGTCATCCCTAGCGATCACCGGTTACACTACCATTACTAAACGTGCGTCTTCACTGCCGCTGAGGTTGACACATGTTATGATATGAGCTGCCCCCGGCTGAGCCTCTGAGGTGGACGTACGTGTGGTTTGGGTAAACGTCGGCTTAATTTCCGAGGCACCGACAAGCTCAGTGATTGGCGGATACTGAGCCTTTGGGTAATTATATAGGTCGAGGGACCCGAATAATCAGAGGCTGACATTGTCTTAAATGGTTGGCGATTTCCGTACCTCTAAGACATAATTTCTCTTTCCATCCATTCAAGGTTCTGGGAGACTGGAGCCTCTTGTAGAAGATGCCCAGGATGGGGTGCAAACACATTGCAAGGCACACTCACACTCACACACTCACACTCACACTCACAGTCACACTCACACTTACTGTGTGGTGACTCCAAATCACCCATTTTCAACTATGGAGAGTAACTGGAGAACCTTGAGGAAACCGCACAACAAGATGGGAAGAACATGCGAACTCCACACTCACTGAGCCGGGGTGGAGACTCGAACCCCAGTCCCAGAGGTACGAGGAAACAGTGCTGATCACTGCAACAACATGCCCCCCCCCCTCTTAGTAAGAGAGATTTAACTCTGCTCACTTATTGGATCTGTTCTCACCTTAATCTCATATGATGGTAGAGTTCTCTTACTGTTAAACCCTCAGCAAACTGTCTGAGGTTGTTAATCAGACCAGAAAACAATTTCTCTTTGCATGTGTGTCACTGTTTGTACCAAACACGCCACCAGCAGAGGCAGCAGCACAGAATGTGGAGCTCGTCACCAGAGGAAGGAGAAGGACGTCAAAGTAAGAATCCACCTTTCCTCTATGTTCAGGGGTATTGTCGGTCTTGTCGGTCGCTCTTGTCGGTCGCTCTTGTCGGTTTCTCCTCTTTAACATCAGGAGGATACGTCCATTTCTTTCCACTCAGGCTACCCAGATACTCGTCCAGTCCCTCGTCATCTCACGCCTTGACTACTGTAACTCGCTTCTAGCGGGTTTACCACTGAGCGCCAACCGTCCCCTCCAACTGATTCAGAATGCAGCTGCTCGTCTTGTTTTCAACCTTCCCAAGTTCTCCCACACCACTCCTTTGCTGCGCTCCCTCCACTGGCTTCCTGTAGCTGCACGCATCAGATTCAAAACACTGATGCTCGCATACAAAGCCAAAAATTCTCTGGCACCATCCTACCTAAAGGACCTCATCACACCCCGCTCTGCACCACGATCTCTCCGATCCTCCAGCACTGCTCGACTGGTCCCTCCTCCCCTCAAGGCACAAGGAAGACACGCATCTCGGCTCTTCTCTGTCCTGGCACCTAATTGGTGGAATGAACTCCCCCTAGATGTCCGAACAGCTGAATCCTTGACTGTCTTCAAGCGACGACTCAAAACTTTTCTTTTTCAGAAATACCTGACGTAGAACTTCTATATTCTTTCTCGACTCTTATTCTGGTGTGTGTTTAAAAATAAATAAATAAATAAATAAAAAAAAATTCTGCACTACTCAATGGAGTTCTCAGAGATAGTATTCATAGCTTGGGTCCTTATTGAGCTAGCATCGGAAATTCATTGCAGAGTCTCAAAGCACTTATGTAAGTCGCTCTGGCTAAGGGCGTCTGCCAAATCCTGTAAATGTAAATGTAAATGGGTATATCTGTATTACTGCAATGCCACTGTGAGTGTTTGTGGGTCACATTGCATCTGATAATCTTATTCCAAAATTTTGTGTGGAGTGAAAAGAAGAAACTTAAACTAAAATATAAAGTAAATCAGGATTCCTAAAAAAGAGAATTTATGCTTTTTTTTTGGTCATCTGGAAGCACATACAGTGCATGTGAGGTTCTGCTCTCTCAAGTTAAACCCTGCTTTTTGTGATAAAAATGTGTTACGGTTTATTTTGTAATAAATTATTTAGGTCCCCGCGACCCAGTAGGATAAGCGGTTTGGAAAATGGATGGATGGATGGATGGATGGATTACTTGTAACTGTACTTTGGTTATGAATAGTTGCTGGCACAGGTGGATGGCAGATGAGGAGAGGAGAGGAGGAGCTAGTGGTTTGAGAGACATAGACTTCGCGTTCCACAAAGTTTACACATTCGTTCGCACTTTCTTGGTTCGAACTTGAAACCTTCCCATGTATTACAACGCAATGAGTTCCACCTCTCAATCCACCCTCTGCTGGCTTTAAAATCTTTAGCCTCAGGACTTGTACTCGGTGTTTTCGTAAACAAATCAGTGTACAAATTTCTAGGTTTTTCACAAATTATTGCTTCGCTAATGCTATTGTCACGCCCAGCTCGTACAATCCTCGTGTGTGCCACGCCCCCCTGATTACCCACGTGTTCTTTCCCGATCGTACCCAGCTGTGTCTGATTATTTTCAATCAGTCCTGTGTATTTCAGTCCGTATCTTACCTGAGTCCTTTGTCTATCATTGATGTTCGTCGACGTCTGAATAAATCCCCAGTTTACCCCGTGCTTTGCCTGCCTGCTCCTTTGCCCGCTCTCCCGCTTGAGCGATCACCCGCTTAACCAGCGCGATCGCTACTTAATCGTGACAGAATGACAGACCTGAAAGAAAAGGCAGCTTCCGTAGCTGAAGAGGACTACCGCAGTTACGTGGACCAGCTGCTATTTTGGATTGCCCAGCCTGGTATCTGGGAAGATTCCCCGGCATGGGACCTCGTTGACCGGAGCTGGGATATCCTGGACCGGATGTCCCTGGAGGAGGACGCGCACCTCGCGGAGGAGGTGCGCGAGAACTTTCAGCGGCTGGACGAGCTCCGGAAGGAGCGGTACGTCAAGCCGCGCGAGCCGGGGACTATTCTCCCTCCATCCGCCTTTGCTGACAACGTGCAGCCTCCCGCCGTCATCAGGAACCGGCGAAAGAAAAGGAAGAGCAAGCCGGCGATCGCTTCAACGATCATCCTGGGGGCGTGTGCTCTCGTCCCCGCTTGTCTCCCTGCCGGTGATCAGGAGGACTCTCCGGGCAGTTCTGGGATCACCGCCGCAGCTAAACTGCCTGTACGGGCTGCCCCTTACTTCCTGAGGACGCAACCCGTCGCCGAGGAGTTACCGCCTCCCCTCGAGCGGTACTCCTACTGGCCGGAGCGACTAGCCAACAAAGGGACCAGCTCGGTTAGGGACGCTATACCACGGGTTCCCCAGATCCTTAAAGGGGCCACGCCCGTCTTGTCTGCGTGGGACCTGCCTGTCCCGCCAGTGGACGACCTGCCAGCAACTACACCCGAGGCGTTGTCTCCGCCTCAGGCGCTGCCTCCGGCACCTGCTATAGCCAGTACGCTCCCTGCTCCTACTCAGTCCACGGCCATGATCCTGGCCAAGCGTTTTTTTGCCCTCCAGGATCTGTTCTGGCACGTGAGGGGGGAACCAGCCTTCAGAGACTCCCCAGAGGCGGCTGAGCTCCTGGAATAGCTGCAGAAGGAGTTCGCTGCCGTTACCCCAGAGTCTCTGCTCCAGAGCTTGGCCGTCGCAGAGGAGAGCCTGAGGAGATTGCTCCAATGGAGGAAGGGGCAGGCTTTCTCAGCAGCGGCTACAGTGCCTCCTGAGGCACTCTTTTCGCCTCCGTCACCTGCTACAGTCCCTGCAGGCCCTACGCCTGCAGCTCTCGAGCAGGCGCTCCTCCTGCCTGCAGCTCCCGCGCCCACGCCCGAGGCGCCCCCCCCAGCCTGCAGCAGCTCCCGTGCCCACGCCCGAGGCGCCCCCCCCTGCCTGCAGCAGCTCCCGCGCCCACGCCCGAGGCGCCCCCCCTGCCTGCAGCTACCACGCCCACGCCAGAGGCGCCCCCCTTGCCTGCAGCTCCAGTTCCTGACCCCGCTCCTGTCCATCACCCAGCTCCAGTCTCTCCTGCCCTAGTCCCCGAGGAGGTCCCGGACAGTCCGACCACCGCTCCTCCCTCCATGGAGGTGGAGGAGCTGGAATGGGACCCCTTGGGGACCCTACTTGTGACTCCTCTGTCCTCGCCCCGGCGAGCCCGACCCCAGCCGCGGGTCTTTATGTGTGTGTTCCTTTAAGGGAGAGGACACAGACACTGGACTAGGGTCCCTCCCGCCCGGCCCCCTGGCTTGCCCTCCCTTGCCTGCGCTGTGGCTCGCTCAGCGCCTGCGGGTACTTGCCCGCCGGGTCGGCAGTCACCTGCGCGTCCCCCTCCGAAGCCTCGTCCCCCTGCCTCTCTCCCTCCTCTGGCATCTCGTCGGGCTCCTGCGGGTCCCCCGACGGCAGTTCCTCGGGCGCTTGCGGGGCCCCTACCTCCGGCTCGTCGGAGGACGTCGCCGCCTGCGGCGGCTCCCCCCCACTCCTTGCCTGCGCCGAGGTCCCCTCCTGCTTCCTCGTCCCCTTCCCCGGTGGCCCCTCCTGCTCCCTCCTCGGCCCCTTCATCGGTCCCTCGCCCGGTCTCCTCGGCCCCGCCGGGGTCCCCTCCGGCTCCAGCCTCCCGGCCGGCTGCGGCCCCTCCAGCCGCCTCCCGTCGCCTGCTGTGGCTCCCTCGGGCTTCCCCCTATTCCCCCGCCTTCTCTCCCTGCTCCCCTGCCTCTTTCCCTCCTTCCTTGGCCCCTTTCTCGGTCCCTCGTCCCTTTGTTCCTCCTGTTCCCGTCCCTGGTCCCTTTGCTCCTTCTTTCTCTGTCCCTTGCTTTGTTCCTCCTGTGTCTGCTCCTCGTTCCCCAGTGTTCCCTCCATTCACTCCTGGCCCGTTTGTTCCGCATGTTCCCTCTGTGTCCCCATTCCTTGTCTGTCTGTCTGCCTTCCCCGTCCTTTGTCACGTCCTGTCTTGGCTTCTGCCCCTGTGCCAGTTCTGTCTGTCCGTCCTGTTCCCTGTGCCTCGTTGATGGTTTTTCTTGTTTTTCAGGTCCCGGTTCCCTCGTCTCATCCGTCGCCTCCCCTGGGGCGCGCCCAGAGTGCGCGCCTTTGGGGGGGGGGTTCTGTCACGCCCAGCTCGTACGATCCTCGTGTGTGCCACGCCCCCCTGATTACCCACGTGTTCTTTCCTGATTGTACCCAGCTATGTCTGATTGAAAATAATCAGTCCTGTGTATTTCAGTCCGTGTCTTACCTGAGTCCTTTGTCTGTCATTGATGTTCGTCGACGTCTGAATAAATCCCCAGTTTACCCCGTGCTTTGCCTGCCTGCTCCTTTGCCCGCTCTCCCGCTTGAGCGATCACCCGCTTAACCAGCGCGATCGCTACTTAATCGTGACAGCTATCTCCAGCCAGCTGCTTTTCATGAATCCAATTTAACAACAGTTTTTCCGTTTCCTCTATCACATCAGTCCATTGCTTTAACAGTCACACCTTTAACCACATCAGAATTCTTCATTACCTCTTTATTCTTCGAGATCTTACAAATCGCAGATTTTTCCATGTCATACTGCCTGATGATGTCGGTAACACGAACACCATCCTCGTGTTTCTTTCTTATTTCTTCCTTTAATTCTACAGTGATACGCTAAGACTTCTTAGAAGCCATAATGATGGTTTACCTGTACTGACACTACAGCAAAAAAGAAAGTACGTGTAATTACACTAGAACACAGAATTAACGTTCATGAACACAGCACTCAAACAAACATGATTTACTGTATGCTAGGCGCGGAGCCAAAAACTATGTAATTACACTAGAAAAGAGAGAACATACGTTTACGGAAGGCGGACCAATACACAACTGAGCATTCGCTTGTTGGAGGGCTGGTCGCTTGACAGACGCCAAAAACACGGAAACGAACCACAGAACATCCTCCCAAAAAAACTACACAATTAACAGTAAAAGACTGAGTAATAGTCTGAGCCTGAAACACGGTTCACGAACAGGTACAAAAAAATTTGTCCGTGAACAGGACTGTTCCTGGGTCGAGGTACCACTGAAATTAGGTAGAACAGAAAGCCTTTATTATCAGTATACAGGTATCAGATACAATATATAGACAGAAACATTTATATGGTCATATAAATGGAGGGGAAAAGCTTGCTGAACCCAGTCATTTATTTTTGTCTAACATACGTCACACTTCAGAAACACCTGCATAAAAAGGGTTATACTGGTTAAAAAGCAGAGATTTTACCTTTTTACCACGGAGAAGCAGTGACATGTGACACTCTAAGGTAAAAATGATTCCTCCAGCACACAGTGAGCTATCCCAGCATGCACAGCGACACGGAGGAGTTTGTATAAACCCAAAACCCTGGGCAGAGGGGTTCAGTGAATGAGGAGGTGAAGCTGTACAGGAGGGTCAGTCCATCAAAGGAGACTCTGTAGAAGGACAGAGTACCAGCCGCCCGGTCCAGATACACTCCTACTCTGCGGGAGTTTGAGGCCTCTATGGGTATGATAGTCCGTTTATTATTGTGACGGACAGAATATCTGTGAGTAGAGCAGCGCAGCATCCATGACTTGTCATTGGCTCCAAGCAGACAGTCATCACTCTCTCCTTTCCTCCCGATTCCTTTATAAGTTACTCCTATTTCAGCTCCATCTCCTCTCCACTCAGCCTCCCAGTAACAGCGACCAGTCAGACTCTCTCTGCACAGAACCTGGTACCAACTGTCAAATCTCTCTGGATGATCAGGATATGGCTGCTTTGCCCCCCATGTCACCTTCCTGTTTCCCTCTGACAGAGACAGGAGTCTGTTTGCTGTGTTGGGGTCCAGCGTCAGCTGGCAGGAGTCTGTAGGCAAGAGGAAGAGCGATTAATCCCATGACGAAGCCCAGCATCTCCATCATTATCACCGTCATACCTCACACACTCACTAACACAGAACTCGCTCCAATACACACATTTTATTCCCAATATACTGATGTAGCTGCCGGAGTCTGCGGCACTCCGGCTGCCCCCTGCGCTGTGAGACACGCCGCGCTGAGAGACTCGCTGGGGACTGAACTGCACTTTAGCCTGCACTCTATTATTCTGTACGATACATAAAATATAAAAACAGCACAGCGTCCCCTAATGAAGGAGGAATTCAAGTATGCATCAAAATGCACATGCTATACTAACAAGCTTAATTACAGGTAAATTAAACTATAAACAACATTCATCGAACATGTTAAACGTGAAATTGTACCCCAAACAGTACCACTAAAATTTAATCTGTCTTTATTTCAAAATAAGACATTCCTTCAAACCGCTTCGGACACATACCCCCCTCCAGCAGCGTTCAGCGCCAACTAGTGATGTGTCGGTCGCGAACGAGCCGCTCAAAAGATCCGGATCCGGACCGAGAGACATTTTTATAAAGCAAAATGCCTCCGCGACTCAGCGCTCCATGCTGCTCTGACTGTGACTGAAGTTTGTGTTAATGGCGTGTGAGCCGCGCGACCGATCACGTGACGAGTCAGACAAGGTTTATACCATCAGGTTAAACCGAGGGAGGGACGGGGCTGCGCGTGCTGACGGTGTACAGATACAGTAGGAAGGAGGGAGAGGAGGAGGAGAGAGAGAGAGGGAGTGTGGTGCGCGAATAGTAGGAAAGATGAATGACAGTTGGAAACGAAGTGGCACCTTGATGCATTTTTATAGCTATGATAACTCAAAGGCAGAATGCAAAATTTGCAAGACGAAGCTGTCATTTCGAGCAGGATCCACAAACAACCTTCACAGACACTTAGGAACTGCGCATCCAACAGTTCAGATGGAAGGAAAAAGACAGGCTAGCGTTCCTGCTACTGCCAGAAGGCGGATCAGCCCGTCTAAGCTGAGGCACTTAGCCTTTCTGCCCCAAAGGAAATTTTAAAATGCTACACTGTTAGAAAGGTGATAGATAGTTGTTATAGTGGATAGAGAGAGAGAGGTAAGGAAAATGTACTGATTACAGTGCATCACCATACCCACCACAAGACAAACCACCTCAGGGATGAGAACCTGACTGCAGCCATGTAGCAGGTGATGCCTCAGCACCACACTAGTCTGAATGGACCAGTGTGAGGTTTTTTAAAGTGGCTGGAGTGCCAGTCCTGCCACCAACCACTAAGTTATTCCCTGTAAATTGGAGGACCTCCTTATAGGGCTGGAAATAGATTAACACCATATCCAGGATGAAGCAACTGCAGGTCAAGGGCTTTGCTCAAGGGCACAATAGAGTAGAATCACTCTGCGCATTCACAGGATTTGAACCAGCAACCTTCCAGTGGCTGGCACAGATCCCGAGCCTCAGAGCCACCACTCCGTCCATAGACGATCGATAGTGGACGGATAAAAAAAAAAAAACTGTTGGCTGCTGCTGTTTTTCACGTTGTAATTTTTGTATTTATATTTTTCATCATTCGTTATTTATCTTATTTGACTGTTATTGATAGATGAAACCTCTCCTGGAGCCAACACCTTATCGTGGCGGAGGGGTTAGCATGTTCCAATGATCCCAGGAGCTAAGTAGTTGCCTAGGGCTTTATGCCTAGGTGAGGAACTAGACGAAGTGAGGCTCATTAGAACCCTAATGATGAAAAACAACGTAGATTCAGGTTTTCCCTTGCCCGAACGCAGGTGACCACCACCACTGACCCCCCCCCCCCCGGGACCAGGCCTGGCTGGGCACAGCCTGAAGAAGGACATGGGTCCCCCCTCCAATGGACTCACCACCTGCAGGAGGGGCCATGGGGGTTGGGTGCAGTGTGAGGTGGGGGGTGGTCGGCAGACCTTGGCAGTCTGACCCTCGGCTGCAGAAGTTAGCTCTAGGGACATTGAATCTAACCTTTCTGGTGGGAAAGGAGCATGAGCTGGTGTGCGAGGTTGTGAGGTTCCGATTAGATATAGTCGGGCTCACCTTGATGCACAACTTGGGCATTGAAACCAGTCTCCTTGAGGGGGGCTGAACCCTCTTCCACTCTGGAGTTGCTCACGGGGAGAGGCGCCGAGCAGGGGTGGGCATACTTATTGGCTGGGCACCTGTACATTGCAGTTTACCATGGTGGACGAGAGGGTAGCTTCCCTTTGTCTTCAGGTGGGGGGGCGGCTCCTGACTGTTGTTTGTGCTTATGCGCCAAATGGCAGTTCAGAATACCCACCCTTCTTGGAGACCTTGGAAGGGTTGTTGGGAAGCGCTCCTCCTGGAGACTGTCATCTTCTACTGGGGGACTTCAATGCTCGTGTGGGTAATGACAGTGAGACCTGGAGTTGCGTGATTGGGAGATACGGGCCCCCGATCTGAACCCGAGTAGTGTTTTGTTATTGGATTTCTGAAGACCATGTTTAAGCACTTGGCACCAGGACACCCTAGGCCACAGTTTAATGATCGACTTGGTGGTCGTGTCATCGGACTTGCGGCCACATGTATTGGACACTCGGATGACGAGAGGGGCGGAGCTGTCAACCAATCACCACCTGGTGGGGGGTTTGCTTCGCTGGTGGGGAAGGAAGCCGATCAGGCCTGGCAGGCCCAGGCGTATAGTGAGGGTCTACTGGGAACATCTGGCGGAATCCCCTGTCAGAAAGAGTTTCAACTCCTACCTCCGGCAGTACTTTGCCCATGTCCTGGGGAAGGTGGGGGACATGGGCCATGTTCCGGCCTTCATCGTGGAAGCAGCTGATTGGAGCTGTGTCCATAAGGTGGTCGGTGCTTGTTGCGGCGGCAATCCCCGAACTCGCTGGTGGACACCAGCGGTGAAGGATGCCGTCAAGCTGAAGGAGGAGTACTATCGGACTTTTTTGACCTGTTGGACTCCAGAGACAGCTGATGAGTACCGATGGGCCAAGCGAACACGGCGGTTGCTGAGGTAAAATCTCATGTGTGGGAGGAGTTTGGCTAGGCCATGGAGAACAACTTCCGGATGGCTTCAAGGAGATTCTGGTCCACCATCTGGCGGCTCAGGGCACGAAAGCGTTGTAGCATCAACACTGTTTATGGTGGGGATGAGGTGCTGCTGACCTCAACTCAGGACGTTGTGGGTCAGTGAAGGGAATACTTCGAAGACCTCCTCAATCCCACTGACACACCATCCAATGAGGACTTGGGCGTGGACTCCCATATCTCTGAGGTGGAGGTCGTTGAGGTGCTTAAAAAGCTCCTCGATGGACAGGCTCCGGGGGTGGATGAGATCCGCCTGGAGTTCTTCAATTCTCTGGATGTTGTAGGGCTGTCCTGGTTGACATGCATCTGCAGCATCATGTGGACATCGGGGGCAGTGCCTCTAGATTGGAAGACTAGGTTGGTGGTCCCCCTCTTTAAGAAAAGGGACCGGAGGGTGTGCTCCAACTATAGGGGGATCACACTCCTCAGCCTCCCTGGTAAGGTCTATTCAAGGGTCCTATAGAGGAGGGTCCGCTGGATAGTCGAACCTCGGATTCAGGAGGAACAGTGTGGTTTTCGTCCTGGCTGTGGAACAGTAGACCAGCTCTATACTCTCAGCAGGGTCCTGGAGGGGATATGGGAGTTTCTCCAACCAGTCTACATGTGCTTTGTGGACTTGGAGAAGGCATTTGACCGTGTCCCTCGGGGAGTCCTCTGGAGACTGCTACGGGAATATAGGGTGCCGCGCTTCCTTATGAGTGCTGTTCGAACCCTGTACGACCGGTGTCAGAGCTTGGTCTGCATTGTTGGCAGTAAGGCGGACTAGTTTCCGGTGCGGGTTGGACTCCACCAGGGCTGCCCTTTGTCACGGATTCTGTTCATAACTTTTATGGAAAGAATTTCCAAATGCAGCCAGGGCATTGAGGGTTTCCGGTTTGGAGACCGCAAGATTAGGTCTCTGTTTTTGCAGATGATGTGGTTTTGTTGGCTTCATTGGACTGTGACTTTCGGCTCTCACTAGAGAAGTTCGCAGCCAAGTGTGAAGTGGCTGGGATGAGAATCAGCACCTCCAAATCCAAGACGATGGTACTCAGCCGGAACAGGGTGGAGTGCTCTATCCAGATCGGGGAGGGGGTCCTTACCTAAGTGGAGGAGTTTAAGTATCTAAGTGTTTTGTTCACGAGCAATGGAAGGAGGGAGCAGAAGATCGTCAGTTAGATCAGTCAGGTGTAAGCAGTGATGCGAGCGCTGCATCGGTCTGTCATGGTGAAGAAGGAGCTGAGCCAAAAGGCAAAGCTCTTGATTTACCTGTCGATTTACATTCCTACCCTCACCTATGGTCATAAGCTGTGGGAAGTAACCGAAAGAACGAGGTCACGAATACAAGTGGCCGAAATGAGTTTCGTCCTCAGGGTGGCTGAGCTCTCCCTTAGAGATAGGGTGAGAAGCTTGGTCATTCGGGAGGGGCTCAGAGTAGAGCCGCTGCTCCTCCACATCGAGAGGAGCCAGATGAGGTGGCTCGGACATCTGGTCAGGATGCCTCCTGGAAGCCTCCCTCGTGAGGTGTTCCGGGCATGTCCCACTGGGAGGACGCCGCGGGGAAGACCAAGGACACACTGGAGAGATTATGTCTCTCGGCTGGCCTCAGAATGCCTCGGGATTCTCCCAGTGGAGCTGGATAAAGTGGCCGGGGAGAGGGAAGTCTGGGTTTCCCTGCTGCTTAGACTGCTGCCCCTGCGACCCAACCCGGAAAAGCCGTACAAGATAGATGGATAGATGGATGATAGATCAAAGACAAAGACAGATTTTCCACTTATAAAATATTCAATACACATGTAGTCGTGTTTGATGTTTTTACATTTAATCTTTTTATACCAAACATAATGTAAAATTATGGTATTGAGGAAATTATAAGGTTTAGTACACATATCAGTCATGGGTCAAAACAGAGCTGAATCTGGCTGAAGCAGAAGTAATAAAATGAAGAGTAATTTGGGAGCCGGAAGAGCTGACTCTATTTGGTGAGCTGAGCCAAATGATCCGACTCACTAAAAAGAGCCGAAATTCCCATCACTAGTGCAAACTGAGGAGACGTTCAGTGTCACAGCCAGTTTGGGGGATGCACAGCTGTACCAGAATATATTATACCCTGTTACACTCTCACACAAACACAAAGAAGACTTCTGTATTTCTACAGAAGTTCCAAAAACCTAAACCAGTATTTTTTCTTAATTAAAAAAAGGAAAGAAAAAAAACACGCACACACACACACATTACAATAATTGTGTGAATGTTATCATAAAGTAGAAATAATAGTATTAAGAATAAAATCATGCAAACAAACTTACATTTCTGGATCCCTGATCTGGTCCTGCACTCTCCACTGTGGTCCACACTATAGCAGAAGCAGAATGACATAGTACTGCTGTGTCCATTTATTTAATTGTTGCATTTTCTCCACATACACGAGTCTATAGCAGGACAGACACACATTCTGTACTCACTTCAGTTTTTCCAACTTACAGCTGGGATCCTCCAGTAGAGCAGAGAGCAGCTTCACTCCTGAGTCTCCTGGGTGATTGTAGCTCAGGTCCAGCTCTCTCAGGTGTGAGGGGTTTGACCTCAGAGCTGAAGCCAGGGAAGAACAGCCTTCTTCTGTGATTCTACAGCCTGACAGCCTACAGAGAGACAGACAATATCTCTCCAATAAATAAAAACACCTCATCACTATGAGTATTACTTTAAAGTAAATGTGACGACTTCAATAAAGATTTCAATAATTACAGTTGATACTGTGGAATACCCAGTAATACTGACCTCAGTATCTCCAGTTTACAGTGTGAATCACCCAGTCCAGCAGAGAGCAGCTTCACCCCTGAATCCTGCAGGTCATTGTCACTCAGGTCCAGCTCTCTCAGCTGAGAGGAGTTTGATCTGAGAGCTAAAGCCAGGGAAGAACAGCCTTCTTCTGTGACTCTACAGCCGGACAGCCTGCAGAGAGACAGACAATATCTCTCCAATGGAAGAAAATGCCTCACCACAGTATTACTTTCAAGCAAATGTGACAACTTCAATAAAAATTTCAATAATTAGTGTACACAGTGGAGTAATCGGTGACACTGACCTCAGTATCTCCAGTTTACAGTGTGAATCCCCCAGTCCAGCAGAGAGCAGCTTCACCCCTGAATCCTGCAGGTCATTGTCACTCAGGTCCAGCTCTCTCAGCTGAGAGGTGTTTGATCTGAGAGCTGAAGCCAACACTTCACAGCATGTCTCTGTGAGTCTACAGCTGTCCAGCCTGGAAAAGGAAATGTGTCAAGATATAAATACATACACCACAGACAGGCATATCAAATAAAAGACAAAAATAAACATATTTATTTTAAAATAAAGCAAGTAAAGCAGTATATACTTCAAAAGGAACTAGACAATCCTCTGATGTTCCTCATGCTCCACGTCATGAAGAATACAGTGAATACTTTCAATTTAAAGCACAAATACAAAGAAAACTTTAGTGGCTCAGGACTGGATCAATGTACTCAGATGAGCAGATTTTGGTACAATACAGCTTCTTTTGTGAGTTTACTGAGTATTTTCACTATTTGCTGTACATTTTCAAAAGTTATACAAAAAAAAAAACAATCAGACAACTATCAATCCAGTCAGACAGGGATGAAATAGTGATGCTTTATTCATCCCCCTGGTAAAATAGTGCTGTCGCCTCTCTGATCTTGCTCTCTCTGACACACACATACAGGTCAGAGTGCAGGGTTGGCCAGCATCCAGCCCCCTGAAGCTGGGGGGTAAGGGCCTTGCTCAAGGGCCCAAAACCAGCATCACTCTGCCAGCCAGGTATTTAAACCGGTGACCTTCTGACCACAGACACAGAGTCCAAACCCACTGAACAACAGCAAGAATGTTAAAAAAATATACATATCCTGTAGTATCCATAATGAAAAAGAATTTCTGGGTGTCTATTTAAATACACTCTAATTGTTCTGATAAGATATAAAAGCAGTATCATGAATAACATCTGTACTTCTTTAGCAACAGGCGTATGTAAGATCACTTACAGAGCTGTCCTAGATTTCTTGACGACAGGCAGCAGCCTCTGAAGACCTTCATCTGATCTGATGTATTTCTTCAGATCAAACACATCCAGCTCCTTATCTGACATCAGTAACACAAAGGCCAGAGCTGACCACTGTGCAGGTGAGAGGTCTGCTGCTGAAAGGCTTCCTGAACTCAGGTATCTTTGTACTTCCTCTATTAGAGAATTGTCACGCAGTTCATTCAGACAGTGGAACAAGTTAATTGTCCTTTCTGGAGATAAATTCTCCTGGATTTTCTCCTTGATATATTGAGCTGTTTTATTACTGTTATATGAGCTGGTTCTTGTCTGGCTAAGTAGCCTTTTTAACAGACTCTTACTGGAGTCTGTTGAGAGGCCAAGGAGGAAGCGGAGGTAGAGGTCCAAGTGCCCATTCTTGCTCTTTAATGCTTCATCCACTGCAGTCTTCAGCAGGTCAGCTGATGAGTTTGACAGAAACATGTATAAAGCAGCGAGATACTCCTGGATGCTCAGATGCACAAAGCAGTACACCTTCTCCTGGTACAACCCATACTCCTCTTTAAAGACTTCTGTGCACATTCCAGAGTAAACTGAAGCCTCTGTGATATCAATGCCATTCTTTGTCAGATCTTGCTTATAAAATATGAGATTGCCTTTCTCGAGGTTATGAAAAGCTAGTTTACCAAGTTTTAAAAGGAATTCCTTCCCAGATTTAGTGCATTCCTTAAGCTTGATTTTATGTTTTTCAATATACTTGTCATTTTTTAAACTTGCCTGAAAGATCAGGAAGTGTGTGTACATTTCAGTCAGAGTCCTTGGAATTTCTCCACTGTCAGACTCACTAAACAGACTCTGAAGAACAGTGGCTGAAATCCAGCAGAACACAGGTATGTGGCACATGATGAAGAGGCTCCTTGATGATTTCACATGTGTGATAATCCTGCTAGCCAGGCTCTGATCACTAAATCTCTTCCTGAAATACTCTTCCTTCTGGGCATCACTGAACCCTCGTATCTCTGTCACCTGGTGGACACACTCAGGAGGTATCTGATTGGCTGCTGCTGGCCGGGAGGTTATCCAGAGGAGAGCGGATGGAAGCAGATTCTCCTTGATGAGGTTAGTCAACAGCACATCCAGTGATGTTTTCTTTGTTACATCAAACCAGCTCTCATTGTTCTGAAAATCTAGAGGAAGGTGACACTCATCCAGACCATCAAAGATCAGCAAAACTTTGTACCTATACAGCTCAGTGGATTCAAGTGATTTCAGTTCTGGGACAAAGTGGTGAAGCAGATCAATCAGACTGTATTCATCCTTAATCATATTCAGTTCCCGGAAAGGAAGAGCAAATATGAAGTGAATGTCCTGGTTTGCTTTTCCTTCTGCCCAGTCAAGAATAACTTTCTGCACAGTGACTGTTTTCCCGATACCTGCGACCCCTTTAGTGAGTACAGTTCTGATAGGTGTCACACGCCCATATAAGGGTTTAAATATATCATTGCACTTCACTGTAGTATCTTCTGTTACACTTTTCTTGGATGCTGTTTCAATCTGTCTCACTTCATGTTCATCATTGACTCCTCCAGCTCCCCCTTCAGTTATGTAGAGTTCTGTGTAAATCTCTTTGAGAAGTGTTGGCTGTCCTTCCTTAGCTTTCCCCTCAAATACACACTCAAATTTCTGCTTCAGGTTACATTTGATTCTTTGCTGACATTGCAACAGAAGATGCCCTGAAATGCAATGAGACAAAAATGTTTTTTAAACTCATATACAGCATATCAAATTAAATCCAATTATATTAAATGATAAAGTTAAATTTAATACACATTTTTCCATAAACTATGTTTCTGTGGCAAACCAAACACACACTGAATAAGGTACAGCTCTTACTCTTCTCCAGAATGTCAGCGAGATCATTTTGCTCCATGGTCCTCAGGATGTACAGTGTGATCTTCAGAGCTCCCTCTCTACCACAGGTCTTCTGCATCTGACCATCACTGTCCAGGTCATTGTCCTCCTCCAGCTGAGGCTCAGAGCATTCTGGGTCATTCTGATCCAGGTACCTTTTGAATTTCATCAGCTCATCCTTCAGAAACGTTTGAGCTTTTTTCTCCAGTAACTGAAATGAAGTTACAGCACCATTATTATCACTCCTGGCATCTTTTTATAATTTCACTTGTGAATTAAGCTGTGTTTCATTTGAAATTGTAACTTGGTGTCAGATAAAGAGCTGGATGTGTTTGATCTGAAGAAATTCATCAGATGAGATCTTCAGGTCTTCAGATGCTGCTAATGGGAAACGCCCACCTGGAACGCCCGCTGAAGTCAGAATTTCGTGAAGTCGGGGGAAACTACAAAACCCCGACCTCAGAATTCAACATGGCTGCAGCCTTTATCAACAGAAGTTTAAGTTGTAGTTTTATAATGTTTATTAGCAGTTACTTATTTGTGGCTCATAAAATTGGTTGTACACACAGTACTGTTTAACCGCTATCTGTTGATGTGTTGCTATGATTCTTTTATGAGCAAAATAACACATAATTTATCAACTGTTATTGCTAACAATGATTTAGAATTAATCTGGATAGAACTGGGACCTGATTCAAAAAGCAAAATTTCTTGTTTATGCCAGATAACTTGTCAGATGTAAGGTAGTCTGGGCTAAATGCAAGTGAACAAAGATAAAGGCCTTTTAAATTGAGGCACATTAAATCTGACAAGTTATTCGGCTAAGCAAGAAAACTTGCTTTTTGAAAAAGGTCCCTGGTTTAGTTAAATGGCTTTCCGACTTGCTGCGTACAGTGCAATTGGCAATTCAATATTCAATCAGAGTATGCGTTTGTCATTTCAATATTTAATCTGAACATGTACAGTGAAACCTCGGATATTGAGTTACTTGGTTGGCGAGGTTTTTTTCAAGACGAGCAAAATATTTTAAATTGTTTTTTTGTTTTTAAATTTTAATTTGATAAACGAGCAAGGTTTGCAAAACGAGTATTACGTATACGCTTTGTCTACCGACCATCACATGATCACAACTGAGCCGATGGTCTCTCTCTCTCTCTCTCCCTCCCTCCCTCGCTGCGGGATTGTTGGTAATCGTCTCCCATGCTCTGTCTCAGTCGGCATGCCTCACTCGTAGTCATTTTAGTAGAAATTTAAAGCACCACCCAAATAAGGGCGTAGCAGTGCAAGCGATGAATCTGTTTCACGACAATGTAGTATCCACATTTCCGCGAAATCGAAAAGGAGGCAAAAGCGGCTGTCATTGGATAGGTTCTTTGTTAAAGTCACACAAAAACAAAAATATTCCAGTGAACCAACAGATAGTAGTGATTCCGTTATAGTGAAAGTCATACTTTATATTTTGGATTAATCATTTTATATTAATTTTTTTCGGTTATTGGACGAATCATCTGAGTTTCCATTATTTATAAAGGGAAAATTCGCTTTGATATATGAGTGCTTTGGATTACGTGCACGTTTCCGGGACGAATTATGCTCGCAATCCGAGGTTTTACTGTAATTTGAAAATACATTTTGCAAAGTGCTTATGCAATCCTTAAAGTGAATTGCCATTGGTGAAATGAATTATGGACTGCATAAGCACTTTGCACATTGAATTGCACAAATTACATGCTCAGGTTAAGTACTGAAATGACAAACGCATGCTCTGATTGAATACTGAATTGCCAATTGCAAAATGAATAGCCATTTGAATTTGAGGTTAGCTTGAATGTGACGTCATTCCCAGCTCCGACTTCCCACCTCCAAGGTAAATGGAACGCAGAATTAGCTGTAAATATCATCTCTTTGACAGAATGAACTGCCTACTGTACATCTATAGAAGATGTATGTCAATTTAAATGAAATTTTAGAAAAGATACTTAAGTAATAAATGCACCTTGAAGATGGATGATAAGTCTCCTTTATGTGGGTGTGAATTACATCTATTCACTCTGGCCCTGTGAATAAAACACACATATCCATCCATTAATCCATCCATCCTCCGGCGACTTATCCCGGTTTTGGGGGTGGGGCAGGGTGGGGGGTCTATTTTAGACAGCAGAAGGCTTAGGATACAGATTCACCCTGGGGGGGGGGGGGATTCTAGTCCATCACAGGGCACAGACACACAGAGGCTGTCATATGTCATGAGGAATTTAGAAAGTAGCCTAAACACGTGTTTTTGGACGGCAGGAGGAAACCCATGTGATAGAGGGAGAGCGTGCAGCTGCAGACAGACAGGGGGCTCAGCCTCCAACACTGGGGGGGTGAAGCCACAGCGCTGCCCTCTGTGCCGCCGCTAAAATAGGCATTTTATGGAAAGACAAAGGTCCTGCACTGACACTGACCACCACTGCTGCTGCTTGGGGAATAATAACCTACATTTGTATTTAAATAGATGTAACTGCCATCCACATTCTGAGCTTATTTCATTAGGGCGGCTTCCTGACATCAGCTTGCTTATGACAGTATAAGAGAAGCAGTGACATCTAGTGGCAGCACAGAGAGACAGCAGGTAGCAGCCAGGAGAGACGGTTTGGCATGTAGCTCTCAGTTACTCAGTAACAAGTTATTTTTTGTAAACTGTTTAACATGATTTCAAACAAATTTCAACTTAATTACCATAACTATCAAGGGGCAGAACTGGGATGGGGGGACAACCCTGGGCCCTGTAACCTAGGAGGATTTGATACAGAATAATTAGTTAATGAGGACATACTGTATGTAACACCTGTAAAGTTAAATCAATACAAATAAAACATACCAGACAAATGTACTAAATGTGCTGAAGCCAAAGGAACACCCTTCCATTGCAACTGGGATTAGGTACATGTTGCAATTGAATATGCAATTTTCCATAAGAAAAAATAATATAAGGAAAAATACTATAAGGAAAGAAAGTGTTTGAAAAAATATGGGGACCCTTTATGATTTACGTAAAGGACGTAACAGATTTACTGCTAAGCTAAGGACTTATTGTGGGGTGGGGGGTGGGGGGGGGGGGGGTGAGCATGCACTTTCATTTATTTCATTTACATTTTTCTTTTTCCTTTTCTTTGGAAGGAATTTGAGGACACCTATAGATGTGATCTATTTCTTTTCATTTGTTATTTTTTCCTTCTGTAATTAATAATTCTTATAATATTTGACCAATACACAAGAATATTTAATTTATTTTGTCTTTTTATTCATATACCGATGCTTCTCTACTTCCGAACTTTCAGACATACGAACGAGCCAGGACTTCATGTTCCTGACCAGCCCGTGCCTTACTGTATGTTCCTGACCTGCCTATACAGTACCTGTATTAGATGTTCCTGCCTGTTCCATTCTTGTTCCTGATCTGCCCGGCCTGTCTGTTCCTGCTCTTTCATGCTGGTTTGCCGTCCATCTTTTGTTTTATGTGTCCCCGACAATAAAGCCCTCATTTCCCCGACTCCCCGGCCTTCTCCTCTTCTGTTCCTGCTCCATCCCCTCACGTCAAGACAGTTTCATTGAGCATCACATAAATGTCACATTTATTCGCACCTCGAGTCAGCACCAATGTATATATCACCTTTGGTAGAGAAAGCAATTGCTTTTTTTTGTCGGACGACTTAAGGTATAGTAATTAATTATTTGCTGACAGGCTGAGGAATGTGATCAGACAGGAGACCCCATGGACTATGATGTTCACAGATGACAGTGTGATCTGTAGTGAGAGGAGGGAGCAGATTGAGACGAGCCTGGAGAGGTGGAAGGATCCAATGATGAGAAGGGGAATGAAAGTCAGTAGGAGCAAGATGGAGCATAAATGAGAGGGAAGAGGAAGTATGTGGATGTGGGGAGGGAGGGATGTGGTTGGAGAGACAGAAGAAGATGCAGAGGACAGAGTGAGATGGAGACGGATGATCTGTGGTGATGCACAACGGGAGCAGATGGAAGCCGAAGGAGAAGAAGAAGAAGAAGAAGCCTGGTCCATTAAACGTGTTGAAACTGAAACCTCAATCTGAGCAAATCTAATGAGTCCATAAGAATGAATTTATGTTTTATCAAAGCAGAAACGTCCATCCCAGAAGAGGACAATCTATTGTCCAGTCTTTCTTAATCGATATACAACAGTGTGCAAGTGGGCCTGCTTTTCTCCAGCTTTATGCTGAAGATTGAAATTTAAAATGTACTTTTAATTAACTTCCAATTCCAGCTCCCTGGAAGTCAGTCTTTACAGTGATCCTCAGCCTTTTACCTCAGGTGTAATTTATATAGAATACATGTCAGAACTTCTGTCTAAATTCTCAGAGACAATGGGATTTGAAAAAGTAAAACAATTATGCATTCATTACAAATTTTTTTCCTCATTGCGTGTGTCTGCCTGTGTGCCTTTTGACAGAGAATCTTAGTGTTACAGTGTTGGTTTAAATGCATGTTTACCTTTGATCTGTAGGAAATGGTCCCTCTCTGAAGTGGATTGGTTTCCCCATTGACCTGTCACTCTTCATGGAAACACAGCTGTGTACAGGTGAGCCTGCTCTCTCCAACAGGACACTGTGGACAGTGAGAGGAAAGATCCTCATTATATAAATATAATTCATATAATGTGGACAGGGTCACATTAGACCTTCAGCTGTTTAACCTCCTGCTCTGCCTTCCTGTACTTTCATATGCTGTGAAGCTCTTGATGCAAACATACTTGTTTACAGTTAGCTTTAATGTGAAATACATTGTCTCACCTAAAATTAAGATTCCAAAACAAAACGCTTAGTATCACCGTTGCAACCTCTGTTGCTAGATTTGCCTGTTGTTGCCTTTTACTTGTTTATTGATGTATTTGTTAAATATTAATTTATTTCTTTGCAATCTACTTCAATCTGCTTCAATCTACACTTTAGCCCCCAGGGTTGTAGGAAGGAATTAGTGCGTGTAGAGGGCTGAAAATTTTTCACCAAACCTAAAAAGGCTTCTTTATTTTACTATCTCATGTACAGCAATTATGCTGTTATCTGGCTCACTTTATTTCACTGGCCTCTCTGGAAGATTCCCTGCCTTTGGTTTCCTAAGTCCTTTGGATGTTTACCTTTTTTATATGTGCATTATGTATGACTGTTGTTAAAATATATTTTCGTCTATATGCTTATGTACTCAGTCTTACATTTAGGCAACATCCTTGTTTGTTTATTAGCCAATAGCCAGTAAATGCAGAAAATTAAGTTGAAGAAACGACAACAACTAAACAAATAATCTCTTTAATTGTAAACCTCCACCAGTCTTAATCACGCATGCTCCCTCAGCATCAGCTCCCCTGCCACCCCCCTGCTTCTCCCTCAATCTTTCAGAATACTTTCGTATGTCCATCTGGTATATAAGCTGAACTTCAGTGTCCCTGATTTTGCTGTCATACAAATATATCCACTTAATGGTAAGTGTCCCTGTTTTTGTTGTTGTACAGTTTTTGATCACAATAACCAATTATAACAGCAGCATTATGCGGCCAAGTTAGTCTAAATTAGTCTTAAAATAGCCAACAACGTCATTTCCCTTAACCAGTCTTAATAAGGAAATATAAGTAAAGTTAAGCAATTAACAGTTATTGATACCTACTCACAGTCTCCGATAATTAAATTATCTGGCCGCTTCTTTCTGTTGAACTTTGGATAAACGTTGCTACTCGCTAAGAAGCAGCGACGTGTAGCTTCCGCCGTGGTCCTAATGCCCGCCTCTATACCTATAGCGGCTTAAACAGCCGGCCAGTGCATAATTTTAATTAAATAATGATAGCCAGACTTACAATATTATTCTTAATTTCAATTCGTAAAAGAACTGGCTGATTGTACAAAGAATAAGAAGATGTCGAGGTCTTTTTATTAATCTACACGTATTAACGTGTTCCACACTGAGCCAGCCCTGGTTAGGAGCCCTTTCTGCTTTTATATTACGGCCTGACTATAGACCCAAAGAGACATGCATGCTAGTGGGCTGTAACAGTCATTTTACCATAAATCACAATGTTCTTCACAACATGACCCTGACAGTGTTCCTGTCTTATTCCTGTTCATTTTACTCCTGTGATCACTGTCATTTTGCATAACTGATACTGATTAGAATTAAAAACACTCAATGCCACATTTTTGAGAATACCTATTTTCGAAAAATACTGTCCCCTCAGATAGTCAATACAAACATAGATGTCATCGCAACAATGACAATTTATTCCCTTGGTGGGGGTCCATAAATTTAGCCTTAAATGGAGAACCCCACAATACAGTATATTTTGCTGAGTTCCCCATAATCTGCAAAGCCGCAAGGAAGTATATTAAGTTGAAACTGATTACTCTGTCTTTGAAAATGCTGGAAATATGGTTTAGTTTCTGTTCGTAAAGCAGTACAAACACACAGGTTCTGTCTTACCTTACAATTCCCTTTGTTTTACACTCCGCAGGGGGGGTCATTTCAGAAGCATCTCCCTCCATTCTTGTACCGATCAAGACCAGATGACTCCTGCTGGAGCCTGTGTGAACACGAAGGGTATATGTCTATGTTCTATGTATATCTTATTTATTTATAATATTTGTCAGCTGTTTAGCCACCCCGCACTGGTTTGAGTAGCAGTGTATGACACCCACAATACTTAATCCAGCTCCTATATAACACCTGCAACATTAAATCACTGGCACCGTCACTGCATGTAAGTGTGTCATACTGTACATGCTTATGTTACTATTGGGTCTATTCATTAGTAACACTAAATTTCACTAAAATTAGTAACACTTTACGTGAGGGGACAAAAATAATGTGGTATTGGATTATTAAACTGATATGTGTCATGCCCGGCTCGTCCGCTCCTCGTGTGTGCCACGCCCCCTGCCTTCCCACGTGTATTTCCTTGATTGTACCCAGCTGTATCTGATTACTTTGATTAGTCTTGTCTGGTTTTAAGTCCTGGTCTTACCTGTTAGCATTGTCTGTCATTGATGTTAGTTGGCGTTACATGTCTCCTGCTCCCCGTCACTTTATTAAACCCCCGTTTTCCCCGTATCCCGCTTGCCTGCCTGCTCCTTTCACGCCCTTCCCCGCGATCGCAGCTTTGTCCGCCAGCGATCGTGACAATATGTTTGTTAATCCAAAATGAACTGTCATATATCTTTTCTCTCAATAAAGTACTACATTTGTCACTATATCTGCTAATTCTGTAAACCTTTATGAAATACTGAAGAAACCACTAAAGGAAGTACTGTAGGAAAAAAATAATGGATAACAGATGTGAAATACTGATCTCATGTTCGTTCATCGTTAGCGAATTGTGACGCATCATTTAAGCATTTATACTGTACCTGGTACTATCTATGAATTCTGTAAATCTTAGTGAACTACTCAAGGACCTACTGAGGGAACACGTAATGGATAGCACAAGTGAAATACTGACGTCATATATGTCCATTATTAATGAATCGCGTTTGTTTATAATTTATTCATGATTTGTACTTCAGTAGGAACTGAGGCGAGTATCCCCTCATAGTTAAGTGTTACCGTAAAATCTTACCTTGCAATATAGAATATCCTTGTATTATTCCAGAATATTATTCGTGTTTCTGGGCAAAATGGAGACAAAATATGAACAACTTCAAAATAACGCGACCCGTGAGTGGATTATTATAAGCGTCTTATTATTATTTCCGTCGAATTATTATAACTTGGCAACAGCATCAGACACTCATATTCAAGTACGAAAATTTGGCCCCCGATCGGCGAAATGATCCGAACGGAACACCCCACAGGTTTTCGAATACTGTGGAAAAGGACCAAGTACAGTGCTTGTCAAACCAGACAGTTCACGTTTCTGCTCCCTCTCACACCTGCACCAGGTAATAATCCAGCTTCCCCATAGTACCTGTAACATTAAATCACTGGCGCCGCCACTGTATATACTGTAAGTGTTTTACATGATTATTTTAATAACTTTACCTGTTAACTATAATCTTACCTTGCATTACAAAATGTCTTTTTATTATTCCAGAATCGTATCCGTGTTTCTTGACAAAATGGAGACAGTATTAAAATACTTTCACTTTCATTTACACACAGCAGTAAATAATCACCTTCATGCCAAACGCGGGAGCGATCCATGTCACTTAGTAACAAGTAACAATAAGAGAAAGGGGACAAGCTCCCGCCGCCACCTGATTCTGTCATGACGCACATTTTGCGTTATATTTGTACATATAAATCGCGATACTGCAGTGACACTTAAATCATTAACATACTTAAAATATAAAATGCATTATTTTAATAACGATTCATTATTCACCGTAGCCGTCTTAGAGCTGCTTTACACAGGTCCCTCTTTCTATTTCCAATACTTTTTTTGTTTGTGCAGGATTACGGGCGGTTTTAAATTATTACATTTTCTATTGCGAATCAGTGCTGAATGATTTTAATACATTAGAAGCTGAAAATCGCAGGAAGCGTAAAGTTGCTTAATATCCTAAAGAAAAATCGACGGAAAACTAAATATCTCTCACGCTTAACTGGTCTCAAGTACATCCTGTTTCCAAATGCACGGGACAGTAATCCAGGGCTCCCTCACCCTCTCTTGTTATATGGAGGTCCAGTGCCATCTGTGTGTATCACTGAAGGGGCAGTAATATGCAGGGCGATGCGTGTGTTCCCCCCCCCCCCCCCCCCCATTTCCCGACTGCGCACAGGTCGCTAACGTGTTTTAACGCACACAGCGCATGTCCCATCTGCACATGGCAAAGAGTCTCTCACTAAAACAGCACACATCAAAAGTAATCAAAGTAATCAAAGTACAAGCTAATTAAAGGGCAGCCCCACCACCAAAATTCAGTCATATTATAGGCATACTATTATTCCCGATAGCTGTTGGGATCAGGAGGATTTTCCAGTTTATAGCTGTCCCCAATGCAGACAGACCTGCACACCCAGACCTATTCTGGGCAGAAACCGTTGTGGTTTTCTCTATAAGTCAGAAGCCGCTCATGTAGATCTAAATTCAGTCTTTATTGGAATAATGAAGTTACAACCAAGGCTGCACACTTAAAGTGTGTCCAGTATTGTTCTACACCAATTTTTATACATTTTCTTATCGTTTAACAATATCTCGTCATTTAAGCATCATCATTCCTTCAACCATGACTGTCTCATTTGGTTTCTGAGCTATTAACTCTTTAGTGCATTGCCCCTATGCCATGTAATATGGATACTGTGGTGTACGGCCACGACAGAGGGGACAGACCCCGTAATGCAGTGTCCAGCTGGTTTAATGATCGAACCAGAAACAAACAGGGTTAAACTGAGGATCCAAAGTCATGGTTGTAGGGCAGGCAATGGTTGGTGTCCAGGAATGACAGTCCTACGTGGAGTGACGGGACAAGAGGATTGGAAGGGGGACACGAAACAGATGGAGGAGCAGGGAAGGATGGAGCAGGCAGGTAGGGCAGGCAGAAGAAGGTGGGTGGATGGAACAGGCGAGACAGGCAGGGCAGGCGGAACAGCAGGGCAGGATACAGCAGGCAGGGCGATCGGGGAAAACAAGAGACAGAAAATTGCTCGGTATGGCACATTAGAACAATGGCAACAATACTTCGCAATGAGCCTAGGACTTTGACAGCTTTATGACACAGAGCGATTAGCGTGCATTGTCCCCCAAATTCCCCTGTTCAATGCACATTTCATAGGACACGGCTGTCTCATTTGGTTTCAGAGCTATTAACCCTTTAGTGCATTGGTCCTATGGCATGCACTTAACATGCAACAACTAAAGACTGAGTGGCCGTTCCTGTTTATGAAGAGGTTCCTGATGCAGCATTTTAGTACGCTTACAGGAATTGAACTGGAATCAAGACTTGAGGAGTCCATTGCTGGGAAAGGAAGAAGGGTACTCCAGTTTTTCAAGGGTCAGCTCCTGCGCTGGAAGAAAGAGGTGAGGACAGTCCTCGCTGACCTTGAAAGGCAACCTGAAGATGTGGACCTCAGCCTTGCTCTCATCTTGGTGATGATGGCCTTCTTCAAGGACAGAGAAGATTCCATTTTCCTTCTGGCTGATGTAGGAAGCTGTTTTATTATATTAACCTGAATATATGTTATCTTGCAGGACAAGTTTGACTTTAGTATTTCATTGTAGAGAGATTAGGGCACAGTCCAGACAGTCTATAGATTTTTGTAGGTTTGGGAATAACAAATCATTTACTTTTTAGGGTGAAGGATGCATGGCAAACGTGCAATTCCTGCTGAATGTGTGAAGGCCTCTTTATCCTAATTCTTAATATTTGCCTTTCCAGTATGCATAACCTCAGAGCAAATAATTTTTCATTTTATTTACTTTTCTTCATATAGGTCACTACCCCCCAGGCAGATGTGGGGACCCAGCTGTCCCTGCCCAACACACCAAGGATAATCCTACTGGGTGAAACTGCTATACCTGACTTACACAATCACTGGACTAGACATTTTGTTTCACGTTTTGGAAACAATTGTGACAGATTATGTCTTTCTAGGAGATTCCATTCTGGCATCAAGAAAATGGATGCTGGCCATGGAGGGAAAGTTGGTCATAGAAGCCACTCATCTACAGCTGGACTTCACCTGTGCCCTGGCTGTCCTATTTGCAGCATATTATGTATTTAACATGGAGTATGAAGGAGAGGCAGCAACAACACTGGAATTCATCCAGAGGTAAAATACTGTTCATCACATGTACTTGGCTCCGCCGCTGTTTATTTGTATGGGCTTCAGTTCTCACGCACACAATTCTTTGTGTTGTAGCTGGAATATATATTTTTATATTTACAGGTTTCTCGTACGGATAAACCCTGAGAATTCAAAGTGCACATCCAGGTTTCATGTGAGCAAGAGGAGTGGCAAGACTGTGCAGAGGAAGACAATGGCCCTGAATCCGCACGTCGCCTCATTTATCAGGGACTTCACAGACTATGATTGGAAAAATCATTAAGGTAAGAGTATTTTTTAATATATATATATATATATATATATATATATATATATATATATATATATATATATTCACTATTCTATTCACTCAAATGTGACTTGATAATGTGAGTTGGGGATTTTAGCTGAATTTTTCATATTTTTTCTTGCAGGACCATCATATGTCTTGGGGTCTCTGCTCCACATGATGCCACCACCTACCACCATCCTCCACATCTGCCCCTCATCATGCACTTTCACCCTGCACCTCATCTCTAATGCTGCAATTTTGTTGTTCTGTGTCAGCACTACTGTGTTATTGTTCAAATTTCACAATAAACTTTCAGCTTTCTGTGCAGATTGTCATTTGCATTATTTTACTAAATAACTATTATAATATACGGTACATGCTATGGGTTGTGCAGTAGTACTGTAAAATGAATTACAGTAACGATATAATGCTGTACTCCAAAAAACAGTAAAATACTGTGTAAAATACAGCATGCTTAAAAACTACTGTACTTGGGTTTACGGTAATTTTACTGTGTTATTAAGTACAGCAACTACTGGGCTATTGTTGCCAGTAAGTTACTGTAAATTTGACAATAAATGTTGTACAGTGTGTGTCATGACCTGCGCGTCCAGTCCTCGTGTGCGCCACGCCCCCCTGATCCACCACGTTTGCTTCCCCCATTGCGCCCAGCTGTTTTCCATCGATCTGATATGTTCTGTGTATCAGAGTCTGTTTTCCCCATATCCGTCATTAACGTGTGTGCTGTGTTGCTCTCCGCTTCCTGAATAAAATCCCGTTTTGTTATTCCCGTCTCCCGGATTTGCTTCCCCGCTCCCCGATTGCGCACGGATCATCACAGCATGTAATATGGATACAATGTATTAATAACTGTTTGAAAGTTATTCTGAAAATCTAAGGGGTTTGCATTGTCCTCCAGAGTCCACTGATGGAGGGACATTCCATATGACAAGGCTGTCTCATTCGGTTTCAGAGCTGTTAACCCCTTAGTGTATTGCCCATTGCACTTTAAATGGACGCAATATAAAAATAACTATGGCAAACAAAAATAATCTGAAAATCCAAGGAGTGTACATTGTTCCCTGTAGTCAACTGATCAAAGTTCAGCAGAGAGCGACCGAGTGCAAGCGTTTGGACCTTTCAGTGGGAGCAGAGGAAGTAGCTTGCTGAGCCTCGGACTTAGCTCGGTGGTGACGGCAATCCTGCCCTGTGTTATCAAGGGAAATAGACAATCTGACATAGTCCTTGAAGCAGTGGGTCTCTCCTCGCAAGGCGAGCTTGTCCTGGAGATCGGGGGTTCAGGGTATGGTGCTAAAAGATTTTCAAACAGTCAGCCGCCTACTACAAGCTGGCTGCGATCGCGTAGAATTCCAAAAAGAAACCCCAAGCCTGATTTTGTGCCCTGTTTTAGATCACAGAGCCATTCACTCAAACTGTGCCCTACAGGTGGGTGATCAAAGACTTTGCAGAATGCGCGCGGAAACTCGTGCGCAGAATCAAGCAGCGCACTGTCTTCAGCCCACAGTGTGGTGGCCCATTCCTGTGTCCATCTGGTAAGCAGGGAAATAACAAAGCACATTTGCGTGGAATAATCCAGAAAGCGATCTTCTGTGAAGAGACCGCACTGCATTAAAAATGAGTGACAGTGATTCCGATTACCGTTATACTTCTCTGGGACAGTGACAGGAAGAGATGCAGAAGCTCATGGAGGGGAAGCCAGCAGGGTGGTTTGGGAAGCTTGCCCATCCAGTATCTGGGTTACCAATGTGGTAAGCTGGTTTATTTGGTGCTGGGGGGTCTCTGTTGATCCGAGACGCCCCCCATGTTAGGGCAGGAGATGTAGGGGACACAGAAACAGGGGGCTGGTGTTTACCCAAGTGGCCGTGGCCAGGCCGGGATGCAGAGCTCAGGACAGTGATGGCCGAGGCTACCCCATAGCTGGGAAGAGGATCCATAGATACAGGTTTTAGAGTAAAAATTAATCTATTATCAATTAATGACAGGTCTGCATATGGAAGCACAGCAGTGGCGACTGTTCTAAGCTCCACTTTCTCTAATATGTCAGAAAATAAATGCTCATATATGCACTGTGATATTTATATTGGTTTTAATAAAAATGCCCTAAAACACATTCAAAATCAATATTGTTGATTGTTTGACGTGATTTTCTTCTCATACATTTCTGTGCAGCATAGAGCATTAAAAGCTCCTGAAGCGCAGCTTCACTGGACCTCTATTGTCCGGCACAGAAGAGCTTTTATCACAGCAGAAAAGCTGGAAGGTTGCACCAAAATCGTCACTTGCAGGGAAGCTCAATGTCTCTGGGAGTGAATGGAGCAGTGAGTGGGCTGGAACGCTGGGCTGCTGCATGATGATTGGAGGAGCTGTCTAAAGGGCGGAACCCCTTTTTGATTGACAGCATGTTTTAAGTATATACAGGGGCTACAGGGTTCAGTCCCATGCGGATTTGCAGGTGAAGTCGTAAGACAAACTGCTGCACTCTGTGTTGTTTGCTGGTGATATAAGTCATTTCTGTTTGTACAAATCATTCTTTAAATAATAATAATAATTTGCACAAATATGCTTTTTGCAGATGATGTGGTTCTGTTGGCTTCATTGGACCGTGACCTTCGGCTCTCACTGGAGCAGTTCGCAGCCGAGTGTGAAGCGGCTGGGATGAAAATCAGCACCTCCAAATCCGAGACCATGGTCGTCAACCAGAAAAGGGTGGAGCGCTCTCTCCGGGTCGGGGAGGGGAGGAGTGGAGGAATGTAAGTATCTCGGAATTTCCCAGGCAATCCAGACTCATCCATTTTGTTGAACGAGGTCTCTAGCTTGTACAAGACGCCCGTGATGGGGTACTGACCCATTGCAAAGCACACTTACACTCACACCTATAGACAGTATGGTGACTTCAAACCACCCATTTTCATCAGGGGAGGAAAACTGGAGTACCTTGAGGAAACCCTACAACAACATGGGAGGAACATGCAAACTCCACACACACTGAGCCGGGGTGGAGACTCGAACCCCAGTCCCAGAGGTACAAGGAAACAGTGCTGACCACTGCAGAAATACAGCCTACTTTTTGCATCATGTCCTGCCTCCTGCATGCTCTATCTGAGCACCACCCCTCATCTAAACCAGTCAGAGTATTTATAGTAGGTGTGAACACGTCCAACACGGACAACATCCAGTCGTGTGCTACATGTGTGAAAGAGCAGCTCCACAAAATGTCTGATTCTACTGACAATGTCCGTATGTGTAAAAACAGCTACTGATTCCCTCACTCTTACTCCCCCACCCCCTCCCTCGGCGTGCATGTGGTGGTCTGACCCCCCAGCCTGTAAATACACATTCATCATTTAACCCCCTTTCCTCTGTATGTGTAACATAGGGACCCTTTCTGCCCCCCCACCCCATTTTCCCCTCAGTCCTGTTTGCTTATTGCTGTGTCCCTGATTCGCTTTTGCCTCGAGATTGATGAAATAAAGTGGCCTAAAAATTGTCTGACCACACTCACCCCTTCTGACATTTACCCCCCCAAACTGAAATCTGCCCCCCCACTCTCAGACTAGCCACAGCCCCTCCCTAAGCTTAAAGACCAGAATAAAATATTCATAATTAAACATTTATTTCAAAATGAATCAATCCTATATTATCAAATCCTTTGAAATAAATCATTGGATGCCATTTACATGTTTACTTATTATTTATTTACATGTGTACATATGCGTTTGTTTGAGAATGACTAGAAAAATCCCTAAAGGGTGAGTGAAAAGTTTGCCAGTGATGTAACTGATATCATTTTGCAAGAGACCGATAGGTGTGTGAGTGAGTTATGTGTGAACACCCCTGTCAAACAGTGACAGTCCTGTGACTGTCAAAGGACAATAGGATTAATATCACTCTGCATGAGGACGGAAGTTGTGTGTGAGTGTGTCCATGAAGGAATAGTAATATCTGTATATTACTGAAGGAACAGAAATGTCTGTGTGTGTTTGTCTTCCTCAGTGAAAAGAAATATGTGTTTGTCACAGTAACAGGACAGAACTGAGGCAATTGTGGGCTTTTGAAAATAGAAACGTCTGTGTCTGGGTTACCTAAGGGCAGGGACGGATTATGGGTTGTGTGGGCCCCTGGGCAAAATGTTTGCACACAATTCAAGGGCCCTTGGCAGCCAAACGCCCTCCCTATAGGGTCAGGGGCCCTTGTAGGCAGAGGATCAAAGAATGTAGGCCCTCTAAAATAGACAAACGAAAATACATTGTTGATAAGCATTGCAAATTGTTTTGGGCTTGGGGCCCCATGGGCCTCCTGCACCCCAAGGGCCCCTAGGCAGCGGCCCCGCTGGCCCGGTCCGTAATCCGTCCCTGCCTAAGGGGTAAAAATTGGTTTGCATGTGTGTTACTGTTTGCACCAAACAAGCAGCCAGCAGGGGGAGCAACACATCATGATTCTTTTCGCATGATTTGATAGATAGATTTTTAATCTAATCGTGTTAGTTGTGTTCATTTGCATTAAAATGTATTTATTTAATTGTATTATATGATTTATGTTTCTCAGTTACCTCAACTATGCTTTGAGCACAGCGGAACCAGGACATTAATTATGTAGAATAGGAAGCTTTTATTGTCAGTATACAGGTATCAAATACAGAAATATATAAAATGTACATATATGGGAAGGGAAAAGCCCCCCCACTCATCAGGATTACATTTTAATCAGAAACAAATACACTTATTTTACATGTTTGTTAGCTTGCCAAACCCAGTCGTTTATTTTTGTCTAACATACGTCACACGTCAGACAGAGTAAAAAGGGTTATGCTGGTTAAAAAGCAGAGATTTTACCTTTTTACCATGGAGAAGCAGCGACAGTGAACTATCCCAGCATGCAAAGGGACACAGAGGAGTTTATATTCACCAGAAACCCTGGACAGAGTCGTTCAGTGAATGAGGAGGTGAAGCTGCACAGGAGGGTCAGTCCATCAGAGGAGACTCTGTAGAAGGACAGAGTACCAGCCGCCCAGTCCAGATACACTCCTACTCTGCGGGAGCCTGAGGGCTTTATGGGCATGACAGTCTCTTTATTATTGTGTCGGACAGAGTAACTGTCAGAAGAGCAGAGCAGCATCCATGATTTGTCATTGCGTCCAAGCTGACAGTCAGCACTCACTCCTTTCCTCCCGATTCCTTTATAAGTCACTCCTATCCAGGCTCCACCTCCACTCCAGTCAGCCTCCCAGTAACAGCGACCAGTCAGACTCTCTCTGCACAGAACCTGGTACCAGCAGTCAAATCTCTCTGGATGATCAGGATATAGCTGCTCTGCCCCCCGTGTCACCTTCCTGTTCCCATCTGACAGAGACAGTTCTCTGTTTGCTGTGTTGGGGTCCAGCGTCAGCTGGCAGGAGTCTGTAGGCAAGAGGAAGAGCGATTAATCCCATTACGAAGCCCAGCATCTCCATCATTATCACTGTCACACCTCACACACTCACTAACACAGAACTCGCTCCAATACACACATTTTATTCCCAATATACTCATGTAGCCGCCCGAGTCTGCGGCTCTCTGGCTGCCCCCTGCGCTGTGAGACACGCCGCGCTGAGAGACTCGCTGGGGCCGAACTGCACTTTAGCCTGCCTTCTATTATTCTGTACGATACATAAAATATTAAAAAAGCACAGAGTCCCCTAACGAAGCAGGAATTCAAGTATGTGAAATACATCAGGAAATGTCAGACGCCTATGGCAATCCATTTTAATATTTAATCAAGTCACACTCCTATCCGTAATTACATTTCAGATATACATAATATCATTTCTCCTAATTAAAATTATATTCTTACTAGTCAGAATGGCAGTTACAGATATCCACAATTACATTTTTACTAGTAGAAAATGTATTTCAAGATATATAAAGCTTTATTTCTCCTAGTCACAATTCTATTTAAGATATCTTTAAATCTTTACATTTAAACATTTAACATTTAATCCCTAGTGTGTACATGTACTGCAGATATCTCTAATTCAATTCCTCTTATTCAAAAAGAGTATTTCAAATATCCACAATGACATTCTTCCTAAGAGAAATTACATCACTTTTGTCATTCCTGTCTATTGGGCTTTTAATTTCACATATTCACAATTATATTTCAGATATCTAGAATGTTCATTCTGGATATCTGCAATTGAATTCTTACTAAGCAAAACTCCCATTTCAGATATCTGCAATCCAATTGTTACTAGTCATAATTTTAATTTCAGACATGCGAAAGGAAAAAAAAACATTCCAGATATATATAATGTAATTTTGAATATCCAAAAATACACTGTTAATAGTAAAAATGTCATTAGAGAGATACACAATTCATATTATGACTAGTAAAAATGCAATTGCAGATATCAACAGCTAGAATTATGACTAGAAACAATGCAATTGCAGATATCTACAGTTGTATTGTGGGTATCTGTTGACCAGTAGATAGGAGGCCGTTTTAATATAAAATGTGTCCACTGACTATCCACAATTAGCGTTACCTCATCACTTGCTCCATCTGCTGTATCAGACCAGCTCACACCCAGTGTCTGAAGCATGACTGACCCAGAAATAAACCATTTCTACTTGAATGTAGATTTGACTGCTCATTTATTTTGATGCCAGGCTGATGTTTAAGCTAAAATTAAAATATGCAGATTGTTTTCGTTGCTGGAGACAGTGGTGAGCGATTTCCTTGGAGCGGGATTAAAATTGACCCGGGGGGGCGATAATGAGCGAAGCGGCAGGGAGTGGGGGGAGCTGGAGCAGCGTACAGCTCCGTGAGCGATGAGCTCCACTTACATGCCCTGGTGAAAATTATGCATTTTGTGAATGAATGACCGTCCCATGCACTTACTGCAAACAGCTGACAGCCCCTCAACACGCCACTTGCGCTACCTGTCTGTCTGTCAGCAGAGGCCTCCGAGTGACCAAATCAAAAATGAAACTGGAGCAAAACTGGTAAATCCATTATTTGCAAGCACAGCTGTCTGATGTTTCTTATAGTTGGTCACCAGGATTGTGTGCAGATCATCAGGAATTTTCATCCACTCCTCTTTGCAGACCTCCTTCAAATATCTAAGGTTTTTAGGCTGTCACTTGGATAGACGAAGCTTGAGTTCCCTCCATAGGTTTCTATGGGATTAAAGTCCGGAGACTGGCTAGGGCCCCCCATGACCATAATGTGCTTCTTCTTGAATCACTTCTTTGCTGCCTTATCCGTATGCCTAGGGTGGTTGTCTTACTGGAAGACCCACCCGCTGAAGGGGTGGCTGAAGGGAGGAGGTTCTCATCCAAGATTTTACGATACATGGCCCCGTCCATCTTTCCTTCGATGTGGTGCAGCCGTCCTGTGCCCTTGGCAGAAAAACACCCCCAAAGAATAATGCTTCCACCTCCGTGTTTGACAGTAGGCATGGTGTTCCTAGTCAGTATTCTTTTTCCTCCAAAGACAGCGAGTAGAGTTGATGCCAATTTTGGTCTCATCTGACCACATAACATTGTTCCATGCCTCATTGGAATTATTCAGGTGTCCACTGGCATATTTCAGACGGGCCTGAACATGGGCCCTCTTGAGCAGGGGTACTTTGCTAACACTGCAGGATTTCAAACCGTACCGGCAGGATGTGTTACCGATGGTTTTCTTGGTGACTGTGGTCCCTGCTGCTTTGGTATCATTGGCGAGCTCCTCCCATGTATATCTGGGGTTAGCCCTCACCATTCTTAAGATCAGTGATGCTGCATAAGATAAAATCTTCCTTGGGGCCCCAGACTGAGGGAGATTTACAGTTATTTTGTCTTTCTTTGATTTGCCAATAATTCCACCAACAGTTGTTACCTTCTCACCAGGTTGTTTGCTGATGGTAATGCAGCCAATTCCACCTTTGTGAAGGTCAACAATCTTTTCTCTGGTGTCCTTAGACGTCTCTTTGTTATTTCCCAGAGTGATAAGGTTGAAGACATAGACAGGTTAGTGACCCAAGAGTACTATTTAACAAATTAGTGCCATTAAATGACAATGATGGCTTGTTATCTGTTAATACTTAATTAAGAACTACTTGTGTTGTGTTAGTGCACATGTACTTCACCTAATTTCTTGCTGGTTTGTAGGGGATCAAATACTTATTTCCCTAGATAAATGAGAAATTGGTTTGCAACTGTTACATAATGATTTTTACTTGCTTGTTTTGCTAATAATCTATCTTTTGCTGTTTAAATAAAAATACCAGTGAAATTACAGACTTCTCTGTTCTTTATTAATGGGTCAACTTAAGAATTCAGCAGGGGGTCAAATACTTATTTCCCTCACTGTACATCGCACCGCCATTGTAGATACCTGAAATGATGACGATAGGGAAACATACTGGCGGAAGACATGTCATTTTTACTTGTAAGAATGTAATTCTGGATATCAAAAAAGATAATAAAAAACGGCAATATAGATCACCTGACAATTAGATTGCAGATATCTGAAATGGGAGTTTTTCCTAGTAAGAATTTAATTGCAGATATTCAGAATGTTCATCTGCAATACATATCCAGACTAGCTATTAAATGTCAAAATGGCCACTTATACTTTGTAAAGATTTAAAGATATCTTAAATAGAATTGTGACTAGGAGATGTAATATTCTTTCATTTAAGGATAATACGGACCCCAGAGTATGGAGGTATAATCCAACTTTATATCAAGACCACGTTGTCACTGAACATGAATACACTTTTTTAACAGCCATAGATTAACTCCACCGTGTTTACCTTTCTATCAATATATTAATATCGCCCCCTACAGTCTGGGCTGATTCTTGATATAACACTCCACCATCTACTACAGAGAAATAAAGCTTTATATATCTTGAAATACATTTTCTACTAGTAAGAATGCAATTGTGGATATCTGTAACTGCCATTCTGACTAGTAAGAATATAATTTTGACTAGGGAAAAAGATATATATATCTGAAATGCAATTTTGGATAGTCAATGGATCATTTTTATGTTAAAATGGCACCTTATCTACTCTTCAACAGATATCCACAATACATTTGTAAATATCTGCAATTGCATTTTTACAAGTCATAATATGAATTGTGGTTATCTGTAAAGACATTTTTGCTAGTCACAATGTATTTCGGATATTCAAAATTACATTATGGATATCTAAAATGGTGGTATCTCATCCATACATTTTCCAAACCACTTATCCCTCCGGGTCGTGGGGGGTCCGGATCCTATCCCGGAAGCTATGGGCACGAGGCAGGGAACAACCCAGGATGGGGGGCCAGCCCATGGCAGGGCACACTCACACACCATTCACTCACACATGCACTCCTATGGGCAATTTGGCAACTCCAAATTGGGGAGAACATGCGAACTCCATACACATGTGACCCAGGAGGAGACTCAAACCTGGGTTCCAGAGGTGTGAGGCAACAGTGCTAACCAAAATGGTGGCACCCTTTCGGATATCTGAAATTAAAATTGTGACTAATAACAACTGGATTGTAGATATCTGAAATGGGAGTTTTTCCTAGTAAGAATTCTATATAATTGAATGACATATAATTGCGGATATCTGAAATTAAAAGCCCAATAGACATGAATAGCAAAAGTGACGTAATTTCTCCTAGGAAGAATGACTATTTGGATATTTGAAATGCTATTTTTGTCTAGGAAGAATTGAATTAGAGATATCTGCAATACATATACAGACTAGGGATTAAATATTAAAACGACTTGCCATAGACGCCGGCGGGAAGATGCGCAGAAATGCTGCGCATGCTAAATCAACAGGTTTAATGACAGATAAATAAAATTATAAACAGCATTCGAACTTGTTAAACATGAAATTGTACCCGAAGAGTATCACTAGATGTTAATTTGTCTTTAGTTCAAAATAAGAACTTCCTTCAAAGCATGTCGGACACATTTCCCCCTCCAGCAGCATTCACCGCCGACTAGTACTTCTTGGCTCTCAGCGGAGGCGGACGCACTTCTCTCCCTCTCCCTCCCCTTATCTTCCCTGCTTTGCTCCTCTCGTCTCATCTCGTCTACTGTATTATACTTTGAGAGACTCTCTCAGCCCTGCTCTCCAAACTAAGTAAAATCATGGATTTGATCAACTGGTCTCTCAACGCAATTGACACCATCTTCTCGCCGAGAAGCCTAGGTTCGGGGGAACCTGACTGTCCTGCAGGAACCTACGCAGCTGGCTACATGATGGACGGATGGGGGAAGTGGAGGGTCGTGTGCCTGGCAGCTCTTTCCATGGAGGACATTGAAGACATCTACCTATTCGGAACCATGATTACAGGTATTATGCTGATTGGATTAGGCATTGCCCTGGTTTATCGAAGATTGAAGAAAACGGTGACAGCCGCTCAAAGCCCCACTAGGCTGGCCGGAATGATTGATGGAGTGGGCAGAGCTGTTAGCACTCAGACTGTGACTATTGATCGCAAACTGGATAACATCACGGAGAAGCTCACGGCTCTGCAAAGGTTATTGGATGGCGGAGACCAGCGTGGACATTAGAAGAGCTGTGAAATTACAGCTTCTTGCCCGGAAACCCAAACAACCCCATCCTATCTGGTTTTGGCTCCGCCCTAATCAGCACTGGCCTCGGCCAAGGCCGCTGCTGAACTAACAACTCCCCCTGAAGAACAAGGCAGTGAGACTCTCTTGCATTCTTCTCCCCCAATCCCAAGGACTCACCGCACCCTCCCCCCATCCCACGCCTTCGCCGCTTCATACCCTCAGCGTGAACAGGCGGGTCTGTGACCAGCGCCCTCGTGGCTGCAGGACCGGATGGCTGTTTGTCTGTGCTGGACTACCTCCACCTCCCCATTTCCCTCACCCATTGCAAGTCGTGTCATTTTATGTTGTAAGGTGTAGTGACCATGTGCTTATGTTGCTGAGGTGTTTTTTTCGGTTCCTACAATGTCCTCCCACATGGAGTACAGTCTGGGGGCTGTTTTATTATTCTCCTCCTCTCTCCTCACGTTATTCTGTTTCTTTTTCTTCTCTCTGTTTGCCCCTGTCTTCCTGACCTGTCTAACCCCTACTGTGATGTTTGTGTATATGTATGGTCGGGTTCAAAGCCAGTTTTTTCACTGGTACTTGTGACTAGTGACATGGTGTATTGCAACAGCAATAAAGGGTTTCATCAATCACACAAACTAGTGATGTGTCGGTCGCTAACAAACAGTTCAAAAGATGCGGCTCCTGACCAAGAGACATTTTTATAAAGCAAAATGCCTCCGTGGCTTAGAGCTCCATGACTGAAGTTTGTGTTAATGGTGTGCGAGCTGCGCGACCAGGGACGGATTATGGGTTGTGTGGGCCCCTGAGCAAAACGTTCGCGAGGCCCCCCACCAGCACCAGCACCACCAACACCACCACCACAACCACCACAATTCAAGGGCCCTTGGAAGCCAAACGCCCTCCCTATAGGGTCAGGGGCCCTTGTAGGCAGAGGATCAATGAATGTAAGCCCTCTAAAATAGACAAACGAAAATACATTGTTGATAAGCGTTGCAAATTGTTTTGGGCTAGGGGCCCCACGGGCCCCCTGCACCCCAAGGGCCCCTGGGCAGCGGCCCTGCTGGCCCGGTCCGTAATCCGTCCCTGCGCGTGACCGATCGCGTGACGAGTCAGACAAGGTTCATACCATCAGGTTAAACCGTGGGAGGGGCGGGGGTGCACGTGCTGACGGTGTAGAGGTACAGAACACGAGGGAGGGAGAGGAGGAGAGAAAGAGAGGGAGTGTGGTGCGTGAATAGTAGGAAAGATCAGGAAACGAAACAGCATTTGGATGCATTTTAATAACTATGATAACTCAAAGGCGGAATGCAAAATTTGCTAGATGAAGCTGTCATTTCGAGGAGGATCCACAAACAACCTTCACAGACGCTTAGGAACTGCACATCCAGCAGTTCAGATGGAAGGAAAAAGACAGACTAGCGTGCCTGCTACTGCCAGAAGCCGGATCAGCCCGTCTAAGCTGAGGCACTTAGCTTTTCTGCCCCAAAGGAAATTTTAAAATGTTACACTATTAGAAAGGTGATAGTTGTTATAATGGATAGATACAACTAAAACTGCTGTTATGCACGTTGTAATTTATGTATTTTTATTTTTATTAGTTATTTATGTTATTTGACTGTTTTTGTTAGATCAACCACAAAAACAAATTTTCCACTTGTAATATGTTCAATACACGTGTAGTAGTGTTTTATGTTTTTACATTTAGTCTTTGCATCAAACATAATATAAATTACGGTATTAAGGAAATTATATGGTTTAGTACACATATCAGTCATGGGTCAAAACAGCGCTGAATCTGACTGAGGCAGAAGTAATAAAATGAAGAGTCATTTGGGAGCCGGAAGAGCCGACTCTTCTTGGTGAGCTGAGCCAAATGATCCGACTCACTAAAAAGAGCCGAAATTCCCATCACTAGTGCAGACTGAGGAGACGTTCAGTGTCACAGCCAGTTTGGGGAAGATTACGGGTGCTGACTTAGAACAATACTAACAAATCAAAAATAACAGTAAACAAAAACAGTACTACTACAGAAGTTCCCAGACTCCCATTGTTATTTAAGAAAGTCGTCATCTTTAAACCCAAACCAGCCCCTTCTTTAAAACACCCACACACACACACACACACACACATCACAATAATTATGCAAATGGAATCATAAACTAGTATTAATGGTATTAAGAATAAAAACATGCAAACAAACTTACATTTCTGGACCCCTGGTCTGGTCCTGCACTCTCCTCTGTGGTCCACACTATAGCAGAAGCAGAATGACATAGTGCTGCTGTATCCATTTATTTAATTGTTGCATTTTCTCCACATACACGAGTCTATAGCAGGACAGACACACATTCTGTACTCACTTCAGTTTCTCCAGTTTACAGCTGGGATCCTCCAGTAGAGCAGAGAGCAGCTTCACTCCTGAATTTCCTGGGTGATTGTAGCTCAGGTCCAGCTCTCTCAGGTGTGAGGGGTTTGACCTCAGAGCTGAAGCCAGGGAAGAACAGCCT